>NC_086320.1:349583108-349906517 GCF_036172605.1 Pelobates fuscus | reverse complement strand
CTTCGAGTAGGAAAGGTAGAGTAGTATCAGGGTGAACTAAAATTGGTGCGGAAGCAAACAGCTCCTTGAGTGTCTTAAAAGCCAGAAGTGCTTCAGTAGACCAATTCTTAGTCTCAGCCCCTTGTTTGGTCATATTGGTGATGGGAGCAATGATAGAGGAGTATCCCTTAATGAAACGTCTGTAGTAATTAGAGAAACCAATGAATCTCTGGATAGCCTTGAGACCCTTAGGTAAAGGCCACTCTAATATGGATTGGAGCTTCTCCGGGTCCATTTCAAACCCTTCCCCAGAAATCACATAACCAAGAAAGGTAGTTTGGGATTGGTCAAAGCTGCATTTCTCTAGTTTGCAGTATAAGCCATGCTGAAGAAGTTTGTGCAAAACCCTTCTGACTTGTCCGTGGTGAGTCTCAATATCCCTGGAATGTATAAATATATCATCAAGGTATACAATCACACAGTCATCTTGAAACTCCCTAAGAACCTCATTAATAAGGTCCTGAAATACCGCCGGGGCATTGCAGAGACCAAAAGGCATTACAGTATACTCATAGTGCCCATATCGAGTATTGAATGCAGTTTTCCACTCGTCACCGTCGTGGATTCTCACCAAATTATAAGCACCTCTAAGGTCTAACTTAGTGAAAATTTTAGAACTTTTTAATCGATCAAAAAGCTCGGTGATCAAGGGAATCGGATATACATTTCTGATGGTTATCTTGTTAAGGCCTCGGTAGTCAATGCAAGGTCTTAAAGAACCATCCTTCTTTTTAACAAAAAAGAATCCAGCCCCAGCAGGAGAGGAGGATCTTCTAATGAACCCCTTGTCTAGGTTTTCACGAATATACTCTTCTAGAACTAAGTTTTCATTCGTAGACAAAGGATATACATGACCCCTGGGGGGCATGGTACCAGAAAGTAAATTAATTTTGCAATCAAAAGGCCTATGTGGTGGTAAGGTATCAGCCTTTCTTTTGTCAAATACTGCCTTTAAATCTTGATACAAGGACGGTATCTGTACTTTGGTAGAGTCGGTAGCGTTATTAAGTGAGTTGACACTACAAAGAGGTGACACTTTCTTTAAACAATTCTCTTGACAATTCTGACCCCACGAAACTATTTCCCCTGATCTCCAATCTATAACGGGGTTATGTCTCTTAAGCCAGGAGTATCCCAGGACTATGGGAACAGAAGGGGATGAAATGAGTAGTAGGGATATTTCCTCCTTGTGTAGAATACCAGTAGTTAAGTAAAGAGGTGTGGTCTCCCGGAAAATCACAGGCTCAACTAAAGGTCTACCATCAATGGCTTCAACAGCCAAGGGTGTCTTCCTTAACTGGGATGGGATAGTGTGTTTGGTGAGAAACTTTTGGTCGATAAAACTCTCAGCAGCGCCGGAGTCTATCAATGCCATAGTCTCTAAAGTTCCCTTCTCCCAAGTTAAAGAGACCGGTAATAGGAGTCTATGTTCTTTGTAGTTATGAGTAGAGGACAAAATCGAAACACCCAAGGTCTGTCCTCTAGAGAAACTTAGGTGCAAGCGTTTCCCGGACGGCTGGGACAGCTCAAACGTACATGACCTCTGGCCCCACAATACATACAGAGTCCCTCTCTTCTCCTGTACTGTCTCTCCTCCTCTGAGAGACGAGTAAAGCCTAACTGCATAGGTTCTGAAACCTGTGGATTTTTGGTTTCAGACATTTGAAATGATGGTGCTAGTCTAGAGGAAGATTTAGCGGTTCTATCTCGAGTATTCTGTCTCTCCCTTAAACGTTCGTCAATACGAGAGATAAAGGAAATTAAGTCCTCCAGATTCTCGGGAAGCTCTCTTGTCGCTACCTCATCAAGTATTACATCAGATAATCCATTTAAGAATACATCTATATAGGCCTGTTCATTCCATTTTACCTCTGCCGCCAAAGACCTGAACTCTAGTGCATAATCCACAAGTGTTTGGTTGTCTTGTCTAAGGCGCAACAGTAATCTGGCTGCATTGGCCCTCCTGCCAGGAGGGTCAAAAGTTCTTTTAAAAGCAGCTACAAAGGAATTATAGTTATAGACTAATGGATTATCATTCTCCCACAACGGATTAGCCCATCTCAGAGCTTTCTCAATGAGTAAGGTAATAATAAATCCCACTTTTGCCCTATCAGTAGGGTATGAACGGGGCTGTAGCTCGAAATGAATACTGATCTGGTTCAAAAAGCCACGACACCTCTCAGGAGAACCAGCATAACGTACAGGTGGGGTAACTCGGGAAGAAGCACCTACAGTAGCTACCTCTAGCCCCGGACCCACAGAAGAAGCAGACGTATTACGCATCTCCTCAGGTGGATTAATAGGGCGAGACAGCAGCGCCTGTAGTGCTAGAGCCATCTGATCCATCCTATGATCCATGGCATCAAACCTAGGATCAGGAGAACCAAGCTGACAATTTGTACCTGCAGGATCCATGGCCCTGTCGTAATGTCAGGATCGGGTCAGGGATCCAACACGCAGAGTACAAAGAGTAGCAGATACGTATACCGGTCCTTAGAATGGCCGGACTTAACGTATAACTACAATAGAATGGTCAGAGACAAGCCGAGGTCGAGGGAACGAGAGGACAGGTAAGCGAGAGACAAGCCGGGTCAAGGATAACAGAAAGGCAGGAGAGTAAACAACAAAGCCGGGTCAGAACCAAAAGACAAGTGAATAACAAAGCACTGTGTGACTAGGCGGACTAGAACCACGACAGGGCAATGAGTGAATGAAAGAGCCACTGTTAAGTATCCTGGCTAGGGAGAGAAGACACGCCTCCGGCGAGTCCTGATTCGTCTCCCGAGATTTGAGTGACAGGACGTTCCGGGTTGGCGTCATGACGTCTACCTCCGGTCCTCCTGTTATAAAAGGAAGTGACTCCCTCGCGGCCGGCGTTAGCAAGACCGAGTGAACCGCGGGAGACCGAGGAGACATGCCGTCCGGACGGATAAACTTCTAAGTCTCTACCTCTCTCAGAGGTAGAGACTTCAGGTACCCTGACACATTGAAGGTCTCTTCCTCCACCTAGCCACGTACAACACCAAGGGTCCCCGAAAGGTGACAACAAGCCCCCTGGGACGCCTGCTATGTTTGGTCTTCCACCTCCTCAAAGCCACCTTCCTCCTCTGACTCCTCTTCTTCAGACTCCTCTCTCTGCATTGCCTCTCTCTGCGTTATTATAAGGTGTGTTAAGTATTACTATTCCTATCAGTTTAATCCCTGTTACGTCCCCTATCAGGGGACGTGTATATGGCATCGATTTTAGGAACCGGGAGATGGAAAAAGATGCTTCGTCGGTCCTCCTACTTCAAATTTAGGGCACTGCGCGTGCAATCTAATGTGCCACCAGATAGGAGTGGTGTGTTAAGTAGTACTATTCTTATCAGTTTAATCCCTGTTACGTCCCCTATCAGGGGACGTGTATATGGCATCGATTTTAGGAACCGGGAGATGGAAAAAGATGCTTGGTCGGTCCTCCTACTTCAAATTTGGGGCACTGCGCGTGCAATCTAATGTGCCACCAGATAGGAGTGGTATGTTAAGTAGTACTATTCCTATCAGTTTAATCCCTGTTACGTCCCCCTCATCAGGCCTTTTTTAGTCAAATGTATCGCCCACTGTCAGTCCCTTCGGGATCCATCCCTCATTCATCTTAATAAAGGTGAGGTAATCTAGACTTTTTTGACCTAGGCAACTTCTCTTCTCAGTGCCAATACCGCCTGCTGCACTGAAGGTCCTTTCTGACAGGACACTTGAATCGGGGCAGGCCAGAAGTTCTATCGCAAATTGGGATAGCTTGTAGGTGTTTGTGATGTGCGATCATGTGCCTTCGCAAAGCAGTTGTACCTAGGTGGGTGTTGGACTTCCCACGACTCAGTTTCTTTTGGCACAGGTTGCAAATGGCATCGCTGTTGTCAGAGGCAGACACACAAAAAAAATGCCACACTGCTGAGCTCTGCAATGACGGCATTCTGGTGGTGGCAACAGCATGCGTTGATTGGCGTACTGTCTGGCTGACCCCGGGTGCCGATGCATGCGGTCTGACTGTGCCACTAGCTCCTTGCGACGACCTCCCCCTGCTTCCAACTCGTCTCCTCCTCCTCTCTGTCTCCCATCTGAACTTTACCCCTGTTCTTCTTCTCTTCTAGCGGGCACCCACGTGACATCCACGGACGCATCGTCATTATCAACCGCTTCACTTGTATCTGACAACTCAGCAAAGGAAGCAGCAGCAGGTACAACATCATCATCATCACACCGTACGTCCATGTGTGTAATGCTGCCTGACTGAGACATATCCCTGTTATCTACATCCTCTGGCAATAATGCTTGCGCATCACTCATTTCTTCCAACTGATGTGTAAATAACTCCTCTGACAGATCAAGTGAAGCGGCTGTGGTGCTAGTGTTGGTGGTTGCGGCAGGCGGGCGAGTGGTAACTTGAGAGGTGCCCAAAGCTAAGCTGGAGGAGGATGGTGCATCAAGGTTCCGAGCGGAAGCTGTAGAAGATTGGGTGTCCTGTGTTCGCCAGTCAACTATGTCCTCAGAACTTTTCGAGTTCAGGGTACGTGGCCTCTGAACACTGGGCATTATTCTAGGGCCAAAGGGAATCGCAGCACCACGACCACGACGGCCCCTGCTGGGTGGCCTGCCTCTGCCTGTCATTTTTTTTTCGATTAGTGGTACTATGCGTGCAAGCTACTGTGACAACAGATATGAGTGGCACTGTGCACTGGCAGAAGTTGGCAGAGTAGACGCTGTAGGCCTGACACACACGCTTGCAGACAACTAACTGCTATTCAATCTATTACAGTCAAAATTTTATTATTTTATTATTTGTTACACCAGATTTTATTATTTGTTACACCAGATATGGCCCTGGCAGGCCCTGAAACGCACACGTGTGAAGGAAACTGACTGCTATTATTTCACAGTAAAATTTCTAGTTTTTTTTTTTAAAGTACACTATTGTTACACCAGATATGAGTTGCACTGGTGTGACACTGTGCCCTGGCAGGCCCTGAAACGCACACGTGTGAAGGAAACTGACTGCTATTATTTCACAGTCAAATTTCTATTTTTTTTTTTTTTTTTTTAAATGTACACTACTGTTACACCAGATATGAGCTGCACTGGTGTGACACTGTGCCCTGGCAGGCCCTGAAACGCACACGTGTGAAGGAAACTGACTGGTATTATTTCACAGTCAAAAAAGTGTTGTTTTTTTAAATGTACACTACTGTTACACCAGATATGAGTTGCACTGGTGTGACACTGTGCCCTGGCAGGCCCTGAAATGCACACGTGTGAAGGAAACTGACTGCTATTATTTCACAGTCAAATTTCTATTTTTTTTGAATGTACACTACTGTTACACCAGATATGAGTTGCACTGGTGTGACACTGTGCCCTGGCAGGCCCTGAAACGCACACGCGTGAAGGAAACTGACTGATATTATTTCACAGTCAAATTTCTATTTTTTTTTAATGTACACTACTGTTACACCAGATATGAGTTGCACTGGTGTGACACTGTGCCCTGGCAGGCCCTGAAACGCACACGTGTGAAGGAAACTGACTGCTATTATATTACAGTCCAAAAAGATTTTTTTTTAAATGCAAGCTATTGTGACACCAGATATGAGTGGTGGCACTGGGCAAGTGGGCACAGTATACACTGTGAGCCTGACACACACGCTGGCAGGCAGGCAACTGCAATTAGATTACACAGAAAAAAAAAAAGCAGACTGATGTTCTAGCCCTAAAAAGGGCTTTTTGGGGTGCTGTCCTTACAGCAGAGATCAGATGAGTCCTTCAGGACTGTAGTGGACACTGAATACACTATCCTAGCTATCGATTTCCCTATTAAGTCAGCAGCAGCTACACTGTCCCTCCTCTAACTAAGAATGCAGCTTCCGAATGAATCTAAAATGGATGCTGTCCAGGAGGTGGGTGGGTCTGGGAGGGAGGGTCTGCTGCTGATTGGCTGGAATGTGTCTGCTGACTGTGAGGTACAGGAACAAAGTTTACTCAATAATGACGAATAGGGGGCGGACCGAACATCGCATATGTTCGCCCGCCGTGGCGAACAAGCTATATTCGCCAGGAACTATTCGCCAGCGAACTATTCGGGACATCTCTATTGAGCAGCTCTGGCTATGGAATACACAGAGAAGTAGTAATTTAGATGGTACAATAAAACAGACATATTACAGAGCCAACCTCTGTGGCCTTGCTCTGTTTTCTTGGAATTTGGGGATAAAGTTCACCAATGGACTTCTCTATAAAACAATCCACAGGGTTGGTAGGATTTCATACACAAGTCAAGTTACTGACCATTTGAAAATTGTGAAAACTATTTATACACGGAAATAAGATGTCAAAAATTGAGTGGTCTGTTTATTAAACAGTGAAGCTGACTTGACACAGTGAGGATAGTCTGCATTTATAGTTCTTGTACCAGATGTCCCACTATGCCATATTTGCACCACAACCAATAAGCTGCGGTGGATACGGTGATTGGAGTGTCTCTTTAAAGTCCAGTCTCAGCTTGTTAGTTTGTGAATATGCACCAAATGTTGCTCAGCCATTTGGCATTTAAAGAGTAAAACTCTTGAGCATCATGGTTTGTGAAGTCATCAGACCAACCTCATTTTATACAAATCAGCTGTTTTAATGCTGGCAAAATATTTGCATACACATTTACAAGTTCAGGAACAGTCATTTTATGTTGTTGAAAATACAAAGTCTTATTACGTGCGCATATCATGTAGAAAAGTTAACCCAAATTATTTAAATTTAAAAGGGACACTCCAGGCACCCAGACCACTTCTGCCCATTGGAGTGGTGTGGGTGCCAACTCCCACCACTCTTAACCCTGCAAGTGTGAATATTGCAGGTTTTATAAACTGCAATAATTACCTTGCAGATTTAAGTCCTCTTCTAGTGGCTGTCTATGAGTAACTCCAGCGTCGCATTGAATAATGCTTTCCTATGGGGAGGTCAGCCGTAGCGAGGACCGTGGGTGGGGCCTGACCCAGCGCCGAGGGTCATCGGTGCTGGATTCAGGTAAGTCAGTGAGGGGTTTTAACCCCTTCAGCAACATGGGATGGGGGGTGGGAGCGAGAGGGGCACTGCAGGGTCCTGCAGTGCCAGGAAAACGGATATGTTTTCCTGGCACTGGAGAATCCCTTTAAGCTCTCCTTTACATGTTCAGTGCAATCTACATTTGTTACTGTGTTTGTATTATATTTAATGTTTAATTTCAGCTTCTTCCTGGCACCGTTTGCAATTCCACATTTATAGCATGTTCACAAACACAACATCTTGTCTACAGACAAATTTTGTTGTAGGACTGCTAGGGTGAGAGATTCTGGAAAATATGTCTTTGCTGGTAGAGAGGAATATCCTGTGTCAATATCCAGATGGCAACCTATTGATGTAGCCACTAATTTCTCCGGAGTGATGTTTAACCGCGGGCTGCATCACAGAGGAATATAAAATAACCATCTTCCAATGTGGTTTTGTTAAACTCACTTCTATGCAAGACCACAAAAAGCACAGCAAACAGGAGAGGACAATAAACGCCCTGTTTTCAAGCGAGGAGAAATATTTTTAGCTCCACCAAGTAAACAGGAATGATATGAATTATGGAGGTAGGTTAAGCAATGTGACACCATTTATGAACATTAAACATTTAATGTACGGATAGTGTGGGAAAGCCTTTATGTTTATTTAAGGGTGTTGAAAAATAATCATAAGTTTCACCCTAGCCAAAACTCATTCAATATACATGACTTTTCCTCCATTAATGCATATTTTCTATACACTATTATTCTTCCTTTCTCTTTTATATACTTTTAATACTGAACTATTTATTGTATACTATCTGTATGTAGTCACGTGATCCTGTTTTCTTACCTCTGAATAATTTGATGAAATGTCTATTCTTCCATTATTTCTAATCATGCTCATATACAAATGCCTCCCTAACTGGAGAAGAGTTGGTTTGGCCCAGCGCCCCGATGGCCACAGGTACTTGGAACACAGAACTAACACACTGTCTTTTTACAGTTTGCTATATTAAAAAAAAAAAGTTCTCTGCTGCTGAACAATTACAAAAAAATATGTATATGCTCGGCTGGTTTCAGACACATTTATGCTCCTGTGATTAATGTAAGTCGTCTCTCAGGTGACATTGTAACTTTTACTGCTTACAGTATTCCAGTTTGTACCTGTCATCCTAAGTAAGTTACAGCTGATCCATATCTTCACAATCAGCTCATTGCTATGAAATGAGTAGCACCCCAGAGGAGAATTGATCACCAGCCCATTACTCACATCCCCTCCCTCCCTAGCTATGCAGGATAGTTGTACATGCTAGCCCACTGGACAGTCGTCACATCATTCTTAGGTTGCACTGGGAAGAGGTTAGGGTATGTAACAGCAGGTGTGAATCTTGACATTCCATAGAATGATAGCTCAGTATTTATCAGGTCCACCCAGGGTCGGGTTTCTCATTCTCCAATGCAGACATGTGCCCTGTGGACATTGGAGTTAAGGACCTGCCTACCAGCTGCCATTTCTAGTTAAAGGTTCTTAAATGAAGATTTTCTCCTTTAGTGGATTTGTGTAGATTGTAGACGTATTGAAACCTGTATTTTATACCTTGGAAACGATATTAGCGAATTCAGTAATGGGTGAACATCATTTCAATGTGACGTCAAGTCATTGAAAGTCTGAAAGGGTTAAAATTCAGCTCAGAATTTGATTAAAATACATCTAAAATCCCTTTAGGAGGAGAACATTAGAAAGGAATGTTGCTCTTTGTTCATTGCCAAAAAAAGGTACACACATTTCTTGACAATATTTTCTCAAGGAACCAGGCAACATATAGCTTGGCAAACACCTTCTTTAAACTCTCCCAAGTAGGCCTCATTTGCACTTGAAAGCCTGTACTGCTATAGTAAATCTTTTATCATGGGGCCAACTAAAATAGTTTGGCGACCCAATTTTGGGCCTAAACCTAGGGTTAAAAAGTACCATTATTATTATATTATTTACATAGCGCCAACAGATTCCGTAGCACTGTACAACAGGTGATTGTAGTCAAAGGAGAAGACTGCCACTTTACCTCATTAGTTTGGACAGAACTTCCTGTGAAAAACAATCAACTAAAAGTTTCATCTCTTGAGGACAAATGTTCCTAAAATTACACTATCACTAGAATCCTCAGGGCCATAACAAATAATTAATGAAATAAACATAAGCTAAAAATATAAAATCAAATTGAACATGCCATAGAATTAATATGTTTTTTCCGTTTAGTTTATATTATCATTAACGAGTGGTCACTAGATTATGCCTTAATGATACATTGTCTATATTGGGTTCCCTGACTCATCATCTTTAAATCAGGGTTGAGATTACAAACTGGATAAACATTCTCTCACTTAAAGGCTTTGGGCAAAGTAGTGTGAGGAAAAAAAAATCTATATATAAATTACAAGTGATATAAACATTTCCTCAGATATGCTGGAAATTGTAAATTTTAAAGAAAAATTCTCCAATTCAGCTGTTTTGGCTTAAAATACAGAATTTCTCTGTCAACTATTTGCAATTCCTGGTTGAGTAAATATACCCCATTTCTCAAAACGTGCCAACTTTGCGTTAACTAGTTGTTTAATCTTTACAGTCGCTCAGAGTATTTTGCAGACGAGTGTATGTATTTTATTTGTTTATTTTTGTAAGTCTAACACTCTGCTCTAGAATAAATATGCCATAATTTAATCAACCCATAATCCTAGATATGGAGGATTAACACCTCCACAGTGGGAACATTCCAGATACTACATTAATTTATTGGCCTCTGCTGAAGAAATCTGTTTTGGGTTTATGTTATTTACATTTGGAGTGCAAATTATATTTCCTCCTTCTTCAAAATCCACTGAACGTTTTAAAAAAAAACCTCCACACATGTAAAGCACTTCAGCTTGTTGAAATGCTTTATGTTCCTGCAGTCTGTCATATTTGTGAAAGTAAAAAAAATAAAATAGATCTGTTATAATTGGGGCAGAGAGACTTTCTTCCACTTTTGTTACAGCCACTAGAATAACTGAAATGCTTGCTTCCCCTTTTTATCAATAAGCTGTGTTACAGCTCGTTGAGAAGCATAGGAAAGAAATGTGGCTCCAGCACGGAGGCTTTTGGATGTCTGCTAGCTGTTTTTCCATTTACCCCCAAAGAAAATATGCAGAAACAAAATACATAAGTTTTCTTTGGGGGTTAAAAAAAATTATTAAATGGAATGTTCCTTTAAGAACGCTCCAGAATCCTGAAGCACTTCAGCTTTGTGTGTGAAGAGTATGTCCTCTTTTTTTTAAATTTACAAAAACGTCAGATTTCAATAGAAATTAGCACTTTTAACCTGGCTACAACCCCCAGGCTGTCAATCAGGCAACAGGTCCTGGTACTTCCTCGATTATCTAGCTCAGTGAAGTTAAATTTAAAAGGCAGCAAATGCCCAGAGCACCTGCCTTGCAAAGACTTCTCATGAGCTCCCTTGGGAAGTCTGTGATTGGACAGCCACAGAAAGTCTGGGTGGGGTTAAAAGGGGAGAGCTTGCAAAGGCTGCAGACAAGAGAACTGCAGCTTTTGCAAGATGTTGTAAAGATATACCCAATAATAAAACATTATATACCCTAATGAATAAATGCATAATTACATTTCATTGGGGGTATTTCTACTAAATGTATAAGAAAATAAAACATTTCTTTACATTGGTGGGTTCCTTTGACAAATATTCTTCTATTTCAAATGCAAACATATTTTACTGTTTTGAAAATATGCCACAAAGAATTAAGTGTTCCTTTTCGCGCCCTGACTTGCCTTTACAATAAACAAGAGGGCGTGGAATAAATTACTGCTCAATAAATAAATACATTAAAAAAAAAAAAAGACACTAGATTTCTCAAGTTCACAAATTAGAGTCTTAGAAGACCATTGAATTCAATAATATTGCTGTAGTGGTTATGTTGCAAGGTGTCCTCATGGTCAGTTCTTCCAATTATGCCAAACTGATCTCTCCCAGGTTGTAGTAATAAGATACTCGGAGTCTATCAGTGCCATCTAAGTTTGAAGCATTTTATTTGTATAGAGCAGTGCTTCCCAAACCAGTTCACATGTCTCAGCAATAGTCCAGGTCTTCATTGGAATAGAAAATGTATATACGTAAATTCTGGACTGTTGCTGGTCTGTGAGGACTGGTTTGGGAACCACTTGCATGGAGAATATTGGAGTTAAACGTTACATTCAGGAGCCGACCAGAAGACCTGTGGTTTTATTTAATTTTTTGTGTTTTTTGTTTGCTCATAAAAACACTAGAGAAAACTGGAAGAACTTTACCAAAAGATAAATTGCACCATATTCACTAGAGTAAGCTTCAGTGGTTATGGTGCTTAGGAGTACCCTTTTCTCTAAATCTCTCTTTTGAAAAGGGATCGAGAAATTGACTATGGAGAAATTGACTATGCAGTTCTTGTTAGCACATTTCCAAAAAGAGACTAGTTCTATTTTTAACAGAAATCAGCACACCTCTCTCACATTTAAAATGTTATGAGTCTCTACTCGCCTTATTTAATCTCTTTCCAGATGTTTTATGATGTTGGTTTTAATGCTTAAAGCCTAAATGAACGACTAGACAATATTAACTCTATAAATTCAAGAGGCAGCAATTCTAGATGAAAGCCTTTAAAATGCAATGTAAGCACTCTAATCATTTCATCTTACTGCAGTGGTTATGGTACAAATATTATATCCATGCAGCCTTTCTTTTTTTAAATGTTTAATTCCAGAAATGCCTTGGACAGGCTGCTCCTGGCTCGGTGAATTACACAGTCGGTGTCATAGCTTTCCACTGCTTAAGTTTCAGGCAATTTAACTCTTACTGATAAAGAAACAGATTAATTGGCTCTAATTTTTCAGCTCTCCCCTACCTCTGGATAAAGATCTGATTTAAAAATAAAAGATTCTGTTGGAAATGTATCTCTCATCAAATGAAGTGCAAGACATTGCCTATCTTTGCTGAACCACATCGTCTATCATGGTCAGAGAGAGACTGGTTGAAAGAGACACTTCAGAAGTTGGAAAGGTCTTGATACCGGAGAAACTGACGGAAGCCAAGCACAGAGAGATGGACACAGGTTTCTTCAGGAAGGAAGAGATTCTTTATTGGATCACCGATCGGGACTCAGAGGGACTAGCGTCACCAAAATACAGCAAAGTCTGAGTACTGAATACATAGAGTACATTCCTTATATAGCACTGTAGCTCCTCCCACAATTAACTACACCCACACATACCCTTAACCTATTTAATGAATAGAGTCTAAACTCATCCATCCGGTCTAACCACGTGGCTCATCTGATACAAAGGAGAGGGACGCGTAATTCCAGTTCTTACATTCCTGCACCTGGTCAGTACAGTGATGACAGTATCTTAGCTACGTGTAATTAACCAACTGATACTACAAACACATATACATACATATGCCTTGTGGCAATCTTAGCCTGCTAAACTTGTATTTTACTGGAATTACATCACATTCCCCCCTTTGATGCCTCTGATATTTCACAATTACTTGAGGCATCACTTAACCTTGGTTTGCATATACCTCAGGTTACCATGAACCAGACCAGACTTTTCTTATGATGTGAATCTTTTCAACACTCATCTTCCTGCATAGTTTCTCCCTGATCTAAAGCCTTATACTTATATATCGCCATTATCTGTGCAGCAGCCTTCCTCTCTGCTATACTTCCTATCAGGCTTTGCACAGACCTAACTACTAAGGGTATAAGACACGGTAGGAGTAGACACAACAGTAAAATCAGTAGGACTCCACCTACCACTGCCTTAAGCCCTCCAAACCACTCATACCAGCTACCAAACCAACTACTTGGATTGTACCCTTTCCATACCTGAGTAGGCACATGCACTAGTTTAACCATATGGCTAGTAAGCTCAGCTATTGCTTGCCCTTCGTCATCTATTTGAAGACAGCAATTACTTAGGTTAAACTTCCCACATACACCTCCCTCTACTGCCAAAAGGTAATCCAAGGCTAATCTATTTTGGTAGACTGCTGTCCTCATCCTGGTATTATGCTTCGCTAGAAGATTGAGTGCTTGTGAGGTCTCATTAGTAATAATCTCAACCACCGCCTGTAATCTTATAATACGGTTGAGCATATAAATTGGGGTTCTATAACCAAAGGTACCATCTTCTGCCCACGTGGCTGGCCCATAATAATCTATGATACGCTGGGGAGGCCATTCATTATCTTCCCAGGTGCCTATCTCTAAGGGTCCCCTTTTCTTCCTATGATTCACATCATACACTTTAACACCTAAAGTCTCACCTGTTTCAATCGGTAACAAGAAGAAGGATGGTTTGAGCATACCCAACACACATGCCCCTTCCCAGTCCTGTGGCAGCTCCGAATAGGCTTTCTTACCACAGATCCAGTACAAATTTGCTGGGGCTCTCCAAGTAGATGTGATGGATAGATCAAACCACACATCCTTTAAATTGGCATATCTAGCAAACGGGTTAGATGGTTCTGAGACATTTGAAGCCGACCACCAAGTTGTATTCTTTGTATCATCATCATAAGCTTTTTGCCCTAGACAAGTTAATTCTCCTACAGAAGTATTATACATCATTCCTTTCCTTGCTATGCAAACATAACCTATGATGGAGGTCTTTAATCTCCACTCAGATTTACCTCTAACACTCATCTGATAATCGGCTTGTGAAGATATTAATTGGTCAACTGCCTCAGAACCGGACATTACCTCCTTTGCTTCCCAAGGCCATTGGTCTCCCATGTTAGTACCTCCACACACATAGCAGTTGGTAACATTAAGACTACCGGCAATACTTTCAGCTAGGTCAATGAACAGGTTTTTAGCGTTATGGGGGATCTTATTATCTATACTCATCTCTTCATAAAAGGAATGGTATACTTGATGAGTCTGGGAGGATACCGTATCAGTCTCTATTCCTATAAACAATAATGTCCCAGGATCTAAACCCGTCCCGTATATCTGAAACCCAAATAAATTTCCATACTTATCTAGGAACTTGTCGGGGTTATTAATAAGTATATGGACTGGGTTGCATTCCATAGACTTACAATAAGGGCTAGTCGGCAACTTAGTCACTATCATGTCTTTATCTACTGTCTGTCCCCAAGTCGCCCACCCCACACAAGACCAATATGGACAAAAGTTATAGTCTTTATTTGGGCATCTAGGACTCACATATTTATTTTTACTACTGGGACAAATATATTTATCATTAGACCCATACGTCCTCTCCCATCTAAGATCCCCACATACATTCCACGGCTTTCTACCACTCGATATCGCTTTACACGCATCAAATAGCAGAACACCCGAAGAATGTACGGATTCTAACACCGTTTTATTAATTAGGGTCCCCTGAGGATCTCCATTCCTGAGAGTCAACCAAATTGTACGAGGTTGATACTCC
This sequence comes from Pelobates fuscus, assembly GCF_036172605.1. Classification (NCBI taxonomy): domain Eukaryota; kingdom Metazoa; phylum Chordata; class Amphibia; order Anura; family Pelobatidae; genus Pelobates; species Pelobates fuscus. Next base: position 349,891,943 of record NC_086320.1, on the reverse strand, counting down.
GGACTGAAGCACTTAGGTTCTCCTACTCCTAAATGGCACACACTATAATCTATATTTAGGTATCTACATCTTGATACCTCTCCTTTACATTCGTATTGTGAATGCCAAATTAGGGTTTGGGAAATATGGTTACCTGTTCTCGTAGTCTTAATGCATACCTCACAGCTAGGAGTGTCGGTACCTCTACCTTCCTGAATATAAAAACACATATAAATAAACACAATCAAAAGCACATCTTTCGCCGTCATCCTCAGTCTTCGTCCGTGCGATGGAACCTCAGCTTCCAGGATGTGAGGGCTGCAGGGAATGGAGTTCTGCTCGTCTTCACAGGTGTCCCTTCGAGACTTTCCTGGCTTATACACTATGTGTTGGTAAGCGGACAGGCTTTATTATGGCCTTCTCACTCACACCTGTAACAATAAAATTTGTAATCCACAATAATTCCTCGTTACTCCGACTGAGTAGTGCGTTTTAACCGGATCTTGCAGGGATTCTCTGGATCTGCTGTAACTTGCCAAGAATCGACTGCTGCTGGTTTAACCCTGGAGTGATGTATCCACGGAGTCACTTCTGCTACTTTTATTGCTGTAGGGGTAGACAAGAGAACAACATAAGGACCTCTCCACTTGGGCCCTAACGGTACAGTATTCCACTCTTTAATCCACACTTGGTCTCCTGGATGATAACTATGAACAGGGGGATAAATATTCACAGGTAATCTATCTTGTACCCATTTCTGTACCTCCTCCATAGTCTTACCCAACTCTACAACCTGCTGCCGGGTAATTCCTTCTCCCAACTGACTCAAGTCCCCCCTTAAGTTACCAAGTACGGGAGGTGGTCGCCCATACATGATTTCAAAAGGAGAGAGGCCCATCCTTCTGGTAGGGGTACTGCGGATTCGCAATAAAGCTATGGGTAAGAGAACGTTCCACTTAAGTTGGGTTTCCTGACACATTTTAGCCAACTGGTTCTTTATAGTTCTATTCATTCTCTCTACCTTACCAGAACTCTGGGGTCTATATGCAGTATGAAGCCCCCACTTTATACCAAGCATATGAGTCAGTTGTTGTAGGCACTGATGAACAAAAGCTGGACCATTGTCCGATCCTATAGAACAGGGTAGTCCATATCGGGGTATTATTTCTCGTAGCAGGAATCTTACAACTTCTCCTGCTTTCTCTGTACGAGTAGGACATGCTTCTACCCAGCCTGAATAGGTGCACACAATTACCAACAGGTAACGATGTCCACCCGATTTAGGCATTACTGTAAAGTCTATTTGTAGATCGGACATGGGGAGTCCCCCCATAAACTGGACTCCTGGTGGCTTTACTGGTCCTTGTCTTGCATTATTCTTAGCACACGTTACACATCTGCGTACAATGGCCTGAGTCAAGTTGGACAATCTTGGTATGTAGAAATGTTTCCTGAGAGATTCTTCAGTACTGTCTCTCCCAGAATGTGTCCCGTTGTGATAATTTTGGACAATTTCTACCGCTAGTGATGCTGGTATGACTATTCTTCCATCTTCTAGCTGATACCACTTGTTCTCCAAATACTTTCCCGGTTCAGTCTTTAACCACTCCTCTTCTTGAGCTGTATAAACTGGAGTCCATTGGGACAGTGGAGTTGGTATAAGAGCAGCTATATGCCCCACATACTCCTGTCTTCCTGATTCAGCAGCACGCTTAGCTGCACTATCTGCCATCCGATTTCCCTTGGTTACATCACCATCTCCTCTCAGATGCGCTCGACAATGTATGATACCGACTTCTTTCGGCTCCCACACTGCTTCCAATAGTTGTAGGATTTCAGCTGCGTACTTGATTTCTTTGCCTTCTGAATTCAGTAGTCCTCTTTCTTTATACAAAGCTCCGTGGGCATGAGTGGTTAAAAACGCATACTTAGAGTCCGTATAGATATTTACTCTTAAACCTTCAGCCAATTGTAACGCTCGTGTTAGTGCTATTAATTCTGCCTTTTGTGCTGATGTTTCTTTCGCCAGTGGCCGAGCTTCTATCACCTTGTCTATTGTTGTCACTGCATATCCTGCATAGCGGATCCCTTCTTTCACATAACTACTGCCGTCGGTGTAATATTGAACATCGGGGTTCTGGATGGGAAAATCACGAAGATCTGGTCTACTTGAAAATACTTCATCCATTACTTCCAAACAATCATGTTGACTTTCAGTAGGTTGCGGCAAAAGGGTAGCTGGATTTAAGGTGTTTACAGTCTCTAAATGCACTCTTGGGTTTTCACACAACATTGCTTGATACTTGGTCATACGGCTGTTACTAAACCAATGATTTCCTTTGTAATCCAACAACGTCTGTACTGCATGTGGGACTCGTACATAAAGTTCTTGACCCAGAGTGAGTTTATCGGCTTCAGCTACTAGCAGGGCGGCTGCAGCTACGGCTCTTAGACAAGGTGGAAGTCCGCTGGCCACTGCATCCAATTGTTTAGACATGTAGGCAACAGGTCTTTGCCATGATCCCAAGTACTGTGTCAATACTCCCACAGCCATTCTTCTTTGCTCGTGTACATATAAGTAGAATGGTCGTGTGTGATCAGGTAGACCTAATGCTGGGGCACTCATCAAAGCCTTCTTCACATCTTCAAATGCCGTTTGCTGTTCTTGGGTCCATAAGAAGGGGTCGTGCTCTGTACCTTTGATGGCTGCGTACAGAGGTTTTGCTAGTATCGCATAACTGGGAATCCATATCCTACAGAAGCCTGCTGCCCCCAAGAATTCTCGCACTTGTCTTCTATTCTTGGGTATTGGTATTTGGCAGACAGCTTCTTTTCTCTCTGGCCCCATAATCCTTTGACCTTCAGAGATATGGAATCCCAGATACTTGACAGTTGGCAAACACAACTGAGCCTTCTTCCTGGACACCTTGTATCCTGCCTTCCAGAGAATATGTAGTAGATCGTGCGTTGCTTGCTGACATTTTTCTTTTGTAACTGCTGCTATCAACAAGTCATCTACATATTGTAACAATACACATTCTCCTGGGATAGACTCGAAATCCAGTAGATCTTGACTTAGAGCTGAACCAAATAGGGTAGGTGAATTTTTAAACCCTTGGGGCAGTCTTGTCCAAGTCATTTGGCGTTTTGAGCCCGTTACAGCGTTCTCCCATTGGAAAGCGAAAATACATTGGCTTTCTGCGGCAATTCGGAGGCAAAAGAAGGCATCTTTGAGATCTAAGACTGTGAAGTAAGTAGCCCCGCCCGGAATTAAAGCAAGCAGGTTATATGGATTGGGTACAACTGGATGTATGCTAACAACCGCATCATTGACTGCTCTTAAGTCCTGCACAGGTCGATACTCATCTGTGCCGGGCTTTTGAACAGGCAGCAATGGGGTGTTCCAGGGGGAAGTACAGAATTTTAGGATACCATACCGTATGAACTTATCCAGATAGGATTGGATGTTCTTCTTAGCCTTCTGCGGAATGTGATATTGTCTTAGGCTCACTGGATAAACCCCATGTTTCAGTTCAATTTTTATTGGTGGAATATTGCGGGCCAGTCCTGGTGGGTTGTTCTCTGCCCAAACTCCTGGTATGTTAAACAATGTCTCATCACTCCTAGGGTTTTGGCTAGTCAACACTGTATAAAGTCGCCACTCTTCTTCCTTTGGTACGGATAAAGTCATAATACCTGAAGGTCCATTAAACTTTAAGGATGTTGTTCCATTTGGTAGGAACGTAATCTGCGCTTGTAATTTTGATAGCATATCACGTCCCAGCAATTGGACTGGACATTCAGGCATATAAAGGAATTGGTGTTTTACTACGTGGCCTCCCAATGTACAGAGTCGACTTTTAAGAACCGGTTTTTCAGCACTTCTTCCAGTTGCTCCTATCACAGTAATAGTCCTTCCAGATGGAGGAGCAACTAGATTAGTCACCACTGAATGTTCAGCACCAGTGTCGATCATGAACGCACTCCTTTTCCCCCCTATTGATACATCGACCATAGGCTCCGCTCGACCAAGGGGGATGGAGCCCGGTCGGTATCAATAGTCCTCCATGACCGTGTCAGCCAATCCTACAAAGTCCCTACCTTCTCTATCGCGAGACCTTTGCGCTGCTGGAATATACCTGTCTTCCCTAACACTTCCTCTGTTCCCATTACTCCCTCTATAACCATTACTCCCTCCGGGGCCTCCTCTACCTCTCGCTCTACCTCTAAAGTTTCCGTAGCCTGCCCTGGGTTGGTCTCTCTCGTACTGCTCTCTTTGCGGACATTCGTTCCTCCAATGCCCTTCTTCCTTGCAATACGCGCATTGATCCCTACTCAAAGGCTCCCTACTCCATCTATTATTGCCTCTATCTGGGCCCCGTTTATCTACGCCTGCGATCGCTACCGCTAGCATATCAGCCTTTTTACGCATCTTGCGCTCTTCCTCTTTCTTACTTTCTGTATCCCTGTTCATATAGACCTTATTTGCTACCTCCATTAGTTGGGTGATGGACATACCTGCAAACCCTTCTAACTTTTGTAGCTTGCGCTTAATATCTCCGTATGCTTGGCTGACAAAGGCGGAGTTAACCATTCGGGAATTGTCTGCGTCTTCCGGATTAAAGGGGGTATACAAGCGGTATGCCTCCAATAATCGGTCATAAAAGACACTGGGCGCTTCATCGCTTTTCTGGATCACCTCAACTGTCTTCGACATGTTAATGGCTTTCTTTCCTCCGGCTTTCATGCCAGCAATTATAGCGTCTCTATAGGCTCTGAGTTGAACCATATCAGCACCATTTACGTTCCAATCGGGATCGGTGTTGGGATAGTGTGTCGCGGCCCATGCTGCTGGATTGGCTTGGTTCAAAGCACGGGCTCTATCCTCTAATGCTTTAATGGCTGCTTGATTTATTCTTGTCCTTTCCTCATTGTTAAATAAAGTCATTAATAACTGCTGGCAATCAGCCCATGTCGGATTATGTGTCTGTACTATTGAGGTGAACAGATCAGTCATGGCTTGTGGTTTCCCAGTATACGAGGAATTATGGGTCTTCCAGTTTAAAAGGTCGGTAGTGGTGAAAGGGACATATACGAAGACAGGGTCAGCGTGTGCCATTTGACCTGCGGCATCGATATAAGCTGACCCGGGATTTAAGCGAAGAGGCATCTGATAGTGCTTTAATTGTTGGGCACCAGTCAACTGTCGGGTTTGGATGGGGCTACGTAGGGAAGCGTCAGTCATGGGTTCCGGTCGGGGAGATATAGGGTATGGGGATGTGGGAGGTTGGTTTTGGGAAAAGGTAGTGAATAGAACACTTCGGGCCGAGCTAGATGAAGCTTGACCGGAAGTCTGAAGTGGCGCCAAATCAGGATATTCGTTTCTAATGGGGGTGGGTTCTGGTTCCGGAAGGGGAGATTTAGTACGAGGGGGGGTGGATCCTGTACTGGAGGAGGAAGCGGAAGTGGATGAGGGTAATGAGGGAAGGGTTACAGGACTTCCTGTATTTGCGTCACTTCCTCTTACCGGAAAGTAAGGGGGCGGCAAAGGGATCTCGGACTCAGGGGGCGTGTCCAAAATGGGCCTAACACCAGCCCTAGTGGACGAACAAGTCCTAGCTACCATGAGGCGACACTGTTCCTCGTGGCATGTCCGGAGCCATTTTGGCGAGTCATTTACGGCCTGTCTCCAACAATCAATATAAGGAAACTGGCCGTAAAGTTCAGGCCTACCTGATACAGCCACGTGTAAGCGCTGTACCAGAGTTGGATCCAAACTGCCACGTGGCGGCCATGCCGCAACCAAAGTAGGCCACTCCCTAGTGCACAAAGTGACCAAACGTACAGGAGACATCTTTACCCCAAAATCACAAACTTTGAATCCCTTTTTAAAATTCTTAACCATACATCCTAAGGGATCCGGAATCGTTGACTGCGACGCACCCATACTTAACAATGGAACGTCGTCGACAACGAATACTATACACGCGTACTATTCAACAGTCACACCCGTTTCCTCTGGCAACAGCACCACGTGGTACGGTTACCAAGTGAAACGTACACAATAACAATAAACACTCAGGGAATTCCCGTACACACACAGCTGTTACACCAGTCACTATATAATCAATATTATGCCCTTTGGCGTAACTATACAGTCACCCACGCTATAATTCTCTATATACGAATTACCCGTCTATAACACACCCCAGTAACATCGTCTTTTACAAATAGCGGTTACAGTACGGTTAGCATAGGTCAAAGCACAAGTTAAGGTCACAATACAATTATTAGTGGTTATGGTGTTAAACATGCAATGGACGACAATGATTAGTACTTATTATATAATGTCAGTAAATATACAGGGTTATGGTACCGTGCACTATAATACAGCAACACACTATTAACACTCTCGCTAGACGGCTGAGCTCGCGCTATCTAACAAGATATACACTTTACTAAAACAATCGTTAACACATTTACAATTCCCAACTAAACTATTGGCCAGTACCTTGAATGGACTACCTAAAACTATATACACCCGTTTTGGTTAGCCACACTGCCCAATCACCACATATACATAGCGAGCTAGAGATCCGAATTTACACAGGCGCCTCTTAGTCGCACTATACAACGAGCTAGAGATCCGAATTTACACAGGCGCCTCTTAGTCGTACTATCAAAAGTCTAGTGGGTTCCAAATTTACACGCCTTCCCACTTAGCCCAGATAGGATGAGAACTAGCGAACCGAATTTACACAGGCGCCGCTTAGTCTCCCGGTCCCTCCGACCTAGCGAACGTAATATACACCCTAGAACGCTAGTCTAGACAAGACACCGGTGTCCGGCTAGGGCTATCTTACACCAGGACCCCGCCTGACTAACCAAATCAAACGGTCTGACTAAAGAGCGTTCGATCGAGCGGTGCGCCTTCGCTCCTTCCCTCCGACAGAGGGGGCAGATACAGATTCAAAAACCCCTTTGGGCCTACCGCACAATCGGTATACCCCTAGCGGGTCCTGCCGTCTAAAACAGCAGTTATCTTACCTCCTCGTTCCTGAACCTGAGTTCACACTCATCGACGGGGACACCCCAGCACTTCTCACGTAGAGGCCGATGATCTCCTGGACAACAGACCAGTGGCGCCGAGACGAAGGGAGGTCCACGCAGAAGTTCAGGGGTGCAGCCGTAGAGAACGTGGGCAAAGATAGACCGTCTCACGCCTCTGCCTCTCAGCTACCGTTGAACGATGAGCTTCCCGGCCAATGCACCAAATGATACCGGAGAAACTGACGGAAGCCAAGCACAGAGAGATGGACACAGGTTTCTTCAGGAAGGAAGAGATTCTTTATTGGATCACCGATCGGGACTCAGAGGGACTAGCGTCACCAAAATACAGCAAAGTCTGAGTACTGAATACATAGAGTACATTCCTTATATAGCACTGTAGCTCCTCCCACAATTAACTACACCCACACATACCCTTAACCTATTTAATGAATAGAGTCTAAACTCATCCATCCGGTCTAACCACGTGGCTCATCTGATACAAAGGAGAGGGACGCGTAATTCCAGTTCTTACATTCCTGCACCTGGTCAGTACAGTGATGACAGTATCTTAGCTACGTGTAATTAACCAACTGATACTACAAACACATATACATACATATGCCTTGTGGCAATCTTAGCCTGCTAAACTTGTATTTTACTGGAATTACATCACAGTCTGAGCAAGTCTCTTGCTGAACATTCCAGCCTGGACGTAACAATGCAATCTACCAGTTTAGAGAATATAAACACATCTGCAAGGTTATTCACTAGATAATGACTTGGTTGGAATTAAGCACATTGTGATGCTTCATAGCAACGCTTGAAACCTGGCCAATTCTGACCAATATTGCTATTTTGGCCTTAAAAGTTACACTCACTGGTCAGTTCGAGTCAATGTCCAATTTAGTGAATAATACGGCTAGCTTATTCATTAAGTAACTAAACAGCTAATCGTGAACTAAAAACTGAATTGCAAAATTTAGACAAATATACACTGAATAAAATTATAAACGCAACACTTTTGTTTTTGTCTGAATTGCAAAATTTAGACAACTATACACTGAATAAAATTATAAACGCAACACTTTTGTTTTTGTCTGAATTGCAAAATTTAGACAAATATACACTGAACAAAATTATAAACGCAACACTTGTTTTTGTCCCCATTTTTCATGAGCTGAACTCAAAGATCTAAGACGTTTTCTTTGTACACAAAAGGCCTATTTCTCTCAAATATTGTTCACAAATCTGTCTAAATCTGTGTTTGTGAGCGCTTCTCCTTTGCTGAGATAATCCATCTACCTCACAGGTGTGGCATATCGAGATGCTGATTAGACAGCATGATTATTGCACAGATGTCGCAAGTTTTGAGGGAGCGTGAATTGGCGTGCTGACTGAAAGAATGTCCACCAGAGCTGTTGCCCGTGAATTGAATGTTCATTTTTAGATTTAGACAGATTTGTGAACAATGTTTGAGAGAAATAGGCCTTTTGTGTACATGGAAAAAATGAGTTAATCTCATGAAAAATGGGAGCAAAAACAAAAGTGTTGCATTTATAATTTTGTTCAGTGTATATTTGGTAAAAATCTTTGAGTAAGCTGTACTCACACGGTGATTTTAGCATGAATTTTGCAATTTGTTTATGATAGCACTGACTGTCATTGGTCTTTAAGGGGTTAACACGGACCTTAATAAAGGTTTTTAAATGACATTTTATTTAAATTTAATAGGCATTGGAATGTATAAAAATACAGACTCATGTAGGCAATGCATTTAGAGGTCATCAAAAATATATATATGTAGTTGTGACATTTGTGTAACTTGTGTGCAAAAGCATTAGCGAAATGTCTATTTCTAGACTATGCAATCAGTAAACAACATTATCCCCCCATCACCAGGGAGCTTAACATTTCATCACTCTGGATGCAATCACCATTATGCAACAAATTACTATTAAAATATGCATTTGCATAGTCGTTTTATACAGTTTTATGATATAAAAGACTGTTTACATGCAACATTATCTAAATAATATTGAAAATCATAAAAGGCTTAAAGTGAATTAAAGGGACATTCAAAGAATCAAATCCACTAGTTATGATGCCATGAGTACATTGGCGCAATCCCAGCGTAAGCTGCCTGGCTCTGTCTTTAAAGTCTGTGGATGATCATATTTCTGCAATACCATACCTAAGCATACAGAATCTGGGAGTTATTCATAGTCAGAGGAGTGTTACCATCAATTTCTGTTTCTGCATAGAGGGGCAGAATGGAGGTGTGCTGTAGTGGTTATGGTGCATAAGACTATCACTTTAATAATGACATTCTAAAGCCTTCAAAAAATTGACATGACTAAAAAAGTAAAAAAATAACTAAAAATACTCCAAAGCAGGCCTCCCAACCAACCCAATATATGTGGGACAGTCCCCATTTCTGATTTCGGTGGGACTCTAGATTGAGAGCTCATTTTGGCAGGGTCCGCCTTCACCTACATTACTCATATGTCAAACACGTTTTGTTACAATTAATGTTTGTATTGTTTTCCACTGTAGAGCTCTGCAGATTATGCTGGCGTTTTATAAATAATTGTAAACATAATTGCTTGTTTGAGGGTCCTGTCCCATAATCTAAACTTTTTTTTTTCCTGGTGTTCCACTTTTAAGGAAACCAGGGAACTGTCCCCAGAAAGTGTGGCACTTGTGCCAAATTATCAAAGGCACTAGGATACTGCACTTTTTGCATGTTCTACTCTTGGTGGGCTGGCCTGCTTGACTGGCAGCCTGGTGTGCATTCATGCCAGGCTGACCTGCCAGTCCTTTGCATGGACCTACCCCCTTTCTGGCATGTATGGCACGGTTTGTCAACAGACCATTGTGTAGGTGGCATTTTTTATAACTTTTTATTACCGATAGTCAACATAATCCAAAGTGCTTTCTATTTTTACAATCAATATATATATTGATAAATTAACGAGAACATAAAAGGTGAGGGGTGAGCAGATTTTAGATAAAATAAATATTATTTCTGAGCAATATCATAAAGAACCACAGGCAGGAAAACCAAAATAAAAATAGTATTTGAGGTACAATGTATAAAAGTGAGTAGGGAGTTTCTGGTATTTATATCAGTAGACAGGCATCAGACTACCAAGCAATTGGCAGGGGACCCAAACTGGGTGAATCAAGATTCATTAGCTGTGAACTGGATAAAACATAATCCACGTAACGTGACCTCTTTGTTCATTGCTAAACCAATGTAGTCAAGTGCCAATTATTTTCACAGTCTGTTCAATGGACACTTATTGCATAATCAAATGACAACAGCAAGAATTGTACACTCTCCCCAACGCGGCTCATGGCTCCATAAATCATTATTACGGAGCAAATTGCAAGAGACATGCAGTGGAATATATCACACAGCTCGAGCCTTCTGATAGCTTCATACTAGAGCGGAACTTTACAAAAAGGAACAAAGAAAATTAGAAAGGAAGATTTAGCTTCAAAAAGAACATTTCAAGCCATTGGCTGAAACATAGGCCAAATAACATGTACAATATAATTACCAATATCGATACCGCACTGACACTCTCCTGGATCCCAGGGTGCAACCGGGCCTGAGGTTGGCCAATCCTCACAATGTGATTTGCAAAAAAGTAATTATAGTCCAGGCACTCAATTCAATCCAGTGGGCAGATTTTCTGCCGAATCAAAACAACGTTTTGGCGCACAACAGGGCCTTTGTCAAATCTGCCCACTGGTTTGAACTGGAGTGCCTGAACCATCATTAGGTCTTTACAAATAAATGTACAAGTCCATTTGCATTCAGGTCAAACTGAAGCAATTTTGTTTCTCTGAGGGTTTCCCCAAATGCAGCATCTTTGTCTCAGAATATCTGTCAAAACAAAAGAGTAGCCAGGTGGTGAAGCTGGGATTAGTCGCCAAGAAACAGAAGAGAAATATGAACTTGAGGCGATATGCCTATGATTCCTCTATTTAGAATCATTGTATGCAATGATTCTCTATGGCTGACCGTGACGGTACTGCGCATGCCCACATGGCCTTACGGTATGCGAGCCAGAAAGCAAGATTCAGAGCTCTCATACTCAGATGGTTTGGAGGCATGGCTCGAAGCCGCACATCCATTCCTTGTAATTAGTGAAATATTTTTTTTTTGTTTTAAATTCATCACAATTTCAGAGAGAAATTGAGGTAGCAAGTAAATAAAGTAAAGTAGAATTAGAAAGTATGCCCTGTCCATAAATCTAGTTTCTTAGTGCAAGTGCGTTCCACTGATGTTTTAGTGACGCATGCCTCCAAACCGTCCTGATTTTGTCAAGACACCCCTGATTTTCAGATCCCGTCTATCGTCCTGCCTTAGTTCCCTACAGATGAACAAAAGCCGGACAAGAACCATGTGTGAACATGGTTAAGATACTAACACTGTTCAACCATGAAAAGCTGACAAACCCATTCAATTATGTGACAGCAAACGCCAACACTATGCACTTGTGCATAACAAGACACCAACACTGTTCATCCGTGCCAATGCAAAGCCTTATACTGGCAGTCTGTCACGGTCGATTACTTGTTAAATACCTGCATAGATAATTATGAACTATCATGCCTTATTTATTTATTTTTTAAATGGCCAATAATTATAAAACACACGGCTCCACGCGATAAATTGCTCTATATTAAAATGGAGGCTGCGAATCGCAAGGTTTAGCCAGCAAGTTTAGACATTCTCCCACCACACTCTCCTGTTAAAAAAAAAAAAAAAAAGTCTTGCTCCAACTTTTCTTTATTTATACTCTAGAGCTTGTTGAATTTTTACAAAAGGAAAATCTTAATTCAATAAATAATAATAGTCTGAAGGCGATTTCATGTGCAAATGTTGGAAAAGGTTTGTTGACATTCCACTGGGATATACGCAGAGAGAAAATTGCTCTACGAATGTCAGCCCTGTTTATTTAGTAACCTCATATTCTGCAATTTTATCAAGAATCATCAGTAGGCCATCATGTCGCGTGCATAATTTCATATTATACTGACAATTACATTAGCATGACCATTTAGACCAGTGATCGCCAGTAATTATAATCTCAGCATCCCATGATGGTCTCTCTGCTGCAGGCAACCACTCCCATTATGCTAAGCCTGCCACTATGAGCTATAAGTCTCATCTTGCTCCACATGTGGCTGGCTAATTATGATGAGATTTGCAGGCCAAATCCATTTTCAGTTCTGGCACACAATGACAGACAGAAATAGCTCAATTTCAATATTAATTCCGTGTCACATTCTCCTGTGATGCTGAAAAGCTGCCTATTCCACACTTTCCACATTAATAGTCTGGATCCCTTTGACGAAAAGCAGGCTGCTCATTTAATAGGCTGATACAGTTACTGTTAACTCAGATTTCAAAGGACTTCCAGATACTCTTCAGAATACCAGCACCGGTCTAAATTCACATCGAAAATCAATTTGCACAGTTTTGGCTTAAAATCATTTTCAGACCATCCACCTTATACCTGGCGCAAGGCCAAAGACTGACGCACGCGTGGAACAATGTCCCAGCATAACTATAAAGCACTGACATCACTTGTAGCTCTAATTGTGCCGCAGAAACGGTTACCTCTGGATTTGATGGCTCGTTTTCAAAAATCAACCATTTTTCTTGCTCATGGAAAACATTAGCACACCCTAATCAGTGCTGGCGAACTTTGGCAACCCAGATATTTACAAAACGACAGAGTTAGTTTAGGCAACATTTGAACCTCTTTTTTGTTCTTTTTAAGTAATGCTATTAAAAAATAAATAGCTAAATAAAAAAATAAAAAACAATATTGTTAAAGAAGAAACTAAAAAAAAAAAAAAAAACACAAAAGTTACACTTTTGCTGCCCCTCGATGCACTGTTTAGTGGGTCTGCTTGCAGGCAGGATGAGATAATGGAATCAGGATTTCCTCCTTTTGGTCTATAGGGACTGATCTTATCCCATAATCCTCTGTTCAGTAGAAGATTATGGGATAAGTCGTTTATCTACAAAGAGCAGAGTATATAATCACATAGGATGATATGAACTGTTCTTTAAACTGATAGCAATCATATTGCATAATGCCTCCCAACTATACCAGTCTAGGCTAGACAGTCCCTCAGATCCTGTCCCGACTTTGTCCCTACTTTTGGGGAGACCAGGGAACTGTTCCCAAAATGTGTAGTGCGAGTGCCTCATTAGACACGCTTGTGCTGCACTCGGGGCTCTAAGACCCCGCATTGAACACTGAAACAGTGCTGACTGCAAGTCCTACCCTCAGTGGGACGGCCATTTTGACTGTCAGGCAGCATGACATGCTTTACGCCAGGCTGACCTGCCAGTAATTCGTGTCAGTCCGTCCCATTTGGGCAGCGTCAGTGATGTAATCACTGGCCCAATCCCTTTCCACTCTCCCACCACTGTCCCGCTTCTCAGGATCCCAATGTTGGGGGGTATACTACGCTGCTGTCAGCTTATAAACATGTTGGTTCACGGTTTATTGAATATGGCTAACCTGGAACTGAGGCTGCCTGATTGACGGCTCTAGCGGGCTGTCTTATAGCAGCAGACATCATAGCCCACTCAAAGACTTGGGTTTGCCATCCTGTGCTACTAGGGCAGCACAGACATTATTCACTAACATTATAAGCTCATGTGCCAACTCCCTAAGCACTTGATATAAAGGTGTGAGCTCAATGAGGGTTCGCAATTCTTTAAGCACCTTAATGGTTATAAATGGCAATAATAATACAAATGGTTAATTACATATTTTTCTATCTGTAACCCCTTACTATGAACAATCACAAATTGTAGCAAAGCTGGTTATAGGTGCTTTATGAAATAGTAATAAAGATATAACGTGGCCTAAATTCTACTATGGTTTTAAATTGTGTATTATTATTATTCATTATTAATTCCCAGCTATAAAGAAATAGTGAACACAAGTTTCAAGATGATCAGCCCAGACATTCACAGAAATCAGTACACAAATGTACTGATAGGTCACTGACAACGCAGTCTATATTAATCAGATCCACGGCAGGTGGCGCTTGATGAGGCTTGGCCATTGAAGTAGACAGCAAAAGGCCAACAGGCCAATCATCTACAAGACAGGTGTTAAGAGAATAAGGGATAGTTAATGGTTTCCATTCACTTAGCAGGGGACATCAGAATGACAAGCACTTGGATTTACCCAACTTTACATAGCCTAGCAGCAGCATCCCAGCAATCTGTTCCCTTTTTATACAGGCAGTGAGATGTGTCACAGTGCAAGGTCACGTCTTATTTTTACCGGATAAGCGTTCCTCCGGCGGAAGATTTTATTATTTTTTACTTTGAATAAAAAGAACTCACCACAAACCTGGAGAAAGACATTGACCATTTGAGAGCCAGATAATAGTAGAATATTTGCAAACATACTTATAATTTACCCCAGGTTGTTAACACTTTCAAGTCTAGGGTTCGGTAAATAACTTTTTCGAATGCGTTGTTGGGTTTGAGAGGATTAAATGTTTTTTGTTTTTGTTTTTGTTTTTTAAGCAACATTTTTTTCCTCTCAATAAGTGAATGATACGGCTTTCTTTAAACGTTAATTTGACAAGCTGTGTTGTGTAAGGACATTGCAGACTGTGTGAAGTGATAATGTTTAAGCACAAATTAAAAGAAACATTTTTTTTTTCTTCTTTGTAACTCTGATGGGGTTGAACCTCTAAACAATGAACTGATCAGGAAACTGCAACTTTAAAAGCACAAAAAACAGACAAATGGAAAAAAACACTTTAAAAAAAAACCCGCAACTTGGTAGTTTTGGTATAAATTTAGCAATTTGCTTGTCAAATTGTCAAAAATCACTGTTTAGTGAAAACCCCCTCAAGAGATGGAGGTTTAAAGGATCCGATTCTTACATGTTAATGTCCTGAAACATTTCATTCTGACTTGGTTAGAAAGGGTCTATATTTAGATTTAAACATTAAACCAGCAGCCATATGATAGACCTCAGAGACGCTGTGGCTAGGCAAGTCATTTGCTTCTATTCAGGGCTACATCATGCAAGCTTTATTTAACTCTTCCCTACAAAAAGTTATCCTAAAAAGTTTTTTTTCACAAGTTGGTAAATACGGCTTTACAGATAAGTTGTTAATACGAAACAAAATCCATGTACAGTTATGCATGATAGGTCCTCCTGTTAATTTATTCCACCTCTTTGCTGGAATTTGGCCTGTCCTGGCAACTCTAGCAGGATTAGAGAGATGGGGGAGGGTGGGGAGTCCAGGGCAGAAAAGGGTAAAAGGTAAAATAGTTCTTACTCAGCGGTTAAGTATGGATGACAGAACTTCAAGCTGCAAAGTTAACCAATGCCACTCACAGTGTTTTTTCAATAAACTTTAAAATTACAAATACAAATTTAAATTGACATTTTTAGGTAAAATAGCCTAGCTATGTCTATAGCACAATGGCATTTTTTTTTTCTAAATAGGTTATTTTAGACACAATGTTGCCATTTGTAATTTAAAATTAGGTACAATTATTATTATTTTATTATTTATTTAGCGCCATCAGATTCCGTAGCGCTGTACAATGGGTAATGTCAGGATTCAGGTATATATAAAAAAATTAATAAACAAAATAAATAAATCACTAAGCATTGTGTCCTCCAAAAAAAAACTTGGATTAGCCACATGTTGAAGAGTCTCAGGTTGTATCACATGGCCAAAAAATAAGAAATAACAGTTATGAAAATACAAAGCCCACAAAACATTAATAACCAGTTCATCTTGTTAAAAATACCTTTCCCCATTTCCCCCTAACAATTGTAAGCAATATGAACGGTCATCATTCTGTGTCTGGCCTGTAGGAATTAGGGGTGGATTTCATCAATGAACCTCTGATAAACCAGAGGGGCTCAAAAATGCCACCCCACTAATTCTTCCCTATAATATTATGATGTGAGGATGCTGCAGTGGGCACCTGCAAATGTACCTCGGTAAGGGGTTTGAAGATGGAGGCCTTTTTGGGAGTTGGGATGCCTAGGAACCATGCTTAAATAAGAAGGTGGCTGGGTACCTCCTCTTCCGGCACGGCGGCACCCGATGTGTGAATGGGTGCACTGACCCTACAGAAGAAGTGAGTTTGTGTATCCCCTAATAATATGTTCCTGTTCGTTCCTTCTTGTGTAGTGCACCAGGAGTCTTCAGCCTCTAGGTACTAACAGTGACACCCTCCAGCCATAAAAATAGAAAAATAAAAAATAAAAACACACAAAATTAGCCTCTCAACAGTGTGCTGTGTGAAAGATGAATTACACGCGTTTTGTCATAGATTAACACATTCTATTCAAAGTATTTGATCAGGTAGATTGACCTATGACTCATGAATTTATCGGATTTAATAAATACCTGGCATCATGCTAAAATGATAGGTGGAGAAGATAAAATAATATTTCATGCAGTTGCACATTGCCATCCTTTATTCCTCAGCTTAGGAATGTAGTGGGTGCCTCAAATAAAAAAAAAAAAAAAAAAAAAAAAAAAAAATTTTTTTTTGGCCATTAAAGAATACATTTAAATTAACCCATTTCTACATTACAGCCCCTTTAGTAACATTGTAGACATGAGAATTCTGATGGGATTTCACATTGATGATAAACTCACACAATACAAAGAGATGCACTACGCTGATATTCAGGGGCGGACTGACAGGTCGGGCAGATCGGTCGTGGACCGAGGGCCCGAGCCAGTCAGGGGCCCGGCAGCACAGCTCTGGCTGGGGAGATCTATCTTTGATCTTCCCAGCCAGAAGGAAATAATTCCATCCTCCCATATTTCAGTTGAAGTGTCCCCCCATGCTGCTCTGCTTTGCTCTGTGTAAGAGGGAAGAGGCCTGGCCAGAGGATAGGAAGTGATGTCACTTCCTGTGCTCGCTCTTCTGTCCTGCGGAGTGCTGAAGATTAGGAGCAGCGGACAGAGACCAGGTATGTGCTTTGTTAATATTTTATCCATCCCTCCCTGTATCTCTCACAGCCCCCCCCCCTCCCTGTATCTCTCACAGCCCCCCCCCTCCCTGTATCTCTCACAGCCCCCCCTCCCTCCCTGTATCTCTCACAGCCCCCCCTCCCTCCCTGTATCTCTCACAGCCCCCCCTCCCTCCCTGTATCTCTCACAGCCCCCCCCCCTCCCTGTATCTCTCACAGCCCCCCCCTCCCTGTATCTCTCACAGCCCCCCCTCCCTCCCTGTATCTCTCACAGCCCCCCCTCCCTCCCTGTATCTCTCACAGCCCCCCCTCCCTCCCTGTATCTCTCACAGCCCCCCCTCCCTCCCTGTATATCTCACAGCCCCCCCTCCCTCCCTGTATATCTCACAGCCCCCCCTCCCTGTATCTCTCACAGCCCCCCCTCCCTGTATCTCTCACAGCCCCCTCCCTCCCTGTATCTCTCACAGCCCCCCCTCCCTCCCTGTATCTCTCACAGCCCCCCCTCCCTCCCTGTATCTTCCACAGCCCCCCTCCCTCCCTGTATCTTCCACAGCCCCCTCCCTCCCTGTATCTTCCACAGCCCCCTCCCTCCCTGTATCTTCCACAGCCCCCTCCCTCCCTGTATCTTCCACAGCCCCCCTCCCTCCCTGTATCTTCCACAGCCCCCCTCCCTCCCTGTATCTTCCACAGCCCCCCTCCCTCCCTGTATCTTCCACAGCCCCCCTCCCTCCCTGTATCTTCCCCTCCATAATACCCTGCACAGCCCCCCTCCCTCCATAATACCCTGCACAGACCCTCTCCCTCTATTATACCCTGCACATTTAAATTAACCCATTTCTACATTACAGCCCCTTTAGTAACATTGTAGACATGAGAATTCTGATGGGATTTCACATTGATGATAAACTCACACAATACAAAGAGATGCACTACGCTGATATTCAGGGGCGGACTGACAGGTCGGGCAGATCGGTCGTGGACCGAGGGCCCGAGCCAGTCAGGGGCCCGGCAGCACAGCTCTGGCTGGGGAGATCTATCTTTGATCTTCCCAGCCAGAAGGAAATAATTCCATCCTCCCATATTTCAGTTGAAGTGTCCCCCCATGCTGCTCTGCTTTGCTCTGTGTAAGAGGGAAGAGGCCTGGCCAGAGGATAGGAAGTGATGTCACTTCCTGTGCTCGCTCTTCTGTCCTGCGGAGTGCTGAAGATTAGGAGCAGCGGACAGAGACCAGGTATGTGCTTTGTTAATATTTTATCCATCCCTCCCTGTATCTCTCACAGCCCCCCCCCCTCCCTGTATCTCTCACAGCCCCCCCCCCTCCCTGTATCTCTCACAGCCCCCCCCCTCCCTGTATCTCTCACAGCCCCCCCTCCCTCCCTGTATCTCTCACAGCCCCCCCTCCCTCCCTGTATCTCTCACAGCCCCCCCTCCCTCCCTGTATCTCTCACAGCCCCCCCCCCTCCCTGTATCTCTCACAGCCCCCCCCTCCCTGTATCTCTCACAGCCCCCCCTCCCTCCCTGTATCTCTCACAGCCCCCCCTCCCTCCCTGTATCTCTCACAGCCCCCCCTCCCTCCCTGTATATCTCACAGCCCCCCCTCCCTCCCTGTATATCTCACAGCCCCCCCTCCCTGTATCTCTCACAGCCCCCCCTCCCTGTATCTCTCACAGCCCCCTCCCTCCCTGTATCTCTCACAGCCCCCCCTCCCTCCCTGTATCTCTCACAGCCCCCCCTCCCTCCCTGTATCTCTCACAGCCCCCCCTCCCTCCCTGTATCTTCCACAGCCCCCCTCCCTCCCTGTATCTTCCACAGCCCCCTCCCTCCCTGTATCTTCCACAGCCCCCTCCCTCCCTGTATCTTCCACAGCCCCCTCCCTCCCTGTATCTTCCACAGCCCCCCTCCCTCCCTGTATCTTCCACAGCCCCCCTCCCTCCCTGTATCTTCCACAGCCCCCCTCCCTCCCTGTATCTTCCCCTCCATAATACCCTGCACAGCCCCCCTCCCTCCATAATACCCTGCACAGACCCTCTCCCTCTATTATACCCTGCACAGCCCCTCTCCCTCTCTTATACCCTGCACAGCCCCTCTCCCTCTCTTATACCCTGCACAGCCCCTCTCGCTCTATTATACCCTGCACAGCCCCTCTCGCTCTATTATACCCTGCACAGCCCCCCTCTCTCCATTATACCCTGCGCAGCCCCCCTCTCTCCATTATACCCTGCGCACCCCCCTCCATCCATTATACCCTGCGCAGCCCCCCTCCCGCCATTATACCCTGCACAGCCCCCCTCCCTCCATTATACCCTGCACAGCCCCTCTCCCTGTATTATACCCTGCACAGCCCCTCTCCCTGTATTATACCCTGCACAGCCCCCCTCCCTCCCTATATCTTGCACAGCACTCCCTGCCTCCCTTATACCCTGCACAGCCCCCCATCCCTCCCTCTATTATACCCTGCACAGCCCCCTCCCTCTATTATACCCTGCACAGCACTCCCTGCCTCCATAATACCCTGCACAGCCCTCCTCCCTCTATTATACCCTGCACAGCCCCCCTCCCTCTATTATACCCTGCACAGCCCCTCCCTCTATTATACCCTGCACAGCACTCCCTGCCTCCATAATACCCTGCACAGCCCCCCTCCCTCTATTATACCCTGCACATCAGAGATATAGACACACAATCACAGACCCACACACATAATCACTGACTTACACGTACGTACAGACCCCCCACCAGTCACCACACACGCAAAATCACTGGCATCATACACAAAAAAATTACATTTATCACTGTGTCACGTAGTGTGTGTGTATGTATACACACACATATACACACATACCCTCCCTGCACAGAACCCCTCCCTGCACCCTTCACATACCCTCTCCCCCACTGCACCCTGCACAGAACCCCTTCATCCCTGCACTCTGCACAGACTCCTGCACTCTACACAGACAGACCACTCTCTCCATACACTCTGCACAGACCCTCCCTTCCTGCACATTGCACAGACCCCTCCCTCCCTGCACCCTACAGAACCCCTTCCTGCACGCTGCACAGTCTCCCTGCACCCTTTACATACCCTCTCCCCCACTGCACCCGGCACAGAACCCCTTCATCCCTGCACTCTGCACAGACTCCTGCACGCTACACAGACAGACCCCTCCCTCCATGCACCCTGCGAAGACCCCCTCCCTCACTACATACTGCACAGACGCACTCCCTGCACCCATCACAGTCTTCATTTCTCCCTGAACTGTACTAAGTAGAACCGCTGTACCCACGCACATGACTGGGCAGCACGCACATAATATCTATGTATGAGGGCCTCACAAAGAAGGGGAAGGAGTAGTAGCCCCCCCCCAAAAAAGCTTTGCACCAAGTGGGGGGCCCTTGATCTCCTATTGCCCGAGGGCCCTGTGAGTTGTCAGTCCGCCCCTGCTGATATTCTGACACATCCATTTAACTAGACTAATTTCACCCGAATTCTATCAATGAGGCTGGGACATAACAGGATTTATTTACTTAGTAAGGGCTTCTCTAAATGGCATTAAATGCCTATTGGAAACAAGGAGCTGAACTATGTTAAACTTACCAAGATAATTACTTTACACAAACTGGTTGTCTCAGATTTACTTCATTTTCAATTTCACCATCTTACACACCGGCTTATTATTATCGTTACTGGTATTTATATAGCGCCAGCATATTCCGTAGCGCTTTACAATATTATCAAAGGGGGAGATTTAACAATAAATGAGACAATTACAAAAACTTACAAGAACAATAGGTTGAAGAGGGCCCTGCTCAAACGAGCTTAGCTTAACCCCTTAAGGACACATGACATGTCTGACATGTCATGATTCCCTTTTATTCCAGAAGTTTGGTCCTTAAGGGGTTTTAAAAGATAATGTACATCCTCACTCTTGTTTGGGGTTCCAAAGGAATCACATTTTTTTTATCATACTTGTATTTACTATTTTAAATAACTTACAAAACACATTCCAATTTGAAAAAGGCGAAAAGAAAAGAAAGACTAAGTGCTTGTGGTTTTGAAGGTTAATGAATCACTACATAAGATGAACAGGGGTAGTAAAGAACAAATCTGAATCTTAATTTGGATAAAATCATCTGGGATGGAGAAGAATATATACATTTAGGCCTCAATTTAATCGTGTTGGATACGTTTTCCAAATGATTATATATTTTTTGTCTAAGCTTTTAGAATAATTTAATATTATGAAAAATATTGATATATTGATTTTTTTTATATATATGTGCTGTAGTTTTTGATATTTTAATATGTTGAAAAATAATTTTCCAAGTTTTTCCAAAAATAGTAAATCATTTGGAAAGCTTATCCAAAAATATTAAATTGTGGCCTTAATTAGCATATTAGTACACGAATAACGAACTGAAAAGCTTGTAGGTAGTAAATTAGGCGAAGCACCAGTTCTAGTGATCTGTTGCATAATGGTCAGCGACCAGAAGAATATGGTATACTTTGCTTTTATTGCCGGCACGGATGTGACGGGGCTGGCCAGGGGAGCACTATGATTGTGGGGCTCCATAACACATTTTTAGTTGTACCTTTCAAAAGTTACACTTTTGGGGGGTTTATAGGAGAGAAAACAGGGCAGCTCTGTCTTCTATTCTCCTTATTGAATGCCCATCTACAATACACAAAGAATACCAGTATACACCGTAAAATGGAGTAAGAAACTCACTGATAAATCATAGTGGAGGGATACTCTGTATCACACTACTGGACCAACCAATCAAAGATGGTGCCATTGTGAACAGCTTCTGGCAGTCCTGAATGAGGGCAATAGTTTCTTTTTTGTAACACTTCTATTTCTAATGGTGGACAAAGAATCTTTTATTTGCTTTAAAAAAAAAAAAAAAGAAGCTTTATCCAGCAAAAAGTATTGGATGATATTAACTGGAAGTAACAAACTGTAAATATTTAAAGGCCAGTGATACTCTATGATCTCATAACAATCTCTGATATTTCAGAATCCAATCACAAAATGGCCCACTCATCTTATGGACAGCAGGGCTTTAGAAAGCGTCAAATGCTAAACATGCTGGCATAAGGCGTTAATGGACAGATAATGGCGTCTAAGGTGTTATAGGCCAGAGAAAAAACGGCAATGCTACAAGTTGCGATTTGTTGCTTATACTATCACATACACAAAGGGAGAATAATCAATGAACAATCAAGATTAGCATTGTGTCTGATGTTAGCCAAAGGCCATAAACTCATAAATTAAGACATGCTGAAGCATTGCCATTTGGCACGTTACACTTATCAATGACAGTCAGTAACTACATCATTTGTTTTTTTTCCTTGCGCTTATGAGCTTAACCTTCTAAGCAAAAGTTTTTTTTAGGTAATTTTTTTCTTTCTAAGGTAAAATACATATAGATTGACCCCCCCCCCCCCCACCCCCCTCCGAGAAATAAAACACCACTTGATAACCTATTTAAATAGCCATATAATGCATATTGGTTTGTTTTTCCTTTCTCCATTATTCCCTGAAGATCTGCATTACAAGGAAGTCAGCTGTTTCTTGTGATTACACACGTAGAAGGAAAAACACAACCCTGAGGTCTATTCATTATAATTGAGAGAATGAAAGCAAGCTTTGTGCTGCAGGACTAAGGAATGTAACATCCCTGCCCTACAGAGGTGAGAACGCTGCAGGACTATGTACTATCTCTCCCAACAGAAAAATGTCTCGGACAATGATGGAAATTTCTGCTAACAGATCAACTCAATAATACAAGCACATTGACATTTGTTTTGTCTCTTGGTTTATCCGGTGAAGAATTCCCCAGGCTCTTTCTCATAATTCTAGCACCGGTATATAATTTTTAAAAAAAAATCTTTTTTTTAATGTCCACATTTTTTGTTTGGTTCTAGTTTTGCTTTGTATAAATACCCATTGGCTTATTGTTCGAGTGCAGCAAAGATGACAGGTATCCAGAATTGTTTTGTGGTTTGGGATTAAAAAAAAAAAAAAAAAATGTACGATGTTAACAAAGGGATCCACATAAAAAAAAATATATATATATTTTGATGGTTGTTTCATCTGAGAGAGTTTCCTAACCCCGAGATTTAGTTAATAATATATGTTTAATCTGGCCTGGGTAGAAGGTAGGCGCCCAGCTGAGACTACAACACCCATGATGCTTTTCCAGTCTTAAGACTGATGGAGAATTTGGAAACATCTTAGGTGGAAAGGTAAACCATGTGTGCCAGTAGTTTTCGTGATACAAAGTATCATGGCGGCTTTTCACACCAGCTGGGATCTACCCTTGCTTTGAGCACTGTGCTGATTTGAAGCAGTTGCTGTATTCACAATAAACTTCCTTCCAAGTTATTTTTGTACCTGCCACACCCACTGTAGGTGCAGCCAGTGACATACTGGGCAAAGGTCTAACGCTGCCTTGTCACTTCCTTAAAGGGAAACTAACACCAATGTAAAAAAAATAAACAAAAACCCACAGACAGCATTTTTACACTTTAGTGCAAATGGCACAAATTGTCCAAGGGAATAGAAGGGGGGGCAGGGGGGTGGAGTTCTTCAATGTATCCCCCTTTTCACACCCTTAATAATAACATCATTCATCCCATCTCATTACAGTAGAAATAACATGGAAACCATGTTTGGGGATGTGCTGATGAAAAAAGCCATTTTGGGGATGTGCTGATGAAGTGTGGTTTAGAGGGTCAATACATGTGGTAGAAATACAAACCCGTAATCTACTGACACCCCTAAGTTCTATAGCAGCTGGGATCTACCTTTTAGCTGAAGAACGCTTTACATGGATAAAAAAATGAAAACAAAATATTTAAAAAAGGATCATAAAGAGTCAAGTAAAATTAGGTTTCACCAGGGTAGATTGGCCACTGGCTTATAATGATCTGTCACACTCTGTATTGGCACAAATGTAAAAGTTCCCTGGGGCAATGTGGATATAATGACCACACAGCAAGCAATAACATCTTTCTAATGGTTTGTGGTAATTAATCTATCAACCTGCATCAAAGCAACAGCTATGGAAAATACAACACACACACACACACACCACAACACACACACAATATGTTTTGTAACAGGTTAATAAACATGCATCAGAAGCCATTGATAAATACATATTGCTAGTATATATAAAAAGGCAGATTGCACATTCTATACAGCGCTACGGAATCTGATGGCGCTATATAAATAAATAAATAAATAAATAATAATAATAATATATCTATACATATTAACCTATACATACCTTGTATATGTAATATGCATATCTGTGTGTGCTTAGGGTGTAGAAAGCTGATCTGGGCTGACAATTTCTTATCTATTGTAATGTTATTTGCACTTTCAAAAACTACAGCAAATTCATGTTTTTTTTCGGTGATTTTGATGTTGATCAGTAATTCTCATTTAGAGATGTGAACAAGTTAAAGACTACACACACAACCAGAAACATGTTGATACAAAACGATCTAAAAACCCAGCTCAGTTGTAGAATTCTACATTTCAGTTCCAGCGAGAAACATTGTATCAGAGACGTGGACTTACCTTTCATCTTACGGTGACCCAGCCCTGGAAGCCTGCTGTATAGCTGCCAGCAATGGGCAGAGAATAAAATGGGTCCTTTATCAGAGGATCACTCCCCCACCACCCCCTGCCCGGGGTTGCAGATCACAGTGTCTGAAACCCAGCAGACTTTCCTTCTGAGTGAGAGAGAGCGCAGAGGAACCGACAATGCCAGATATCCTGCCTAAACAGTGACTGACTGCAGCCAGGGCTGAGCTAATAGCAGCCTCCCAATGACAAGGAGATCTGCAGGAAGGATCACATAGAGAGCATGCTGCAGCCACATGCTTCTTCTCTTCCACATCTGAGTTTTTCCTAGCCTGCTTCCAAGAAAAGCACAGTACAGCAAACAGAGCTGCCTGCCTCTCCAGAAACCGATTAACTACTTTCTAAGCACAGCCTGCCTGATCATCACATGTTGCATTACATACAAGAGGTGCTAAGGGCATCTCACAAGCTATACCTGGGCTAATATTCCCATCTATCTCTGAACTGCATTTCCCTTAAAGACTCTATGGTAAAAAATAAAAATCTGGGGTGTCAAGGTTGTAAATATATAAAAGTGGAACAAAATCAGTGATGTGGCAAATTGACCCCCTTTAAAGTCAAATATGATTGGATCCATCCATAAGGTGATGTTTACTTTTCATGATATAAAAGTAATTATGATTTTAATTCTTATTTCCATGCTTTATATTGAAATATATTCTACCCCTGGCAGCTATTTTGCTATTTTTTTTGTAACCCTTATGTAAATTTGATGATTAATAGGGACACTCCACCGCCCAAATAAATAAATACATATATCACTGTTTGGTTGATATAGCCCAGTGAAAGCAAACAAGCATCTAATTATGTATTTTTCAATGGGGTTATAGATAAACAAAAAAAAAAAAAAAGCTTGTGAAAGCTGCAGATTTCCTGTCTGCAGCCTTTGCAAGCCCGCCTCTTCTCTCCCCCCAAAACTTTCTGTGGCTGTCCAATCACAGACTTCCCAATGCAGCTCAATGAGAAGTCTGTGCAAGGCTATTTCTTGCCTCCAGTTTAGCTCCACTGAGCTTAACAACCAGGAAGTAACAGGACTTGTTGTCTGATTGACAGCCGGTGGATGTAACAAGGGTTATTTATAAAAGTGTCCCTGTCTATTGAAATCTGCACTTTTTGAAGAAAGAAAAAAAAAATGTAACTCACTTCAGCAAGCTGACATGCTTTAGCTATCTGGAGTGTCCCTCTATTCAGGGCCGGACTGGGAGAAAAATTCGGCCCGGGCATTTTTTTATCCCAGCGGCCCACTAAGAAGGGGGCGGGTCAGAGGAGGTGTGTTTTGTCATCACTAATGACAAGCACGCCCCCTCTCAAAGTGAGCATGTTGGTTCAATGCTCTTCCAGGGCAGACCATGCGCAGAGCTCTGCTGAAGAGCTCTAGCGTGAGAAAAAAAAAAACTGTATTTGTTCTGCACAGTGCAAGCAAATTTAATAACATGCTTGCACTGTGTTTCCTTGCAACTTGTCTCTGGTGTCTCTATAACTGGATACCAGGAGACAAAAATGCCAGGAAAGAGTATTGTGCATGTGTTTGGAGTCTGCTTGTGGTATTGCGTGTGTGTAGAGTGAGCTGATTGTGGTGTGGTATTGTGTAATAAGGTTAGTTTTAGACATGTTGTGCCTGTGGTGTAATGTGATGCATATGTGGCTAGGGGCTGTAGAGAATGTATGTAAAGGGGATGTAGCATGTGTGCAAACAGGCTATAGAGTGTGTGTATAGGTGATGTAGTGTTTGTAGAAAGTGTGTGTTTAGGGGTGTAGTATGTGTTTGCTTACAAGGAATCTAGTGTGTGTGTGTGTGTGTATAGGGGATTCAGAGTGTATATGTTAAGAGTGGTGTGTGTGTGTGTGTGTGTGTGTATATGTATAGGAGTCTAGTGTGTGTTTGAAGGACCCAGAATGTGTAGGAGATCTAGTGAGTGTGTGTTTATAACGGATTCAGAGTGTATATAGGGATCTAGTGTTTATATGTGTGTAGATGATCCAGAGTTGGGTAAGGGATCTAGTGTGTGTCTGGAATGTAATGTGTTTAGGGGTGCAGTATGTGTGAGGGGTGCTGTGTGTGTGTGTGTGTATGTATATATATGTGTGTGTTTGGAACTATTGTGTATGTGTGTGGTGCAGTGTGTTGGGGGGGTTCTGTGTGTATGTGAGGGGTGCAGTATGTGTGCGTGATGGATGCTGTGTGTGAGGGATGCTGTGTGTGAGGGTGCAGTATGTGAGGGTGCGGTAAGTGGTATGTGAGGGTGCGGTAAGTGGTGTGTGTGAGAATGCTGTGTGTGATGTGTGTAAGAATGTGGTGTGTGAGAGTGTTGTGTGTGACAGTGCTGTTTGTAATGTGTGTGAGAGTGCTGTGTATGATAGTGCTGTGTATGATGGGTGTGAGAGTGCTGAGTGTGATAGTGCTGTGTGTGAGAGTGCTGAGTGTGATGTGTGTAAGAGTACTGTGTACGATGTGTGTGAGAGTGCTGTGTGTGATGGGTTAGAGAGTGCTGTGTGTGAGAGGGCTGTGTATGATGTGTGTGAGAGTGATGTGTGTGAGAATGCTTTGTGTGATGGGTGTGAGAGTGCTGTGTGTGAGAGTGCTGTGTGTGAGAGTGCTGTGTGTGAGAATGCTGTGTGTGATAGTTGTGAGAGTGCTGTGTGTTATGTGGGTGAGAGTGCTGAGTGAGTGCTGAGTGTGATGGGTGTGAGTGCTGTGTGTGATGGGTGTGAGAGTGCTGTGTGTGATGGGTGTGAGAGTGATGGGTGTGAGAGTGCTGTGTGTGATGGGTGTGAGAGTGCCGAGTGTGAGAGTGCTGTGTGTGAGAGTGCTGAATGTGCGAGTGCTGAGTGTGATGTGTGTAAGAGTACTGTGTGTGATGTGGGTGAGAGTGCTGAGTGTGATGGGTGTGTGAGTGCTGAGTGTGATGGGTGTGAGAGTGCTGAGTGTGATGGGTGTGAGAGTGCTGAGTGTGATGGGTGTGAGTGCTGAGTGTGATGGGTGTGAGTGCTGAGTGTGATGGGTGTGAGAGTGCTGTGTGTGATGGGTGTGAGTGTGTGATGGGTGTGAGAGTGCTGTGTGTGATGGGTGTGAGAGTGCTGTGTGTGATGGGTGTGAGAGTGCTGTGTATGATGTGGGTGAGAGTGCTGTGTGTGATGGGTGTGAGAGTGCTGTGTGTGATGGGTGTGAGAGTGCTGTGTATGCTGTGGGTGAGAGTGCTGTGGGTGAGAGTGCTGTGGGTGAGAGTGCTGTGGGTGATGGGTGTGAGAGTGGTGGGTGTGAGAGTGCTGAGTGTGATGGGTGTGAGAGTGCTGAGTGTGATGGGTGTGAGAGTGCTGAGTGTGATGGGTGTGAGTGATGTATAAATGTTAGAATGGATTTTGTGTGTGGGAGGGGGGTAAACAAATAAAATAACAGGCATTATGTCCCCCCCTCCCTTCTTACCTTTAGCCTGGGAGGGGGGGACTGGTTCCTGGGACTGGGAGGCAGAGTGGCAGTGTTCCCTGGTGGTCCTCGTGGTGAGTGAACTCTAGCCTGGGGCTAGAGCTCACTCTCGCGAGATCCGGTCGTTGCCATGGCAACGCTCCGGATCTCGCGAGAGGAACCCGGCGGAGCTGCAAGTTAGAGCTCCGCCGGGTCCTCTCTCCGTGCAGGCTGGCTCCCACCCTCTCTCCCCGCCGGCGGCCGCATTGGATAGCATGTGGGCCGGTGAGGGAGATCTTTGATCTCCCCACCGGCCCGACATGGAATACAGCGGGGCCGGCGCTCGGATAGTGCCGGCCCTGCATAAACCGGCAGGGGAAGTCCTGGGACCTTCCCCTGCCGGCCTCGGCCCCACGGCCATCGCGGCCCACCGGGCATTTGCCCGGTGTGCCCGATGGCCAGTCCGGGCCTGCCTCTATTAATGATATATATTTTATTAAAGATATATTCAGCCTATTCACAAAAGACCCCGGGTGTACTTATTAAATGTTGTAGTGACTAGTCCTTAAAATGCAAAATGTAGACCAACTTCACTAAACTGGAAACTATTTCAAACTCATCCTAGGTAAAAATGTGTTCAGCTAGGCTATTTTGGGCAATATTTTAAAAAAATGTCTGATCATTACATCATATAGCAATGAAAGCCCTAAATATGCCGCACAATTTATGAGTCAAGTATTTTTGGATGTAACTATAGCAATCTACTATTAAATAAAAAAAGAAATATTTATTTTGGACCGAGAAAAATAACTAAGCTGGTTAGTTCCCTTGATATCCCAATGTTAAATCCTTGAAAAGCTGCAATCGTACTGAGCCTTGCTGAATACCCGAGAGACCATGCTGAAGTCAAAAACGACTCAGCTACTTGGTAGAGCTCGGCAGGATACAGATGCAAGCTGGATAATAATGAATTCACCAAGTTGGCACCGCTGACTTCTGCCTAATTTATAGTCCTATCTTTGGTCCACATTCTAGCTACTGCAAATGTAAGGAAACAAGGTTTAAAGGGATACAACAGGCATCAAAACAACTTTAGCTTAATGTAACAGTTTGGTGTATAGATCATGCGCCATGGAGTGTGTTTGCTCAATTCTCTGTCATTTAGGATTTAAAATCACTTTTGTTTCCGTTTATACAGCCCTAACCACAGTTATTCTGGCTGTGACTCACATAGCCTGCATTTTTTTTCTTCAATCAGATGTTAACTTGCATTAGACATCTTTATCTCCGGCTCTGTAACTAGAACTTTAATCACACACAAGCGGTTCCTGCAGGGTGTAGCAGACTATTAACCCCATAAGGACCAAACTTCTGGAATAAAAGGGAATCATGACGTGTCAGACACGTCATGTGTCCTTAAGGGGTTAAAGGAACACTATGGTCATCTAAATTACTTTAGCTAAATAAAGCAGTTTTAGTGTATAGATCATTCCCCTGCAATTTCACTGCTCAATTCACTGTCATTTAGAAATTAAATCACTTTGTTTCTGTTTATGCAGCCCTAGCCACACCTCCCCTGGCTATGATTGACAGAGCCTGCATGAAAAAAAACAACTGGTTTCACTTTCAAACAGATGTAATTTACCTTAAATAATTGTATCTCAATCTCTAAATTGAACTTTAATCACATACAGGAGGCTCTTGCAGGGGATAAGAAAATCTTAATTAAACAGAACTTGCAATAAAGAAAGCCTAAATAGGGCTCTCTTTACAGGAAGGGTTTATGGAAGGCTGTGCAAGTCACATGCAGGGAGGTGTGGCTAGGGTTCATAAACAAATGGATTTAACTCCTAAATGGCAGAGGATTGAGCAGTGAGGCTGCAGGGGCATGTTCTATACACCAAAACTGCTTCATTAAGCTAAAGTTGTTCGGGTGACTATAGTGTCCCTTTAACAGAGCAAGAGATACATTCTAAATTAAACATACTGTGCAATAAACTAAGTTTTAACATTAGATATCTCTTTACCGGAAGAGTTTAGCAGCTGTGGAAGTCACATGCAGGGAGTTGTGGCTAGATCTGCATAAACAAAGTGATTTAACGCCTACATGACAGAGAATTGAGCAAATTAACAATCTGATTTTTTCATGCAGGCTTTGTAAGTCACAGCCAGAAGAGGTGTGGCTAGGGCTGCGTAAACTGAAACAAAAGGGATTTAAATCCTAAATAGCAGAGAATTGAGCAGTGAGACTGCAGGGGCATGATCTATAGACAAAAATGGCTTCACTAAGCTAAAGTTGTTTTGGTGTCTATAGTGTCCCTTTAAGAAGGGACAAAAATACAATTGGAGTTGTTGAAATCACCAACCATGAAAGAATGCAAAAAAACTTGCATCAACATTATAAAGGAAGAAATACCTACAGGTTTATTCCCTAAAGCGAAAATTGTTGTGAATTCAACATGAATTTCAAATTTAACACCAAAATAGCTGAATTGGAAGCAGAGCTGACCGTTTTCAATTTGCCTATTTACCGGTAGGTCTTAAATGTGAAATTCTCTTTGAATTCTTGCCAATTCTCACGTTACTAAACAATACCTGTCAGTAATTCATTAAAATGGGTTTTCTATAGTGTGAATTTTGGTGAATTCACAGTGCATTCAAAATTAATTTCAAATTTTAGGCTGAAATAGTCAAAGTGAATTTTGCCAGTTCAGCCATTACATAAAACTGAAAACACTTTACAAACAAAGAACCAATACTCACAAAATGCGTCCAAGTTCTAAAGGACACTTGCCGAAATGCTTTATGTGTGAAGAGTGTGTCCTCTTTTTTTCATGTAACAAAAATTGCAGACTTCAGTAGAAATTGGCATGTTTATAAATGAACCTTGTTACACCCTCCTTGGCTGTCAATCAGACAAAAGATTATGTTACTTCCTGGTTGTTTAGCTCAGTGGAGCTAAACTCAAGAGGCAGCAATTGCTCAAAGCCCCTGCATTGCAAAGACTTCTCACTGAGCTGCATTAGATACTATTTGATTGGACAGTTACAGAAAGACACACCCCCAATGGAAAAATAATGCATAATTAAAAGCATGCATGTTTTTATTTGGGGTTGATCAACTTAACAGTGATTTTAATTTTATTTTTGGCAATGGAGTGTCCCTTTAATGCATGAGCTATAAAGCATTACAAACTCATCTCCTGAAATGAGTTTGCAAACAACATTGACCAATGGTTTCTAATGAATCAAATAGGCCAATTTAAGGGCAGATAAGCACATTACCTAAAATATAACTAGTAAAATCAAAAATAAAAACACTTGCATATCAAAAGTGTCTGTTTACAGGTAACTTTTAAAAAAATTAAAAAATAGAACACCGCACACACATACAACAGAATAGGTTAATAACACACCTGTCACTGGCATCATCACACTTTGCTGAATGTAACCGCGGTTAACCCATAAAAGCGTGGGATAGCATAAGGCTATAAGATAAGGCCAGGGACCTAATGAAAGTATTTAGAATGTTCGGCAGACTAGATGGGCCGAATGGTTCTTATCTGCCGTCACAGTCTATGTTTCCATAAAGGCGCCATTTGTAATTAAACTTGTGATATTGGTCTATCGATCTAGGCCATATTAAGATTAACAATGAAATGGCGAGTTTCTTCATGGCTTCAGGAGAATTGTATACAATGGTGTTAAAGGCAAATAAATGGTTTCTGAAGCTCGGATTGTGATCACTTTGTTGATTCTTACACAATACTGACCAAAAGAGTCAGAAAGAATGATCTGACACCGGATTATAATTTATCCCGGTGTGTTCCGCACTGGATCTGCTACTCCTCATTCACCCCACCAGTAACACTTTCATGCACCGTATTCATTAATATTTATTTTTTAAAGAAAAATGTTGATGCTTTGTCAGCCTTATGGGTGTAAGAGCATTATGGGGGATGTAGTCCACAACATCTGGAGTGCCGAAGGTTGCCTATCCCTGGTTAGTGGATGTAACTGTGAGTCAGACATGACCAGGTCTATTATCTACTCCGGGAGCAGTTAAAAGGCTTCCGAGACATCATGGCAGAGAATCAACCTTTTGGCCACCCATGATCTATACTACTTCCAGCTCACTATACCTATTTTTTGTACAAGGGCTGTAAGCAGACTAAAGAACAGCACAGTAAAAGTGTATTTTATTATGCAATTTCGTTCATGTGTGATTTAAGCAAAATAACTCATATAGTAATTGTCTTACCTGGGATGTGGGGGTAAAAGTGTATTTTAGCGTATTTTATTATTTGGAATTAGTTATTTTGCTTATTGTGCCACTTAATCACACTTTTACCGAACAGCACACACACACAAAAAAATACACTTTTACATTTTCAGGGATACTTAAAATAACCTGTCTCAGCAACCATATGAAGATTCAGTTCCACTATACGGCCATACATATTGCATGAAGCCCCCCACTATTTCAGGGAGTCTTACACTAATTCCACGTTGGGAGACAAATTAAATAGTGCTATATGAACTACAGTGTATTTATGTAATCTGTTTTAAGAGCATTGTAAATATATAAAAAGCAAAATTTGTTTGATAAACACACACACAAAAAAAAAAATGCAGTGTCAAACAATTAAAGTGATAGTGCTTTGAAGTATATACTCACAATGCATACCATATATCTGCTCTGTATCAAATAGAAATGATTAAATTGACATTGGTATCCAAAACCTCATAGTTATACTTTTCTTTGGGTACCTTAAAGTGGAATCTAAAGCTGCGGGGTGGGTAGGGTGCTCAACCCAAAATGAATCTGGTGTAGACTCCAAACATACACAGAAAAAAAAAGTGGGGGATTGGGGCACTCCCAGAAGGGTTGTGAGCACAGCTTTCAATGATGTCCATTGGAGCTTGCTGGGTTCTCAAATCACTGAAATTATTCTGGTCTGCAATGATTTAACATTGAACTTGTGAGGTTTATACCTACCAAGCTGCTGAATGCTACTGAGTTCAGGTAATCTAACAGTTATTCTTCATCATATGTTTAGCTGTTAACAGATCAAATATTCATGCAAAATTTATGGAGTTTGCTGAGCTGTATTCTGATTGACAGGATAGAGCAATGCAAGTGAAATAGTTCAACTAGAGGTACACTATAGTCACCAGAACAACTACAGCTTATTGAATTTGTTTTGGTGAATAGAATCATTCCCTTTTGCTGTAACTGCTGTGTTTTCAGAGAAAATGCAGTGTTTACATTACAGCCTAGTGATAACTTCACTGGCCACTCCTCAGATGATCCTTCCTGGGTCATGGCTGCCTAAAATACATCCAAACATTCAGTGTCTCCTCCCTCTGAATGCAAACACTGAACTTTCCTCATAGAGATTCATTGATTCAATTCATCTCTATGAGGAGATGCTGATTGGCCAGGGCTGTGTTTGAATTGTGCTGGCTCTGCCCCTGATCTGCCTCTTTGTCAATCTCAGCAAATCCTATGAGGAAGCACTGATTGGATTAGGCTACCACTTCTGATGATGTCAGCATACTGTTTGTTTTTCTGAGGCAAACAGCATGCAGAGTTACAGCTTCAGGCTTGAATACAGTAAGATTTTGCTATATTTATGGAGACATGATGGGCCAAGGGGGGCTAGATGGTGGTTTTAACACAATAGGGTCAGGAATACACATTTGTGTTCCTGACCCTATAGTAATCCTTTAATTATAGTCCCATAGTCACTTTTATAAGGAATTTTTAAACAGTGCATTTTAATGAATTGAAATCCAAATTAAAATAAAGTAGTATAAAATAGCTACGCTGTGAGTAAAGCTGAGCTGGTGAATTAAAACTTTTCAAAATTAGCATTTTTTTGATACGTTTTGTAAATGGTTTTCAATTCATTACAAGTCAATTGCTTGGTAAATAAACCCCTATGAGCAGTGTGTGCATTATTTTTATATCAAAGGTTCACTTGGGATTCATTTGTTTATTAGAATCTCAGTCAAATGTCATCACAATATGCTAAATTGGTTAATATCAGCATTATTGTTTTATTTCAAAGGGCCGTCGCTAGTGATTGGTTGCTCATTTATCTCTCCCGAAGGTTGTTTCATTCCTCCCAACATTTCAAATGGACAAAGAGGGACACTTTAATTTTAGTGGTGTGGGTGGGAGTGTGACTTCCTAAAAAAATGTATGCAACTAAAATGTAATTTTGAACAAGAACAATGTATCTTATTTACACAGATTGATTTCTAAACAGATTTATTGTAGTTTAAAGGCACATTACTGTGATTATTATTGCTATGGAGCTCAGTTATATATTGAGACATACCGAACAATATGGAGCTCATAAAAAATAGGGAAATTAGGATGGACCAGATGGATTTGTGCCCAAAATAGGGATTCTCTCTCCTAAATAAGGACACTTGGTAGGTATGTTATTTTATTTAATAATATTAAAACAGATTTGGGATAGAGTGTTCATAACAAGCAGGGCACCGTTTGGACATCCTGTCTTCCTGAATTCCGTTTGTTTTCTCTAGTCTAGTGTATAAGCAGGAGGGTAACCCATTCAAGAAGCACAACTGATCATTCCTCCCAATTTTGTGTACAAACCTGTTCATAATTCATCACTTCCTGGAGATTATCTCTTCTGTAAACTTGCAAAATGGATTAAAGGGAACATAAAAGAAGACTATAATGATCCTAATAACCCACCCTATCCAGCAATTATTTTTATTCTTTGCAATTCTGCTTTTAAAACGAGATGGGATTGTTGACTAAACAGTGACCTAACTTTTAATCTTTAAAATTTAGAACAAAAATTGGAGATGGTCAAACAACCCTCTTTTGTCCAGATATTTGCAACCAGTTTAATAAAACCCAACCATACTGCTGAATCTATACGGCACTTGGAGAACGGGGAGCATTGTCTAAATTCTATATATTGTTCCGGTTTCTACATTCTTTGTCAACCCACTTTTAAAGTAAAGTAGCTACATTTCCACGCAGAACAGTTTAAAACCAGTTAATTTTATAGAAAATGGCAATTTATCCTTTATATCAACTATATATTCCTGAAACGAATCTGGAAATCGACAAATTGATGACCGTTGATTCACAAACAGCGAACTGTTGTGAATTGCAAACTGATTTTCGAAACTCTTGCAAAAATAGTCAACTGATATTAAAATTGAGTTGGAGAATATTCGCGAGTATAATTGGACTAAATCTCAAAATGAGTTTTTTATCACACTTATTACAGTTTAGTGGATAAACCCTTGGCATTCCTAGTTTTGCGCTAAAGGGTATGACTCTCACATAGACAAAATAGCTCACTTAGTAACTGAGGAAAGTTGAGGAGGGGATTTTAAAGTTCTAGCCACAATAGCTGACTTGGCAAATTCTACAAATTAGTTTTCAGCTCAGCTAGTTTGGTCTAAAGTTTGACATTTTATCAGCAATTATTAGTTTAATGAGTAAACTCCAAAAATGTCTTAATCCATGATCCAGTATGTAATAAACATTCTCGCTGAGCCAATATTCTAGAATTACTATAGTTCCCGGGGTCTTCAAAATTCTCTACGATTTCCTGTTTTTCTAATGATTGCCTTGCTTGTAACATCAAAATTCCAATAACACAGACGATCCTAGAAAATGTAATTATATTGTAATTCATAGAAACATTTTTTGGCTCGACAAGTTATGAATTTACAGGACGGGTTACTGAGGACAGGCAAAACACATAATATGAACTCAATGGAATTTAAATAAATAAACTTTGAATTTAAAAAAAATGAATTGCCAAATTTAGGCAAAAACAGACAAGCTATGGCCATAGCAGAATTTGAGAATTTTTCAAAAATAAATTTTGCAATTCACGTTTACAATTCCTTAATATTTAGCAAACGAAACACATATTTTCAAAACCATGCAGAGTAATTGCAATAGGAGATGAAAGTGGTTAAAATTCTGTTCTTATAGCATTAACACCTGTGATACCGAAAAAAATCAGCAAAAATGCTGATCAGTGGAAAACCCGTGGCAAACGTGAGGTTAATAGTACAACCTAATATTAGTGTTCACATAGAGCTGAATAGTTTCATTTAAGCACGAAAAGTACATCAAAGAAAGGAATCAATAAACTAAGCCTGGGAACCTTAGTGTCTCCAGACAAAGCTGGAAGGAAATCGCAGACTTGGAGCACGACTTGCTGATAAGCTCATAACACAGAAAGGCCCATTTATCACAATCAACTTTCATTACTTCACACACCTGTGATGGGGGGACCTAAGGGGGTGCAGGGAGATGTGGAAGGGCAGGTTTATAGTAATGTGTTATCATTCAAAAAGATTTCAAGCCACATAAAAAAAACTGAAGAACCAAACTTTAATAAAAAGGTTAAGCAGAGTATAGTATAGTATAGAGCATGATCCATTCAAACACGTCTAAGCACTACTATTTATCACAACGTCATCATCATGCAAAGAGTTGACTTGTTCATCAGATTCGGTCGAATTGTGATTTGGCCGAATTTGCCCTCTTTAGTTTGTCCAAATGTTTTCTCTAATATTTTTCAATGGACAGTATTCGTCCAAACCATCCGAACAAGCTTCAGACAGTCCAACTGAAATTTCAATATCAGGAAAAATGATTCACATGATCCAAACTTTTCCACTGTGGAAAAGTCTAGAGTTAAAGAGGTAAATGGACACTCTGGTAGACACCCTCTTATTAATGCATTACAGGGAGTGCAGAATTATTAGGCAAGTTGTATTTTTGAGGATTAATTTTATTATTGAACAACAACCATGTTCTCAATGAACCCAAAAAACTCATTAATATCAAAGCTGAATATTTTTGGAAGTAGTTTTTAGTTTGTTTTTAGTTTTAGCTATTTTAGGGGGTTATCTGTGTGTGCAGGTGACTATTACTGTGCATAATTATTAGGCAACTTAACAAAAAACAGATATATACCCATTTCAATTATTTATTTTTACCAGTGAAACCAATATAACATCTCAACATTCACAAATATAAATTTCTGACATTCAAAAACAAAACAAAAACAAATCAGTGACCAATATAGCCACCTTTCTTTGCAAGGACACTCAAAAGCCTGCCATCCATGGATTCTGTCAGTGTTTTGATCTGTTCACCATCAACATTGCGTGCAGAAGCAACCACAGCCTCCCAGACACTGTTCAGAGAGGTGTACTGTTTTCCCTCCTTGTAAATCTCACATTTGATGATGGACCACAGGTTCTCAATGGGGTTCAGATCAGGTGAACAAGGAGGCCATGTCATTAGATTTTCTTCTTTTATACCCTTTCTTGCCAGCCACGCTGTGGAGTACTTGGACGCGTGTGATGGAGCATTGTCCTGCATGAAAATCATGTTTTTCTTGAAGGATGCAGACTTCTTCCTGTACCACTGCTTGAAGAAGGTGTCTTCCAGAAACTGGCAGTAGGACTGGGAGTTGAGCTTGACTCTATCCTCAACCCGAAAAGGCCCCACAAGCTCATCTTTGATGATACCAGCCCAAACCAGTACTCCACCTCCACCTTGCTGGCATCTGAGTCGGACTGGAGCTCTCTGCCCTTTACCAATCCAGCCACGGGCCCATCCATCTGGCCCATCAAGACTCACTCTCATTTCATCAGTCCATAAAACCTTAGAAAAATCAGTCTTGAGATATTTCTTGGCCCAGTCTTGACGTTTCAGCTTGTGTGTCTTGTTCAGTGGTGGTCGTCTTTCAGCCTTTCTTACCTTGGCCATGTCTCTGAGTATTGCACACCTTGTGCTTTTGGGCACTCCAGTGATGTTGCAGCTCTGAAATATGGCCAAACTGGTGGCAAGTGGCATCTTGGCAGCTGCACGCTTGACTTTTCTCAGTTCATGGGCAGTTATTTTGCGCCTTGGTTTCTCCACACGCTTCTTGCGACCCTGTTGACTATTTTGAATGAAACGCTTGATTGTTCGATGATCACGCTTCAGAAGCTTTGCAATTTTAAGAGTGCTGCATCCCTCTGCAAGATATCTCACTAATTTTGACTTTTCTGAGCCTGTCAAGTCCTTCTTTTGACCCATTTTGCCAAAGGAAAGGAAGTTGCCTAATAATTATGCACACCTGATATAGGGTGTTGATGTCATTAGACCACACCCCTTCTCATTACAGAGATGCACATCACCTAATATGCTTAATTGGTAGTAGGCTTTCGAGCCTATACAGCTTGGAGTAAGACAACATGCATAAAGAGGATGATGTGGTCAAAATACTCATTTGCCTAATAATTCTGCACTCCCTGTATATGCAAAATGCATTTAAAGATACACAAAAAATGAATAATAAAAAAAAAATATTCCTCCAAATAGTCTGCTACTAACACAAAGCTAGACCAGGAAGAGACTGCACCAACCAGTGGACTTGAGCCATAGCACACTGGCTGTTACAGAATACTGTTTGAGGCAAGCAAGGTGCTGACAATTGAAAATGGTTAGAAAAAAAGGGAATTAGAGGTACACCTAGAACATGCATTTCTCAGCAGTGGTGCTGCTGTAGAGACCACATTTGTACAAAACACATGTTAATTAAATATACTTTAGTTAATTTAGCACTATATAGTTTGTCTAACATTAGTGTAGGACCCACCGATATTTGGATACTGTGACATAATTGTGAGCTTAAAGGGACACTCCAGGCACCCAGACCACTTCTGCTCATTTGAGTGGTCTGGGTGCCAACTCCCACTACCCTTAACCCTGCAAGTGTAATTATTGCAGTTTTTCATAAACTGCAATATTTACATTGCAGGGTTAACTCCACCTCTAGTGGCTGTCTATTAGACAGCCACTAGAGGTCACTTCATGGGTTCTAGCACAGGTGTCCTGTGCTAGAGCGTCGCTGGACGTCCTCACGCTGTGTGAGGACCTCCAGCGTCGCTCAAAACCCCATAGGAAAGCATTGAAATGATTTTTCAATGCTTTCCTATGGGGAGACGTAATGCGCATGCGCGGCATTTCCGCGCATGCGCATTAGGTCTCCTCGGCCGGTGAGCGAGATTAGTCTCGCCCACCGGCCGACGTAATCATTAGGAGGAGCGTCGCGGAGGCGGAGACAGCGGCGAGGGACATCGCCGCTGTCCCAGGTAAGTCACTGAAGGGGTTTTCACCCCTTCGGTAACCGGGGATTGGGGGGTGGGAGGGAGAGGGACCCTCCAGTGCCAGAAAAACGGATCGTTTTTCTGGCACTGGAGTTTCCCTTTAACACAATACAGCCATATGGTGGAACTAAATCCCCATACAGGTTTGCCGAGATAGGTGACTTAGAGTAGCCTTTTAAAATTTACAAGTGTATTATTTTGTGTGCACTGTTACTTAATCTGTATTTAGTAAAAAAAATAAATAAAAAAAAGTTACACAATTTTGGCATTGTAAAAAAAATAAATCAAAAATAAAATCTTGTTAAAAATATAACAAAATGCTTCCTGCAGTGGAAAGAGAATTCATCTTATTCTAAACGTGATGAAAACCAAAGTTTTTGTAGCATTAGTATTTTTACAATCCCTTGTACAATCCCTTACACATTGTGTCACGTTATGTATGGGGTATGGCTCCGAAGCATCAATATGGATTCTTATAAAAATGTACGATTGAGCTTCTTATTGCCATGAAGTATAGTTGTTTTTTTTTTACAGATTTTAATCAAAATAACATGCAGTGTAATCTAAGCTAACAGGCAAATATACTGCAGATTATGTAACCAAAATTTTAAAAGCATGGATGCTCAGGTTGAAATGTATTTGAGAATGGAATGAGTACACTCAAGCGTGCTATGAACTCCAAATCCCATTATGCCATGCAAATGTAGGCTACCTGTAACTGAAAAGTTCGCAAGATTTACAGTTTTGGAAATTTCTGTCCCTGAAAGTATACAAACACCTGTATACAGGCATTTCTCACTTCACAAACTCTCGCCTTTTATGAACCATTTTTTTTTTTATGCGCCGACATTTTGTGTCAGTGGTCCACGGATCAGGGCCGAGAAGAGTGCTTTGGAGCACAAACAAGAAGAGAAGAAGAAGAATTTGTGGTCAGGAGTAGACAAGAAGAGAGATGAGGATCAGGAACACAGTTCCTGAAGATAAAGGGAAGTCTGAAAAACAGGTTTAGATTGCACTGTGTTCTTTTTGTGCTTTCATGGGCATACATTACAGATCCTGTAATATTATTGCACTGTGTGCTATTGAGTAGAGATTTGACTTGATGTGTCTGTGTGTGTCTGACATAGCTGTCTGTGTGTATGTGTGTTTGCCACTGTACCATGTTTTGGCAGGCAGCAATAGTAAGGAGCAGGAGGAGGGCTGAAAAGCCTGAAAAAAGGGATGGAAGAAAGTTTGAGAGTAACAGAGAAGTGATAAAGGAGAGGGGGAAGCTGATAATGAAGAAAGTGAATAAGTAGGAGGGCTGAAGAGAGGTGCCCCCATTCAACAAGTGCAGCATGTCTCTTCACTGAATAGTAGGAGGATTGATGATAATTTGATGAAGGTTTTTAATATGGTATGTATTCCTTTAAAATTCCTGCAACATACATGTATTTGCTATGCTTTCATTTTATATTTGTACTTAATAATTTAGGTTTTCAATGGTAAAATTTGTTGGTCAGGAACGGAACCTGTGTTTATTACATTGTGTCTATGGGAAATTAGTTCTCACTTTATGAACACCTCACTTTATGAACACCTCACTTTATGAAATAGGCTTCGGAACCAATTAGTTTGTAAAGTCGGGAACTACCTATACATGGTAAAGAGAAAAAACATAGCGATTTGTCAAATATTCAGTGAATTAACTTGTCATATTTATCAAGTTCTTGATCTAACAGTGAATTCTAGACAAGTCATCAATTAAGTTTAAAGGGAAACTGCTATGTTTACATTTGGGGTTAATCCAACCTCTAGTGGCTGTTTTCCGGACAGCCACTAGAGGTGCATCTGCGATGCTGGATGCGAATTCCGCATCCATTGCGTAGAGCGTCCATAGGAAAGCATTGAGAAATGCTTTCCTATGGACTCTTTCAATGCGCGCGCAGCGGGGAGGAGGGGTCACCAGCGCCGAGAGACCACGACGCTGGATAAAGGTAAGCTGCTGATTTTCTGACAATTTAATGAACAAACTTGTTAATTTAGAAGGGCAATACTGGTGGGTAATTCTCCCACGCACCATAACTACAGCTTGCAGTAGTGGTTATGGTGCTTCTACAATCTCCCAAGAGTTGGAAGTTGGCAGTAACATTATGAGACGGACATTCTCGGCCAATTAGCTAAGCCGTCCTCATGCTGAGGAACTCTCCGGCTCTCTGGAGATTGTAGTAGAAGCAGGGAGTGGTGCCCGGTGGAACCCAGGAAAGAAGTCAAATTCTTCAAAAATGGTAGAGAACACATGGCACTATTGGCACCATAACCACTTCAGCGAGCTGTAGCGATTATGGTGCGTGGAGTGTTCCTTTTAATGTGCAGACTTAATATATTATTAAATTATTCCCTCTATTACTGACACTCCGTTGGAAGACATACTACCATTGCGCTCTCAATTCTTTTCTGCTTGTTTATAAGGGCGTAGGCATTATTGACATAATTTTTTTTTATATCAATAATGAGAACAAATAAAATGAACACAATGAAGCTGTTTACTTTACGCACGTAGCAACTGCCAAGCACCTTCTATGGGCCCTGCAGCTAGTTGCCCAATGCAATATTGCTATGCTTCCTAAAAATGAAGAGACAGCTGCCTTTAACCACATCAGTATTGTCACTCCGTGCCAGAGCAGCCTGCAGCTATCAAAACCGTCCACACGTTAGAAATAAAAAGGTGTTGAACAAAACTATAATCCTAATAAATTACTCAAACTCATGCAAGCCACAGTAATGCCCAATACTTCTTCAGTCTGCGTTTGAATTAAACCTGATTATTGACAAGACTCACAGAGATCTCCTTATCCATATGACAATTAGTTTTCAGATAGAGCCTATGAAACCAGGCATTGGAAAATGTCAGTAATCTAAAAAAAAACTCTCATCTGAATAAATCTATCCTATGTAAATGAAATCCTGTATTCCTTTACTATCTGATATCAATATACAGACATATCATATATTTTAACTTTAATCTTGAATAATTCTTTAATAAAACAAGATCTGATCACTCTACATCTTCACAGGAATGACTTTCTCGTCCAACTGTCCGACATTGCTAAGGCAAGGTAAGCATGTTAATAGAGTGATGGAGGTATTAGCTGAGGATGCTTTGATTAAATAAAAAATGAAATAGATGAAAGATTAAATATTAATTGACGAGTCATTGAGTTAGACAAAACGAGACCAAGATACAATTTTCTATATTTCCCATTCTAGTGAATGAACACCAACCAAGGAAAATGTAATGACAAAAAATATCTCCAAGGTACATATCCACTGCAGGACTTCCCCTTAGTCCTCCAAACTTCAGGGCCTGCATTGCTAACCCCTGATTGTCATTATGGAATCCTAATGATCTAACCGACCTTAATCCCAACGCACGCTGGGCTATCACTAGCCAGCACGTAATCCTGCTTTGGAATGCACTCTACAAAACCACTTTCCAGAAAACGAAATAAAGAGATTTAAATAAACGTATAAACTAATTTAACCTGTATAAATAAATGGCAATCCATTTCCAGAAGAAATAAACAAAGCAAAGAACAGTTGATCAGAAAAAACAGAAATGGCGTAGATAACAGAATAACGAGATCAGTTTACAGAACGCGACGCTCTTTGTGTAGTGATGTGAACTGGATATTTGATAGAATACACGTTTTACACTGTTGGATGATGAAAGGTTTAATTCATTCTCCGTGCTGTTTTCATGTTGTCTACCACTTACTTGAATGGTTTAAAAAAAACAACCCACTGGTTTTGGACAAAGTAACTGTTACTTTCCTTGTGCCCCAGCCCCCCACACTCCAAAAGAGAACAAAGTGAACATTTACCTGCATTGCAGCATCGAGGTCAAATTCTCCCAGCATCCCAATCCTCTATTGCAGTAGTTCCCAACTCAATCCTGAAGTACCCCCTACCAGTCTAGGATTTAGGGAATACCCTGTTGTGTCTAAATTTCTTTTCTAAAAACACCTTAGACACAACTGGGTAATCCCTAAATCCTGGACTATTAGGGGGTACTTGAGGACTGGGTTTGCAACCACTGGTCTATGGTATTGTGAATAGTGATTAGGTCAGGCACCACTATTTCCACTGTACAGTGAACAGAGATTTGGTCAGGTACCACTATGACCGACTTAAATTGCCTCTTGCTTTTCAAGGATTTAGCCAAAATAAAATGTAAATTGTATTACCTAACTGCTATATATTGTATGGGCAATAGAACACCTTCCAAGATACACACATCTGTGATACTAGCACATAAATAAACCAGGAAACTATATGAAATCACATAGCACTGTGAATAAGATTATTAAACCCATACTGGGAAGAACACAGACTGTTATTACTGAAGGGTAATTGTAAAGCAAGGATCTAAATGTGGAGCAATCTCCATGGATACCAATGAGATATTCCTTATGATTGCTCCATTTTCAGACCATTTCCCAGAGATTATTCTTTACAAATTACCCCTAAAATGTCTGTTAACCCTTTATATAAGGGTTACGAAATACAGTTTCAACCAGATAATGCAAAAGGAGATAAAATGTGTAGCATTCTATCATATTGAAACACAGATTTAGAAATGTGGTGCCCAAATCCTAGGTTTTTAACATGCAAGAGGCCCATCAAAGTAAAACATGAGTCAACATGGCCGTATATTATAGTCCGAAAACAAACCCACACATTGTTATTCAGTAAAGTATTCAGTAACCACAACAGCTGAAAATAAAAAATTTGCTAAGTCAACTGTTTGTTTTCATTTTGATTTTCCCCAAAACGAATCATTTAAGCACACCCAGGCAATAATTATTCACAACACTTTGACAGTTCTAACAGAGGACTTAAAGGGACTCTCCAGGAACCAAAACAACTTCAATTGTAAAGTTGTTATGGTGCCAAGAAAAGACTGCAGGAACTCTTATATCAAGGGGTTAAACCGTTGCCTCCAGCGGCGATGTCCACTCCCCCCCCAATGCGACATCCGGCTTCTGAATTTTGAGATTTAGGAAGAGTGGAGTGCTGCCTGGCAGGGCCGCTTCTTAACACTGTATTTGCCTTGAGGCAAACAATGCATTTGCCTTGTGCAGCACTTTCCAGGGGGCGGCAAAAAACACCGCCCCCAAATGCCCAAGCAAATGCCTTGTAAGCCTCAGGGCAGGCGGCTAACTGAGTTCCAGGTGTCACGTCACATTCCGGCTTCCGGCCTCACTCTACGGCGCGTAAGGGAGTTGAGCAGGGAGAGCTCACAAATGAGCGCTCCCTCTCTGCCCGCCTGGAACTCGGCTAGCTGCCTGCCTGCCTGCACGCCTGCCTCCCTCCCTGCCCAAACTACCCGACCAGTAGCCCCACTGGACCACAGGTAAAAAATCCGCCCAGCTCTCCCAAAAGTAGGGAGGCTGTGTGGATTTAAATTAAAATTAAAAAATTGATCTGTGAGTGTTGGGGGGGAAATGTGTGTGTATCTGTCAGTGTATGTGTGAGTGAATGACTGTGTGTATGTCTGTCAGTGTGAGTCTGTGAGTGAGCGAGTGCCTGCAGGGGCTTCCTGGCACGATAACAACTTAATTTAGATGAAGTTGTTTTGGTGCTTGGAGTTTCCCTTCAAAACGTAAG
The DNA here is from genome assembly GCF_036172605.1 of Pelobates fuscus. Lineage (NCBI taxonomy): Eukaryota > Metazoa > Chordata > Amphibia > Anura > Pelobatidae > Pelobates > Pelobates fuscus. Next base: position 349,847,023 of record NC_086320.1, on the reverse strand, counting down.
ACCAAACAGACTGCTAGAAATGTGCAAAACACTACACTAAAAATCTAGTTCTTTTTAATATTTTCAATGTGTCAACATTCTCTGCATTAAAGTCATTGCATAAATATCACACGAGTACACAGGATTTGGTGATTGATGGAAAAGTATGAAGTGTGCAAAAGAAGTACTCGGTGATTGATGCGTGCCAAGTGTGCAAAAGAAGTACTTACCCTCACATCTCCATTGACAGCCTTGGGAGTGTGGTTAAATGCCTGTGCGGGATCTTTATTATACACTTTCAAAAAGGATCTATCCTGGATATTCCTGGAATAGAAGAAAGGAAAAAAAAAACATCAAACGACTTAGCACTTGAAAGAAGGTAACAGGCATTCCCTTCCCTTTAGCATGTCCTAAGGAAGCAAATCATTCTCTAGTTACACATGTCTGGAGAAAGCAAGCACAGGGTACAAAAAAAAAAAAAAAAAAAAAAAGATAAAAGAAAAGTGTTGCAACAAAGCAGAATATGAATAAAACAACCTGAATATCTACAATTCTTCAAGTTTCCTTCTATCCAGACACATTTGCACCATTCGCAATCAGGTGCTGCACCATATAGAGACGTGTCATTTAAATACAGACAAACTATGGAACAGATCCCTGAACAGAGGCACTAACGAGGAACTCACCAAAGTTTAGTTAATATTTAAATTATTCCCTGCCAAAATCTGAGCAAAGCAAAACACACACACACACACACACACACACACACACACACACAAAGGCGCTTATCTGAAAAATGCACATTAGCAAAAAAAAACAAGCCCTGCTTTGGTCAGCAAACCATGCACACTTTGAAATATAATAAATTAGATGAGAACGCAGCTAGCAGAGGGAGATTAAGACAGGAGCCAATTTACACTCTGCTTTTTCCACGATTATAAGATGGTTCTTGCATTGCCGCTCGCACACATCCTGTACCTTAACTGTAACTTTTAACCAAAAAGTTGGCAGGGTTTTACAATCCAAGCCGAAATGGAGTCTTCACCCAGAAAGAAACAAAGTGTAGCGAAGTTTGCTCAAATGCCTTCAGGAAAGGCATTCCTTTCTAGATGTGTGCCAGTGAATTAGGAAGCTTTCTAAATAAAGCCTGAATTCCTCCACTCCAGGTGCAGCAACAGAGTTTGTGGGCTGAGTTTAGAAGGCGAGATTATGTTTAACAAAAAAAAAAAAAAAGCTAAAGAATGTGTTGGGTTGGTCTTATTCTCATGTTTTTTTTTTTTGTTTTTTTTTAAATATAAGTTGCTTCCAAGGTTTGGAGTATACATGTAGTTAACCCTTCATTTATTTTTAGTGTCATATTTGTCTTCTTTTAAAGTATTTAAAATATTTGTATTTTTATTTTTTAAACACTGCTACCCACAGTCCTAGTTTTCAGGGTCAGTCCCTCAGTTTTTTTTTCCCCAATATTCTCTGGCATTTATCCCAGGTTCTAAATTGGAATTTTAATCCAGTAATCTTTAAAGACCACACAAACTTGTGCTTGTCTAGAAAGGATTAGCAAATTGTTCTTCCAATGCATCACAATTATGCATTTTTTGCAGAATGCTTTTGGAGGTGCTATCCTGCATAAACTCTGTGAAGATTTTGGTAATTTGTATTCCATCTGAAACTTTTCAATTTATTGAACTGTGAATGTGGTGACATTTAAATCATATTTTGAATTGACTATGATAAACTAGTTTTTGCAATTCAATTTGCCACAATTCGTTGTTTAAAGGACCCCTATAGGCACCCAGACCACTTCAGCGCAATGAAGTGGTCTGGATGCCAGGTACCTCTAGTTTTAACCCTGCAGCCATAAACATAGCAGTTTCAGAGAAACTGCTATGTTTACACTAGGGTTAAACCTCTAGTGGCTGTCTCGCTGACAGCCACTAGAGGCCGCTTCGGCGATTCTCACTGTGAAAATCACAGTGAGAAGACGCTTACGTCCATAGGAAAGCATTGAGTAATGATTTCCTATGGGCGTTTTTAATGCGCTTGTGGTTCTTGCTGCGCATGCGCATTCGGCGTCACTCAGGAGCCAACGTAGGAGGGGGGAGAGGTCACCAGCACCAAGGGAGCCCGGCGCTGGAGAAAGGTAAGTGGCTGAAGGGGTTTTAACCCCTTCAGCCCAGTGGGAGGGTGGTCATGAGGGTGGGGGGACCTAATGACCCTATAGTGCCAGGAAAACAAGTTGGTTTTCCTGGCACTATAGTGCTCCTTTAATAAATAAACCTTTATTGTGCTTTTATTCACTAAAATCCAAAGTGAAGCAAAATTAAATCTGAATGGCAACATTTAGACAAGAGTAACCAAGCTCTTACTGTAAGTGAGATTTTTTCCAAATCAGTCATTTTTGGCTACATTTTGCCATTGGGATTTCAATTCACTGCAATTCAGAGTTCCGTGAATGTATTCCTGTTACTTATTTACTCACCTCTGATTTGATGTAGCAAATTTGGAAAAACAACCACCACTAACATTTGAGAAAATTGTATGGCATATACTACCTTCATTCAATTTGCCATCATTGAAACTGTCAAAACAAATTCCAAACTATCTGAATACGACCTCAATTTAATATTTTTAGAGAATCTGTTCAAATGATGTCATATTTTTCGCTACGCATTTAAAATTATTTTTTGTTTAAAATATAAATAAAAAAATCAAATTTAAAAAGCAATGTATCAATATATGAAATAAGTCTAAATATTACAATATTAAAATATTTTTCAAAATATTAAATCATTTGAAATGTTTATTGAAAAATATAAAATCATTAGAAAAGCTTATCTAACAATATTACATTGCGGCCTAAGTACAATTTTGATACAACATTTCCACAGTCTGATATTAATTGGCCTTTATGACAAAAAAAGCTCAGGAATGAATTTCCCAATAACATCAATGGCTATCTACAGCTACAAAGTAGATGAAGAAAAGGACTAATGGGGTTCCTAAGGTCCTCTAACAACAACCAGTTGGAAAGTCCTCTTTCTCATCTCATACGTGAAAAATAAAGATGAGGGCTTTCAATAGTTGGGGTCCTGTTAACTTGTCCATTTTCCTACATGATACACAGAGCTTGAGAGAGGAATAATTCTAGCCAATCAATCAATCCAGTCCTAGGGTCCCTTCCATTCTTTGAATTTGTCCCCCGTCCCATACCATGGGAAGGAAGGGACATGCACACAAGGGAGCCTCTGCATATGTAAAGTGTAAATAACATGCGTCGGAGGCATATAGTCATCCTCTCTAGTTAAAACACAGTCCTAGGAACCCCTTTCACTTTTAATCTTTTCTACCCACTACAGCCTTCTGCTGTCATTTGGGTTCCAGGACAAACGTTGTTTATTTTCAACCTCCCACGAATTTTGGCTCTCTCCTGGTAATATAACAGGGCCTTGATGGTTGACATTATAAGGCCGTGTTTCCTTTCTGATTTGATGCTTAAAGCGGCACTGTCATGCCGAACTTACCTTTCCTCAATCTCTTCCTCTTCTCCCCCTCTCTCAGGATCTGTTATTCTTTTCTTCCTGTCTTCTTTAGTTTTCTTTAAAATCATAAGACAGAGTAGGGACTCTTTGTCTTATGGAGGATTCCTCCGCTTCACCAGCTCTGACCAGCGGAGGAGCAAAGTGTGCTTCATTTCCGCTGGTCAGAGCAATTTTCCCATGATCCCTAGCTTTCCTCACAGTTCCCACAATGCTTCCTGTCAGTATTGCCGAACGTCCTGTCACTTAGACAGAACGCCGGCAAAACTGCCGAATTGCATCCTAACAGAATGAGAAGAGTTTCTCCATTGGTGTTAGGATGCAATTCGGTACTTTGATCGTATCGGAATTTCATTCTAATGAATGAAACTCAGATCCTATTCATTGCCGCGGCTGCATCTTGCAGCCGCTTAGTAGATAACTCCCTAATCCCCACGATATCAGGGAGCTATCTACTAAAAGGCTGAAAGACCTAAACTGGTCTTTCAGCCACATTTACTAACCCTAAGTAAAAATGACTTGGTATTAGTAAATAATATGCCCCTACTCGCTATACCGCGAGTAGGGGCATGTCTAGTAAGCAGTGAGCAGCCTGTGGCTGCTCACTGTAAAAAAAATTTAAAAAAAATCTTGCCCCCCACCCCTAAACGACGGGTGGGGTCCGTAAAGTAAAATAAGGGAGGGAGACCTATTGTCCCCCCCCGGCCCCCACCCCTGAGCGGTGGGTGGGGGCCATAAAGATAATGAGGGGGGGGGCCTACTGTCCTCCCCCCGGCCCCCACCCCTGGCCGGCGGGTGGGGGCCAGAATGGTAATAAGAGGGGGGGGATCTACTGTCTTCCCCCCCGGCCCCCACCCCTGGGGCGGGTGGGGGCCATAATAGTAGTAGGGGGGGACCTACTGTCCTCCCCCCCGGCCCCCACCCCTGGGCGGCGGGTGGGGGCCATAATAGTAGTAGGGGGGGGACCTACTGTCCTCCCCCCCCGGCCCCCACCCCTGGCCGGCGGGTGGGGGCCATAATGGTAATAAGAGGGGGGGGACCTACTGTCCTCCCCCCCCCAGGCCCCCACCCCTGGGCGGCGGGTGGGGGCCATCATAGTAATAAGGGGGGGGGGACCTACTGCCCCCCCCTGGCCCCCACCCAGGGCGGCGGGTGGGGGCCATCATGGTAATAATGGGGGGGGGACCTACTGTCCTCCCCCCGCCCCCACCTCTGGGCGGCGGGTGGGGGCACTAAGTAAATCCCCCCCCCCATCAAGGTGACCAGGGGTCCCCAAGCCCCTAGTCACCCACCCAAATAAAAAATGCCCCTACCTACCCCCCTCACCCTAAAAAATAGTGAAGGGGGAATAAAATTGCTAACCTGTAAAGTAAAATTAAACTTACCATTCAACGTCTTCTTTTTTCTAAAATCTTCATTTTTCAGCCCCAAAAAAGGCCAAATAAAAAACCATCATAGCCGTCGAACTAAAAATAAAATAAAAATCCCGAGCGCAAAAAAAAAAAAACCTGACGAAAAAGAAAAAACCCGAGCGCACAAAAAATTAATCCATCTTCACCCATGGAGGGCTCCGCGCAGACTGAGCTCCGCAGGGCGGGGGAAGGCTTATAAAGCCTTGCCCCGCCCTGCAATTAGGCTAAGAACACTCTGATTGGTGGGTTTAAGCCAATCAGAGTGCTCTTTGTCATTTTAAAGCGTGGGAAAGTTCTTTGGAATTTTCCCACGCTTGTAAAATGACACAGAGCACTGTGATTGGATGGCTTGAAATCCATCCAATCACAGTGCTCTGTGTCATTTTACAAGCGTGGGAAAGTTCTTTGGAATTTTCCCACGCTTGTAAAATGACACAGAGCACTGTGATTGGATGGATTTCAAGCAATCCAATCACAGTGCTCTGTGTCATTTTACAAGCGTGGGAAAGTTCTTTGGAATTTTCCCATGCTTGTAAAATGACACAGAGCACTGTGATTGGATGGCTTGAAATCCATCCAATCACAGTGCTCTGTGTCATTTTACAAGCGTGGGAAAGTTCTTTGGAATTTTCCCACGCTTGTAAAATGACACAGATTTCAGTGCTCTGTGTATTATGGCCCCCACCCGCCGCCCAGGGGTGGGGGCCGGGGGGTGGAGGACAGTAGGTCCCCCCCCAATACTATTATGGCCCCCACCCGCCGCCCAGGGGTGGGGGCCGGGGGGTGGAGGACAGTAGGTCGCCCCCCCCTCATTCCCATTATGGCCCCCACCCGCCGTCCAGGGGTGGGGGCCGGCGGGGGAGGACAGTAGGTCCCCCCCATTCCCCTTATTACCCTTTTTTTTTTTACAGTGAGCAGGCTGCTCACTGTTTAGTGGACATGCCCCTACTCGCGGTATAGCGAGTAGGGGCATTGGGGAGATTTGAATCTCCCTTATGCTATTATGGGGGTCATATTGACCCCCATAGAGTGAGGGGAGGACCTGGGGGGCTAATGAAGTGGTGGGGAGCACTGCTCCCTGCCGCTTCTGTCTTTACATATTGCAAGGAGGTAGCTGCACGCCGGTAGCTCCCTCCTTGTAATAAACTGAACAAACAAACGAACACTGATACTCAGTGTTTGTTTGTTCGTTTGATTTTTTCTATTCATTCATTCGTCTGTCTGATGAATGAATGAATAGATGAAATTCCCGTTCGCATGTCCAGGTGTTTCACTGGGCATGTGCGGGAATCTCACAGTCTGTGTAGTGTGGGTAGATGACGTGTCCCACAGGGACTTCACCTACCCACACAAAGATGGCGGCGCCCTGAATATAGATCGGGGCAGAAAATAAAGAATAAAAAATAGGTAATGTGGGGGGCTTAGGGGCATTTGGGGGGGACTAGGGGGTCGATTGGATGTAGTGGAGGCGGGTTAAAAAAAAAACCGGAATTCGGCATGACAGTGCCGCTTTAATAAAAACTTTCATTCCCATATTCTGTAAGTGGGAGGCACATCTGGACCTTTAACACAGAGAGATAGCTTTCTTTGCCAAAAACAAACAAACAAGAAAAGTGTGACAAACACATTCATATCCCAATGAAGGTCTTGTCTCCATTAATCAGAGAATTGGACATAAAAGGCAGGCTCGTTCATTTGTTGGTAGATATGTCTGGGCTAAACTTTTAATTGAAACTGACCGAAATCTGAATTAAAAAAAGTTAAGCAAAACCAGCCAAGCTGTAATGATATCCAAGCTAGAGAATTTATAGTTATTTTAGCTTGGAAATCGTTTCAGTTGTGTACAGTTCAGAGTTTAGTAAATAACCTTGCCTGACATTTACAGTTGTTGAGATTTAGAAGTGAATCTGCTCAGGTGCTTTCTTGTCTCATGACCATTAGATTGACCATGGTTAATTCCATGGTTAATTCTCCCTGATTACATTCCCACTGAGAACACTATTCCGTATTAAAATAGAGTAAACTCTTTGGCTTCAATACAATTACAATAAGAGACAAAAATGGTTATTTTTGGTATCAACCAGTGAAAATGTGCAGCACAGATTAGGCTGCATACATTAAATATTACAATGGACTTAGGTGAGAGCAGTGCTCTGCTCTGCAAAGAAAGGAGTGCATTTAATTAAAACATTCTACCAACTGAATGAATGGACAGTATCAGACTATGTTGATCAGGCCCAGACATGACATAAAAATAAGGCAATCCACTTAAAAGCCTTGAGATCTAGATGTGCAACATATTGTATCTATACTTCGATTTCATTAGCCTACTTTTGTTGAAGTTCAGTTCGTATCCTCCACAAATACTGGCTGACCATGATGGAAGCTCAATAAAGATTATCAAATGAAAAGATACTTAAAATGGTTAAAACTTTAGCTGACAGTTTTTACAAAAAGATGTCAAGTAGGTTTGTTGGCCAAGCTGGTGTGTTCTCATTTCATTTACTCGCACGGTCAACATGGTGGAATCAGTATTGGCAGCTTCACAGTGGATGGACTCCATCTGAATTAGTATCCCATTTTATTTACCGATTTGTTAAATATATTTCCACAGGTAAAAATAAAAATGCAAGTTCATCCCAAGCACCAAGGCACAATGATGAAACGGAAATTTTCCTTCATTGTTGACCTAAAAAAGACCACTTTAGGTATTCATTGAACGCAATTTGGGGGAAAATTTCAAGTTCCCTATATGATAATTCCTTTATGAGAACTTAAACATAGGAACAGAACATGTCAAGAGTCTCTACAATGTATAAACATTCTGAAAGTTATTAAACAACACATTCTGAGGAAGGTTTAAAGACTTTGGCTTTGGAAGACAGAAGCAAATTTCACTGGGCAAAAAGTTCACAAGCAAATGAGAAAAAAAAAAGTTCACAAGCAAATGTGAGAGATAAAAACGTATTATGGATCCAAATCCTAGTGACCAGGAGAGAGCCAGGACTCCCCAATTCATCTCAACTTATGAGAAGGAGGTAAGGGGTTAGATAAAGTGTGATGTATCTAGGACCCATGCAACAGTGAGAGGGTTCAGCAATCATGATACTCTGTGCTTTCAGTGGTAGGTGAAGGAGGCATACAAATCATATCACATTTTGACCTACACAGGCAGAACACGCCAACTCTAGGAAGAAGACACTTAATCCAACAAATGGATTTCCTTATTCATTGCATCCAGACAAACACATGGACAAAAATTATATGTCAATATAGACCATAACTTCAAAAATGCACAGTAGGACTCTGTAGACTCAGCACATATAATTTGATATTTTGACTCAGTGAACGCATTTCGCACCAATGTACTTTGTCAGCTTAAGAGGCCTTAAAATCATATCTCAAACACTACCACTTACGTAGTTAACTCCTAACACTACTGAGTGTTCTGAGATCATCTTCAATCCCTTGCAACATGTTTTCCATTGTAGAGATGTATGGATTTTGTTAAAGCTTTATAAATAAAATAGCTTTTTGCACCAATCTTACATTGTGAACCATTTTGATGACATACTGCCCAATGTCTCCCAGAGTTGTGATCTGAAACTGTCCACTTCCTAGTTTCCATCATTTATGATTAAATACTAGGGGTGCACAATGTGTCACATAAGTCATGGAGACACATGGATTTTGCATTTGATTAAAAATATGGATGAACAAAGTTTTTAGATATTTGTTTTTTTTAAATAAACATTTTCCAATACATCTCCTCTTGTGACACTGGTGCCTTTCCTTTCTCCTTTTCACTATCGTTAACCAGTTATTCAATAATTATTTTTAACAGGAAACAGTCAACAGGATATTCAAAAATATCAAAAATATTTTCTTTTGCACATGCGTGAACCTCTGATGTGAAAGTGCCACAAACTAAATTTAGACTTTAGAAAAAGGGTATGTTGGTTGTTTGTATAAACTAACGGTATATGTACATCACATCTGATTCTAATCATGTTCTTTGGTGAGATGCTGTAATTTCAGATAATGATAATGAGACACTCAAGATGAGTCCTTAGGGTGAGATTATAGAATTGTAATAATCGCTGCTGCAGTGCTTAAACTGCCTCCAACCCCTATAATAGCTGACTCCGTATCAAGCGCTAGAAGTGCCTCGAATATTAATATTCATCATTTAGTCTGATATAGATTTGACAGTTTACACTGCAGTGCATAGAGAAGTATAAGATAGACTTAAGATCTTTACTGGTAAAAAAAATGGTTCTATATTCTAGTATGTTCAGAAAAGTGAGATGAACTAATTTTTAAAACATTATAATTTTAACATTAAAACATTTTATGAATTTTATTTATTTACCAAATCTTATATAGGACCCTTATCCAGAAAGTTTAACATAGATAAACAAACCACACAAGGAGTGAAAATAACATTTTGATATAGTCATTGAGTTACAGTATACTATGGTATTATACTTAGAGGATAAGCATTTAGAGTAAATTATTGAACATACAAGGACAGCAAGGTTACATAGAACAATACATGTTCTACTGAGCTAAGCTATATATTTTCCCCAACAAAATTGATTGGGTTTTGGTTAGGGGAGGTAAGGGTCTTGATGGAAGATGCGCAGGTAGGGAGAGAGGGATATTGGTAAGGGTGAGTTGAGGGGAATCAACCAGAGGAATTCGTTATTGAGTATTATAATGCTCGGGTAAATAGGTGTGTCTTCGGAGGTTTGTAAAAAGATGAGAGAGAGGTGGCTGACTGGATATGAGGTGGACTCTTGTTCCAACAGTAGGGGGCTAAGACTGAGAATGAGGGGAATTTTGAAGGAGCACATGAGTATGGTGTCGGGTTAAGGGATGTGGTTGAGAGGGAACAGAGAACGTGGGTTGGGGAATAGCGGCATACCAGTGAGGAATGATAGGAGAGGGCAAGGTTGTGGAGGGATTTGTAGACAACAGTGAGGCATATGAAAATATTCTCACTAATAGAAAGCCAATTAAATTTTTGAAGAAGGGGCATAGCATGAGCAGATTGGGGCATGTTGAGAACGATGGGGGCAGCTGCATTTTATATTTGCTGGAGGGGACTCTCTGTTATAATGTTTCAAAGTGAACACTGAACAGCACTGATAGGTCGAGATCTCTCCGATTGAGAACACAGAGAAGGTTGGAAGTGGATTAGCCAAGCGCTCGCCACTTATCACTGATCATTTTAGAATAGAATCCTTAAAAAACACTGGTCCTTACTGAGTTAACGCAGGCACTACAGTTAAAAAATTATCCATTACGCCAATAACTTAATTTTGTATCAGGCATTTTAACTTGGCATTTATGGTATTAACAGGTGTCAGATGTTAAAATGTTTGATACATGTTGCCAAGTGATGCTGATACCTCGCCTTAACCGGCTCTTTGTTCTTGCTGTGCTGAAAATTAGTGTATGAGATGATGATCTCTATCCATTACATAAAGTAGAGCCTCATATGTTGAAGCTATGTTTGTATCCATCACCAGAAAACACTTACCTTACATCACTCAGCTCGTAGTAGATATTCCTGCCATCGTCTTTGATGTAAACGGCAGTACTGGGAGACTCCAGAACTTTCATTGTCAACTGCTGAGGAAAGGCACTTACAAAGAGGGCACGTATTGTGTCCATGCTTGTAATCTCATTGGGCATCTGTAGTTTCTTTGTGTCTTCGCCATACTGTAAGAACAGTACACCTGTCATAAAAAAAAAGCAGAACTATAATTACCTATGATATCCTCGTTAAGCAGAGTTCTTATTCACTTTAACAAAAATCAATTCAAATATGATTTGCTTTTGTATTGATTAGGATATTGAATAGAAACACACTGTCTCTCTAGTTATGGTATCCTACGGCTTTGAAGGCACACACACTGACATCTAATAAACGGAGTCAAGTATGATTGATAAATGCTCTGCGTTAGAATTTTATTCATTCTTTGCACCCTCCTATTTTCCCCATGATTGATCAAGCCTATCTGAAACAGCAAACATTGTGTGTCTGGGAGAAATATTAACAATGTGTAACTGTGGAATTACATTTTGAACCACGTCTTATAAATATATAAATATGAATTATGAGATTTTTTAAATTTTTTTTTCAAGCAACAGAGAACAAAAAAGGCCTTTGCATTTTAGAAAAAAGTTACAAAAAGAAAAAAAAGAAAATACAATTATTCTGATTGCCTGTTCAGGGCTTTCACCCAGTCCAATTTTACCTGTTCATAATAGCAACAGTTTTATTCAGCCATTTATAAATAGGGTTGCAAATAAGCTCTTGGATTTTGTTGGTATAATGCCACACGTTCTAGAAATCAATATTAAAGAGGGACTATAGTGCCAGGAAAACACCCGTGGTGCAGAAGGGGTTAAACACTCTGAGACTTTCCTGAGTCAAGCGCCGATGTCCCTTGGGACTGGCTTGGGCTCCTCTGCTCCTCCTGCGCCATCGTTAACCGGCGGGGAGACCTAATGCGCATGCACAACACTCGCCACGCTTGCATTAGGGATTCCCCCATAGGAAAGCATATATAATGCTTTGCTATCGGGTTTTGGGTGACACTGGATGTCCCCATGCATAGCATGAGGACGTCCATTGTCGGTTAGGCAACCAAAAGTTGCGTAATGACCCAGAAGTCCCTTTAGTGGTTGTCTGGTAGATTGCCACTAGAGGTGGAATTAACCCTACCTGGTTACATAGTTACATAGTTACATAGTTAGATAGCTGAAAAGAGACTTGCGTCCATCAAGTTCAGCCTTCCTCACACCTGTTTTTTGCTGTTGATCCAAAAGAAAAAAAAAAACAAAAAAAAAAAACAGTTTGAAGCACAATTTTGCAACAAGCTAGGACAAAAAATTCCTTCTTGACCCCAGAATGGCAGTCAGATTTATCCTTGAATCAAGCAGTTATTACCCTACATTGAAAGATTATATCCTTGAATATTCTGTCTTTGCAAGTATGCATCTAGTAGCTGTTTGAACATCTGTATGGACTCTGATAAAACCACTTCTTCAGGCAGAGAATTCCACATCCTGATTGTTCTTACAGTAAAAAAACCTTTCCTTTGCCTTAGACGAAATCTTCTTTCTTCCAGTCTAAACGCATGGCCTCGTGTCCTATGTAAAGTCCGGTTTGTGAATAGATTTCCACACAATGGTTTGTATTGGCCCCGAATATATTTGTATAATGTTATCATATCCCCTCTCAGGCGATGTTTTTCTAAACTAAATAGGTTTAAATTTGTTAACCTTTCTTCATAGCTGATATGTTCCATTCCTTTTATTAATTTTGTAGCCCGCCTCTGCACTTTTTCTAGTGCCATGATATCCTTCATTAGAACAGGTGCCCAAAATTGCACAGCATATTCAATATGTGGTCTTACCAGTGATTTATAGAGAGGCAAAATGATATTCTCGTCCCGAGAATGAATGCCCTTTTTCATGCATGACAATACCTTACTGGCCTTGGCCACTGCTGATTGACATTGCACATTGTTGCATAGTTTGTTGTCTATACCAATTCCCAAGTCCTTTTCGTGTGTTGTTATCCCTAATTCGCTTCCATTAAGGGTATACGTTGCTTGTGTATTCTTTACGCCGAAGTGCATAACTTTGCATTTTTCAACATTAAATTTCATCTGCCATTTGAGTGCCCAGTCCTCCAGTCTATCTAAATCCTTCTGCAGCAAAGTAATATCTTGCTCACATTGTATTATTTTACAAAGTTTTGTGTCATCTGCAAGCAAAAAATTACACTGGTAATTATTGCAGTTTCTTAAAACCTGTTATAATTACCTTTGCAGTGTTAAGGGACCTGGGACACTGCACCCAGACCACTTAAATCAGCTGTAGTGCTCTAGGTGCCTATAGTGTCCTTTAAGTTAGTTTAAAGTCAGGTCTTTAGGATATCCCTGACCTGTTATATTTTTTACATAATATTATACTATTATATTAAATTTGACAAGTAAAACAATTCTTTAAAGAGTGAGCGGCATATAAAGCAGTTTTCTCATTTTTATTAAATTGCTACAGTTCCACCTGTAAATGTCCAACGCAACTAGCACATAATGTTTTAATCAATGATTATTACAAAGAATAATCAAACAGTCTTATCTTCATGAAAAATTCAAACCCAGCATAATTCAACCCAGCTACAATTGGACTGCGAACACACGTTACCATAAAAGTATATTTATGTAGGGCTTGCATATTTTATGCCTTCATTTCAGCATCTAGACAAATTTCTTGGCGGAATATCAAATATAATAGAATTCAGAACATCCCTAACTGAGACACAGCAATATTCTATTTTTTTTCAGGACAAAAATTTACTTGTTAACATTTTGTAAATACGTTACATACCCAAATACATTCGATTTAAAGTCCACAGACAGGATTTTCTACATCTTTTGTATTACTGTATCTATTTATACAACTTGCTGTCTGTAGCAATGCCTGTAATTAATTGCTTCTTTTTGTGAAGCTCTCTGGTTAAGACAGCTATAGAAGGACTGTTAAATAAACAAATATTCCTGATGATTAGCCCGCAGAGACCACGATGACAAAATCTTCTGAGCGCACCTGAATATGTAAATGGTCTGGTTTTTAGATATTCATATATTTTAATTATATTAGTTGTGCTTTTTTTTGTTGTTTTTTGTATTTCATTATTATTTCATTAAAATTTTTTATTTTATTATAATGAAATCAAGGAAGGTAGATTGGCAAATGTCATTCTCTATGCTCTAAAGCAGGCTTCCCCAAACTCTGGCCTGCCAGATGTTGCTGAACTACAACTCCCATGAATCTATGAATGAAATAGATAGGCTGAGAATCATGGAAGTTGTGGTTCAGCAACATCTGGAGGGCCGGAGTTTGGGGAAGCCTGCTCTAAAGTATGCTTATGGTGCCCGGTGGATCCCTCTCATTGTTAATGGTATTATCACTAATTTATATAAAGCACTGTGTATAGGTTGCTATATAGGCTATGTGACATAAATAGGCACAAATTAATAAATTAGAAACTGTGAGTTCATCACAAGAGAGCCTATATAGACATATTTTTCAAAATCTTATGGTGGTCTTATGCATGAGTAAATCGCAGGGTGACAGCAAGCTTATTCTAACTCTACGTATGTTAGTGAAATCTGCTATACGCCTCAGTTTTCGTTTACAAAAAAATTAATATTATGCCTGTAATATTCATGTCTGTTTTCAACTGTCTGTTTCTCAGTTCTTGTTTGACCTCAACAATGGACATGTTTGTTTCACTCCTGATCTCTATACAAAAACTGGTGCTGCACCCTCGACATATTACGATCTTAACCTTGTTATCGTCGTAATATTCTTACTTGCATGTGGTACTTTGGAAGCACCGCAAAAATAAAGAATGTTAATATAAAAAAAAAACAAGTCGAAAGGTTGGGAAGTTATTATGGAAACAAAGGAATGTTGCGTCCGACTGCAGTTTGAGCAGAATTGATTGTTATTCATAAACCCAATGTAGTTCTAATGGGAATAGGGCCCTCAAATCATGGGAATAGGGCCCTCAAATCATCCTGTGTTAATCAAATGTTGTATTGCCTCTTAGATTTATTGTACCTTTGTCTTTTTACTTGTATGAATTGAACTCTTGTACAATGCTGCAGAATTGATTGCTGCCTTTTAAATAAAGGATAATAATATTTTTTAGCAAATCCAACTTTATAATTTTGATATTTCTTTGAGGACAACTTACTTGTGCCTTCTGCTTGCCAGATTGCAAAATATGTGTAATTACTGCTTTCACTTAATTTTCAGATATTTAACTAGTGAGCGGTAGACCAGATGTGGAATTTGAGGGTTTATTTTATCACCCAGAACATTCCTGAAAACTCAGGTCTCTAATGCAACTCATGATTTTTTTCAACCAATGCTAATGATTGATATACAGCCGTACATGGCGAACGGGTCAATACTGATTGCAGGTTAAGCTCTCTTCATCTAATGTTCCAAATAAATCAATGGACTCTTTTTTTTGTTGATTGCGCAATAATGATCATTTTATACCAGAATTACCCTAGAACTACATTCACAAATAACCCTTTTAAATATAACGCTTCTTAAAGTGAAAACTCTGTATTTAATGTATTGGCTTAAGTAAAAATAAGTGAATCCTGCTGAAATCAAAAGGTGATTATGATGTAGAATTATTAAAAATCTTTATTAAACCTGTATTGAATTATTGTACTAACTCCATTTTAATCTCACATAACCTCACATTATGACAGACCCTCCATTTTGCCTACATTACATGACAGAATTTCCTAACAGCATTTAGTATAATGAATAGAGACTGTATTTTCTAAAAAGACATAGCTGACTCCGGAATTATTGAATCTCCTGTAATATGCAACAAAGTATAGCCAAGGCCAGAGCCAAGGCCATGAGAAGCAGGCCTAATGAAATGTTCTATTCATAAAAGAACCCTGCACCTGACCACGAGTCTGACATCACTAACTGCCCAAAATGACGCTCAAGCCCCCCTTCCCACCGAGTAAGCCTCATGCTGGGAGAGATGGCGCTTGAGCCATCTGTCCACACCCGTGTCCAGAGCAATACCACCTCCCGGTGGGAGGACACCTAGCTAACCACTTAGTTCTTGATCCAATAAATAATATTGATGGGTGGACACTGACATAGCCACTTAACATTTAATCCAATTAATGATGTTTATTCACTGATATCTCAATAATCAATGATGATGTAATTTTGCATCAAAAAGAGCCTGCAAGCCTGCTTTTGTTCAGATGCTAATAAATTTTCTCGAAGTTATTTTAACCTGAACTCCGTGTGTCAGTGTGAATTTACTTCTTCGTATACGCAATTTAATCATCTCAATTTGGACAGGAACAGATAGACATTTAAACATATTTGTTTATTTCTAAATTAATCTACATCAATTACAACAATTCCTCTTTGCCAGCTCTTATAAACATCTGGTTGGAGCTTATTCTGCACTGAGCAAAATATTTCTAATTTTGGAAACAAAGTATTGTCTGCATAGCTTTTTATTTTGCCCAATGAATCAGCCCATAACATACCTTGGATCCATGTGTTTCATATTTAAATATGACCTGTCGTACAATCATGCTGTACAACCATGCTGGCAGTCAGGGTTATGTTTATTTATGAATTGTGATTGCCCCTTGTGTTCCCTATTAAGGGTTAATAAGTATGCAGGGGTTTAGAAAAATACCCCTCTCTGTCTTAATAAAGATTCTTATCTTAAAGCTAAATGCAGCAACTTGAATTGTTAGTGTGGGACTCACCTGAGCGGTTTTGCCTTGACTTGGCAGGTAAGCTTACACTTGAATGGCCATTGGAGTGATATTAAAAAAAAACTCTAGTTATTTAAGTGTGCATATGCATAGGGATTTGGGATAGTGTACAAGTAACTTTTTCTTTGGTTTTTATATAAGTTTGTTCAAGAGGCACCACACGTTGGGATATATATAATAAAAAAAAAAAAAATTTTACTACAAAATTAAAAAGTTGAAAAGGAGATGTCTTCTGCGAGACCCCTGTACATCTGGCTTTCAAGTGTGTCCTGGAGTACAGAAGGTAACTCCCCCCCCCCAGTGTCAGATAAAGTGCACGAGGCCTAGCGAGACACTGAAGCCTGGCTGTGTATTGAATGTAAATAATGTCTATGTGTTCACCATCTTGTACCCTATTTGGGAATCTGTCAAATCATGCTCTGTTGTGGAACTCCTCATTCCTGCCCCAAGAGTACAAATACATTTTTTTTTTTCAACCTACAAAATGTATGTGAAAACTGGATCCATTTATGCCACCTTACCTCTTATGGTCATCCTAACAGAGCTTAATGGCTGTTCTGTGAGCAAATACAGCCAGGCATGCTTTATCACACACACACACACACCTTATTTTCTCATGTTTAGGTCTATTGTACAAGCAATACCTAAGATAGCAATAACACATAATATAAATAATGTTGCTGGAGGTTTTTTTCACTAAATAGAAAATTGCTGTATGTTGAATTCAAGTTAAAAAAATTAGGAAAAAACAAGAAGCTGTTATGGAATCACTGGGGTCGGTTATGAACTCACCTCAACTCACTGTTTAGTGAATTGACCCCTAAATAAGCCATCATTAAAATTGTGGATTCGAATATACAGTCATTATCTCTATATTGTCTTAAAAGGCAAATATTAGAACACTAGTGATTTTTTTTTGTCACTTTAAAATTGATGTGATTAAAATACTCTGACATTTCTTAGAAGATATAGACTCTGTAAAGATGGTCAAATAATGAGGGTCTGTAATATTCTATTTTCCTTGGCAATTTATCTCTTTGAATGCAAAAAGCGGACATCAAATTAGTGCATTTATTTCATGTGTTGCCAATAGTAAACCAACTAATAGCAATGTTATCTATTGATGTACCTCAATTAAACATGTGGTATTTGGGCTTGAAATGGTTTCTTACTAATTTTATTAGGCATGGGGAGGGGCCAGGTGCGAGGAGACTGGCGCAGCGCTAGAAAAAAAGGTGAGTAAATCACCTTTTTAACAGGAGTAAGGGGGTCGGGACCTAAATGGCGCATTTAGACCTATAGTGTCAGGAATACAGGTTTGTATTTCTGACACAATAATATTCCTTCAATATCCACCTTTTGTTCAGAAATGTATTTCCTAGCTAATATGTTTCACCGCTTTAACTGCACTACGGCAATGTACTAAAAGTGACACAATCCATTAGTTTCCATGGTGACTGCTCCATTCTTTACGCTTGCTCTCAAAACTGCCCAATTACCATATTTCAGAGGGGGAAAAAAAACACATGAAACAGTTTTGGATATGGTGAATTAAAAATAATTTATCTATGGATTCTCATTTCAAAGGGAATATGGGGCCAGATCACTCAATGGCTAAAATATGCATTAAAGAGGTTAGGTCTTGCTAACATTTATGGGTTTATTGGCGTTCAATCTGGTTCCAAGAACAATATTTTCCATATGGAGCACAATCCAAGGTCCTTTCGGATAAAATTTACATTAAAGAGATTATTGTTTCTCAGACTTCGCATAATTTAATTGAAATAATCAAATACATAGCTATTTCCAGTCTAATAATTCTGTCTGAGTATTAAAGGAATATGATCACTTAATTGCATTTTAGATTTTCTTTGGCCCCTAAAAATATCTTGGATATAAGCTGCTTGCTGCTAGAGATGTGTCCTGCATTAGCACCGTGCCACTCACATTGGAAAAAGACTTTGAGTTTTATTGCATCCGAAATTAAAAAAGAAATGGTTAACAGGTAGCAAAATATTCCATAGGAAATGTATGTAGTAGCCTTCATTTCTAAAATTGCCGGTTATAGAATTCGCTTCTTTATAGCTAGGCATCCCAATATTCTCTCGAAGTGCCACTAGCAAAGGATACCGTCAGTTTTATTCACAAATGTGGAAAAAGTAAGGAAATTAAAGTAAAGTAAAATTTAATTTAATACGTTATGCCAAAATCGTTAAACTGGATTTCTTTTCCATTTCAGGATTTTTTTTTTCAAAAATGTGAAAGATATTTTAAGTTTACTTTGAATTCTTAACAAATCACACTTTTGTAAAACCCTGTGTATATCTAACCAAATACCACTAATACCTGCCTTTTGTTCATAAATGTTTTTCCCAACTGTTTAACTCCATAAAAATAATAATTTAGCAAAAATTGAACGAGCAAACAGAAATTATCTGACAATGAGAATTAAATCTCCCAGCTCAGGGGGGATGGCTCAAGACGTTGGATACAGATTTGGCGACCTTGACGACCGGCACAGCCATCCCAGGGTTCAAGTTAAAGGAACACTATAGTCACTAAAACAACTTTAGCCTAATGAAGCAGTTTTGGTGTATAGATCATGCCTCTGAAGTCTCACTGCTCAATCCACTGGCACTTAGGAGTTAAATCACTTTTGTTTCTGTTTATGCAGCCCTAGCCACACCTGCCCTGACTGTGACTGACACACCCTACATTAAAAAACAAAACAAAAAAAAATGGTTTCACTTTCAGTCAGATGTAACTAAATTTAAAAGTTTTTATCTCCTGCTGTGTAAAATTAACTTTAATTACATACAGAAGGCTCCTTTAGGGTCTAGCAAACTATTGACAGAGCAGGAGATACGAAAATCTAAATTAAACAGATTTTACAATAAAGGAAGGATACATATTAGATGACTCTTTAAAGGAAGTGTCTAAGGAGGCTGTGCAAGTCACATGCAGGGAGGTGTGACAAGGGTGCATAAACAAAGTGATTTAACTCCTAAATGGCAGGGTATTGATCAGTAAGACTGCAGGTGCAGATCTATACACCAAAACTGCTTCATTAAGCTAAAGTTGTTTTGATGACTATAGTGCCCCTTTAACCCCTTAAGGACACATGACATGTGTGACATGTCATGATTCCCTTTTATTCCCGAAGTTTGGTCCGAAGTTAAGGGGTTAATGAACCACAATAAGGAACAATTAGTTTCAATCCAGATTGCATTTGTATCACTTTTTGAACATAATTGGAGAATTTTAACTGAAATACTATGTTCACAGTGCATATTCTCTGATCCTTGTACATACTTTCTGTTTTTTTCAGTAATGCTTCCCCAGTACAGTAAAAAAATAAAACATTCTTGTCCATAAATGGAAATAGTTCCAAAAATATATATTTTTATTTTGAAGGGTGCTATCTCTTTAATCATCCTGGCACAGGTTTGCACAGTCTGGTTTTGAACCTTGATGTACAGCATCAGTAATTGTTCCATGTCTTTAAATGGTAAAATGATGTAATCAAAATGCAGGACAGGACAACTTCCAGTACAGTATCTACACGCACATTCAACATTACTCATCATTCCAAGTATAGAACCTTCATCCAACTGGTGGTCTGGAAGTTATAAAGTCATATTATTTATTGCTTAACAAACACTAGACAAGTGTATTTTGGATTGTGATTTTAGGACGAAGATGGGATTTTTCAGATATATTTTTCCACAGAGAGAGGGAGAGGGAAAGAGAGAGAGAGAGGCAAAGAAAGAGGGGGAAGATAGGAAAGGAAGGAAGAAAAGAAGATGGGAAGAAGGTAAGGATGTTGCATACATAGATTATAAAAATGCATTAATAGACAGATATGTGCATTTGTTTCTTGACTAATTGAAAACTGGATAAAAATCGTGTTTTTTTTTTTCTCTTTGTCTGAAAGCAAATAATGGTTGAAAAATTAACAAATGAGTAAATGGGCCGATGAATGAATTTCATTCGCCACCATTTGTTAATTCGTTAAACAACGGTTGCTGTATGATTGAATAAATATAACCCTGTAGAAGGTTGTCGTGACTTCCACCTTTTGGATTCCACAGAGATTAACGGTCATCCAAACTTAGTTAAATAAACAAAAAAAATTATTCAATTTCAGACGAACAGAAGAGATATGCAAACGAAAAACAAACAAAAATGATTTCCCTGCACATCTCTAATAGATAGATAGATTATAAGAAAGACATATAGATACATTGTATAGACGATAGACACATAGAGCATGCCAAGTACATTTAAAATTCAAGGTCAAAATAGTCAAACTGGCTGAATTCTTTAAGTCATTATGCTTTAATTTCAGCTACTTTGGCCTTGAATTTGAAATTCACTTTGAATTCTCACTTTTTAGTGATTGACCCTGTATAGGGAATCCTTATTAAAAGTCATAACAAGGCTTTCAGTGTAACTGAGGCTAAATCTTCTTAACACGACCACAATAACATAGAATCCACTGTATTTTCCTCTAATAACACATACATGTTTCACTCCATAATGCAATATGCTGTGCCTCGGGAAACCATGCATAATGGATTTGAACTTTGCCCTTCTACTTCAGAGGCCAGGACTGTAATTTTGAAAATTGACATTGGGCGGAAGCTATTACACATGTGTAAATTGACTAAAGAGGGAGGATTTTAATTCTGTTCTCTCACACCTTGAGACAAAAAAACATACCGGTTTATATACTTGCAGTAAGTTTTGGCAAGTTGCACTAAATTGCAACTCAGGCCAAGTAAGATGGTTTCCCCCTGAATTAAAGGGGCACTATAGTGTGAGGGACACAAACGTGTATTCCTGACATTATAGTTCTAAAACCACTTTTGGTGGTTGGCCCTCCGTATCTGGGGTTAGAAAGGTGATTTACTCACCTTTTTCCAGCGCCACGTGGAAAAGGCAGTGTTTACATTAAAAAGCCTGCGGGGACTAGGTAAATAAAATCCCATAGTAGCAACATTTTATCATTTTAACTTATCACGCATTAAAAATACACAGCCATAGTAGTTCTTTTAACGCACTGTACAACATTTCTTTTTCTCGCTTTTTATCATGGTTTTCCAAATTTATTCTCTAAATTAATTTTTGGTGCCAATTAAAAATCATTAGGAGGAAGAATCAGTATTACAATAGATTTCCGATCATTGTCATTATTACAATATTTTGTGTGTGTGTGGGGGGGGGGGGGGGGAGATACGGGCCATCTAGTGCATTTTTCCCTTACTGAAAACCCCCCACTAGTTAGTAAATAAACACCATAAAAAGAGAGCAGCACATTGATTTGAGCCACAATCTCCAATCTATTCCTGGCCCTATATATTTATATTTTATTTTGCTTTTAATAAAATTGCGTGCAGCTTCTGCTTTTATAGCAAATAAATCGATGGTTGGATGCAGCAAGGAAGCACATGGAAAATTGGAGTCATTTAAAATAATAAATAGCAGGAGCTTTAATCTAAAATAAGTATTTTTTTCTCCCGAGCTCTGATATTTTTTAGTACATTGTTTGTAATTTCAGCAACAAAAAGGAAGAAAATGATGCTGGATGATGCATTTTTACAATCAAAGTAGGTATAATACAAGGAGAAAGAAATTGAAAATAACATACGTAGTCTGGAAAAGGAGCACAGTTTAAATATATTAAACATATAGTGCCACTTAAAGGTTCAAAATAACATATAAGCGTATATTTACAAAATCATTTGCTGTTTTTGTTCTCCTCGAGAATAATGCAGATGATTATTAAACCTTTTTATATCTATGTGTTCAGCATCTATAGATTGCAAATAACACACGTAAAAAGCAAGATGCAAGTTAATATCTGAGAGTCATTTATTTAATTGCAGATAAACAGACTGCTCTGCTGTGAAGTCTTTCTACCAACAGTAATCATTTCATTTTAGATAACAATCCACATATGACCACATGATGTTTTCCATAACTTGCATCCTGGTATTTAAGCAACCACGCGCAGAGTCTGACGACGCAATAGATGCACGTCCGCGGAAAACAGGAGGACGTCGCCGAGGTAAATGATTAATCAAATTCCCTTCTTTTTCCGTGTTGGGTGCACAAGATTCCAATCACATGCTTTTTGAGAAGTGCTTAATCACGGATTTGAGAGTTTCAAGCCTGAAACAAAGCAACAGTTAAGTGTTCAGAAAGTCTAACCCTATTGTACAGCGCAGTAATTTGATGGCGCTGTATATAAATAATAAAATAATAATAACAGGGACTGTGTTAGATCGTCTTAAATGCCGAAGCTGATTACCTATAGGATCACCTAGGAGAGCAAGGATATCACTTTAATACACCTACCAAGAGGGGAGCTGTCTCCTATACAGACCCAAAAGTCTCTATAACCAGAGCTAGATTTTATAGCTCTGGAATATGTGAGTGTTCCATGTTAGACACATTTTTATTAAATTGGTTATAATTTTTACACTATTTTGTATATTTATTGTTTTCGTACAAGAAGAGAGTGAAGAGATAATTAAAAAGAAATAAAAGTATAAGGAAGTGATATTTTTCTAAACGGTTATATCACCATCATATTTTGATTAATTGCACTTATTTCACAATAGAGCACTCCACTACGTATATTTTTTGTAGTAGATTGCTTATTGTGTTTTTTTTTTTGTGGTGAATTGCACATAACAGTGTGGTAGCTGATTAATAGTAAAGTATCAGTTAAATTATTCATTTATATTGATTGGCTATAAGTGCTTTTGCACAACATTTATGGTATTATATTAGTCCCCAAGTGCTCAGTCGTGCTAACCTACTCCTGATGTGGAAATGCTATCTTAACAAACATGCACACGTACACTGGAAATCAATAATGTGAATCATCTCAGTTCAGGCTTGAGCGTGATGACCAACAGAACAGAACAGTGCATTTATTATCAGTGAGTGCATTTATTATCAGCGCAAGAAACATTGTATTTACTGCATTACACTATTGTGTTTTTTTCTGTATGTTCCCTTTATAGAATTCTCAGCCGTATCCCGTCTTGGTTGTGGTTTTTTATATTTGTATTGAACGTGATGACCTTGATTGTGCTTGCATGACACCTTCTTGCACTCTACAGTGCTTACACAACCCATCTGTGTGAGACTCTTCCTAGCTAACCATCTTGGCATTTTAAACCATTTTAAACCATGTACCAATAAATTGCACATGTGGCTGGCCAAAATTGAACAAATGCTGGCCAAAAAAAATGTTTTTTTACATAGCTGGAAACGATCTCCGTGGAGATCTTATAAGAACCCATTTTTTTAATGAATTAAGTTTATCTTAATTCTAGTTACCTAAATATTATAATTATGTGTTATACTTCTAATGAATACCATCCTACTATGTATCGTTCACAGATTTCCGAGTTGACAACTTGGAATTAATAAATCTTCAATTAGTTAGTTCAGCTCATTTTAGGAGCCCATATTTTGGCTCTGTGATGGGGTAAACAAGTTCTAACAAACAGCTAGGGACATTATAAGAAAATATACCTTGAACTGTAGGGTGGATTTATGACATTTACAAATAAATATGTAAAATTAGCAAGCATGGTTTGTTCAACGGAATGAAACCTGCCAGACTGTCATTGATTCCATTTTTGTAAAGAAACATTATTAAATATTTTCAAACATATATTTGCAAGTTTTGACTGTCATGTTTCTCCCACTTCACAAGTCATTGTGGGAGAAAAAGATGTGCGATAGTGAAAGTTTAAAATAAAGTCGCGCAAAGTGTTTATAAAATATGTATAGTCAAAATTAAAAAAAGAGTGATAAATCACAACAAAACCATTAAAAAAACAACACACACATACTCTAGTTAACCTAATATAATTCCCGGGAGTCATCCAGACCTTATCTCTTTTACCTTAATTTAATTATATTTGAAGTCAGTGAGCAAAGGTTTCTGGGATAGGGACAACTGACAAGATTCCATTTAAAGTCAGCAAGTTACTCTTGGATGTTAGGGACAATTTTGCACATGTATAATAAGACAAACTGTTTCCCCACAACCTTTAGTATTGATTTATGTCTTCCAGGGGCCTACATTATTACAACATAGATTTATTTATATAGTTTAGAGATGCACGCATTATTAGTATATATATATATTCTCTTAGCGTGTTTCCTTCAATAATTACAAGGTGGTTGCTGCATTGCTATGTCTTGTTGAAAGGGTTACTATATCTTCATTGGAACTTGGCAATGTATGAGCCATGGGCACCTTTAATCAGCATTGGCTTCACAATTTAGCTGAATATTATTCTGGTCACAGCCCACTGGACACAATCGCTATCCACAGTCTGACCTCTCTGTTAATATGGGTTATCATTAGCAAGCAGTCTTTAATCACCCGTTGTCATCAGAACCTCTAAGCTTTTTTTCCCCCCACATTTTCCAAAGTTAATATTCTTTGCATCCGAATATAGCACTCAGGTCAATACACCGCACCCTCTGTCTCCTTTCAAGGACTCTCGGCATACTGAATGTCCTTAGCTTGAAAAAAGAATATGAGTTCATTCGCTAAACTGAGAAACATGAAGAATTGGTAAGGACCGCAAATATGAGCCCAAAAACTGGATAAGTATTACTTGTCAACTCTGCTATTTTCCCATGAGAGATATTGTCCCCCTAATATTTGCAATGCTCTTGCCAATTCTCCAGCATTTGCAGTTTAGTGAAAAAACCCTATACTGTATGTAAAATAATTCTACTTTTTTTTAACGGTTTGTGTGTGGTTTGACAAAAACCGTGTCTCTCTCTGGCAACCATGGTAGTAATAGGCTAAAAGTGTTGGGGGTGGGTAAGCCAAGTTTTTTCGATATATCAATGCTGTCCAACGGTTTTGCACAGATCGTGCCAAAGTGAATCTTGGGCGTTATCAAGTGACTGTAGAAGGTGTACAAGGAAGAACACCATTTTCTGTCAAATAACTTGAAAATGGTTTTATAGTAAATAGGAGGACTTCGGTCAAAGACTACACCACCATAACAACAACAACGATTGATGCTTGAAATAAAACTTTAAGGAATACAATCTTGCATCTGTAATTGTTGTCTTCTTTAATGTCTATGAGCAACAATAGAGTTGTGGAAAGGTTAAAGGGACACTATAGTCACCAGAACAACTACAGTTTATTGAATTTGTTCTGGTGAGTAGAATAATTCCCTTCAGGCTTTTTGCGGTAAACACGTCTTTTCAGGGAAAAGGCAGTGTTTACATTACAGCCTAGAGATTACTCCACTTGTCACTCCTCAGGTGGCTGTTAGAGGTGCTTTCTGGGGCAGTGCTGCACAGTGAGCAGCACTGCCACTCAGTGTCTCCTCCCTCTGCATGGAGACACTGAACTTTCCTC
Organism: Pelobates fuscus; assembly: GCF_036172605.1. Classification (NCBI taxonomy): domain Eukaryota; kingdom Metazoa; phylum Chordata; class Amphibia; order Anura; family Pelobatidae; genus Pelobates; species Pelobates fuscus. The sequence goes on along the minus strand of NC_086320.1, from coordinate 349,821,315 downwards.
ATAGAGATGCAATGATTGAATGTATCTCTATGAGCAAATGCTGATTGGCCAGGGCTGTGTTTGGGTTTTGCTGCCCCTGATCTGCCTCCATGACAGTCTCAGCCAAGCCTATGGAAAAGCATTGTGATTAACTCAGAACACCACAGAAGCAGGCAGATCAGGGACAGAGCCAGCAGATGCAGGGGGCAGGGGGTCTGAATGGTGGTTTTAACACTACAGAGGCAGGACTACATGTTTCTGTTCCTGACCCTGTAGTGTTCCTTTAAACCTGATGGTTTTGAGTCTTTCATTTTATATTAACCCGTTACCCTGTTCACTAGCTCCTGTTCTGCTTAGTCTGTCCGTTCTTTCTGATTATCAATTTGCAGGTTCTTTTCTAATTATTTAACATTATTGTTTGGATATTCCCCAGCACAATGCATTGTCTAGCATTAAATAGCAATTACATTATACTTGTCTAGTCCTTTAATTTCTATTTTAAAAAAAATAAAAAAAATTAATTACTTGCGTACATCCTGTAATGTTAACTTTGTTCCAAAATCAGTAATTTGCCATCTGTAATAAGTCCAGAAGGATTCTTCCAGCAATAAAATATATTAGCATTGTTATAACACTAGGGATTCCCTTTGCCTAAATAAAATGTCTTAAAATAAAATAGAATGTGCATATTGTAATGGTTTTGCACTAAAACACACTTTTCCTTGAATGTAATTTTAAACAAACCATGCATGCTTTATTTATACAAATGTAACAATACTTCAGATACACCACCTCCACTAAAGACAGTGCATGGTGTACTTTTTAAGTTTCCAATGATTCATTAGCCATATGGGTTATGTATAAACAACAGTTCTTGGGCAAAGTTTTAAATGTGTGGAACAATCTCAATGGAAACTGATGTCCCTGTGGTCACAGTTTTAATGTCATGCTAATTAGACAATCCCTAAATGTCTCATAGAATACATCACTCAAGGACCAATATTGCACTCTTGGTAGATCTACTTTATAAGACACCGTTTCAGTGTAAACAATAACAAACGGATGAATAATGAATCTGTGTAGCCTAATGACATTACCCAATCAGATGGAGAATTTCCTTTTTGAAAGGAGAATTGTCATTGACAGGACAGTTGTTCAATCATTCATAATCCTTCCATAAAAAGCCTTATTGTAGGACAAATCTTCATCAACCCTTGTCTGACCATCCACTTGCCTAGAAAGGTTTTGATCAGGGATTTAAAATGCAGATTTCTTCATTAGAAAACCCTTCTCACATCAAACTAATTTATTTTTATCTCTACAAAGAAGCATGTAATTTAACTTAAAACAATCTTGAGAGATTAAGGCTTTTTATGTATCAGTTACAAGACAGATGTTGCGTTCGCTGAGTAAATGCGCTAATCAGACTCCTGCCTGAAAGAAAAATGGCAAATTGATCTTCACAATTTAATATGAGTCTTACATTGCCTTATTTGGTTATTCAAAAACACTATCTTTCATCATGTCCTCTTATTTGTCAACAAAAGCCATTGACACATCAATACTTCAACAGCACATACATTTGCATTTCCTAATCTGATGTTTTTCTAAATGATGAAAAAAAAAATTGATTACTTAACACTGAAAGGCAACTATGCAAAGAATCTAAAACCGAGCCTCTAATATATGTATTTATGTTCAGCCCCATTTGTCAGCGGCCTGTCCAGCATTCTATTATATCTACGGTGGTGTGAAGTTCTATAAGTGGGGATATTCCCACGAACACCAGTGGAAGACACTCTTATAGTCCATTGGTCACCATGGCTACTGATCCACTTTTACATCACATTTAAGATAAGTTAGCAACATCCAGGAGTCTGAATGGAATGCAGAATATGTTACAGATGGCAATTCTGTATTACTTCTCCTTCAATAATTACTGCCCATACTTCTTGATGACCCAGTGAAGAAGCAGGTGATGCATGGATGTTAACATTCAGCCTTATTTATAAAACCCTGATAGTTTGCTCCTTCACAAACCTCTACAGAGTGCTTATTTTTTTATTTTTATTTTTGGTTGTTTTTTCCACAGACTCTATAATGTATTCATCCTGCAAAGATATTCTATAGTGTGCTTCTTTAGAGTTTTAGAGTCCACCTTTACAGACCTACATAGACTGCTATTTTGTTTGCCGTGTTATGCAAACTTCTATAGTCTGCTTTGGAGAGCTCTATAGTACATCCATTCTTCTTTTAATAGCTTTATTATATGTTTTTTTTTTTTTTTTTACAGTTCTCTATATAATATGTTTTATATTGGCTTAGTATATATATATCGGCATACCTTTAATGCTCATAAAGTATAAGCTTTTTCAGCACGGCCTTCTTTACCACTAATAGCCCTGCAGAATATGTTGGCGCTATATAAAAAAAATGCTAATAATAACGCTGCTTCTTCAAAATTATTTCAATTTTCTGACACCTGAAACGGATACCATATACGTTGACACTGTTAACGTGAGCTTCTTCTATTTGTCTAATTTTGATTTAACCAAAATTTGGTTAGAGATAACAAGATTAATCTGGCATTTATGTGTTCACCAATCTAGAAATAGATTGTAATAAAGCCCAGAACCTCACTTAATATATAGAGTTTGATTTCTAAGTATATATAATAAATTACCAGTATGCTAATGATGTGATTTTGGCTCCAATTTTAAATTGTCAATTCCTCATTCCCCTATATAAACCCTTGTGTGTCAGATCATTCTTTATCGCCACTTGAAGAAGTCCCAGAGGTGAAACGCGTTGTGGTTATAATCTATGCTGTTTTATGCTGTCTTTTATTTCTGTATAAATAAAGATATTTTGGCTTATTTTACACTTTTATTAGAGTGTGCCATCTTACTCTTTTTTCTACATTTTACCATCACTGTTATTTTATTTTATTTTATCTCATACTGCCTGGCACCTGACTTTTATCTCCAGTGAGTACTACTCTCAAGACATCCTTGGTGGGGATTATACCACCCACGCCTTATTCATAGAGCAGTTCGCCTGCTCTGGTAAATGTGAGTACGTTTTCATTTATCCCAACTCCTGGTATTTTATTCAGTGAGCACTATTGTTGTTTCTTTTTATACTCTATGATCTTCATACTACAAAGACATTATTCTCACCTATATTTGCAAGTAGGGATTGTACCACTGTATGCCATTCATACTAGAGCTAGTTACAGCTCCATAAAACGTGAGTAGGACTATATCATATTTCTTTTAATTATCCCCTGTAAGAACATACTACCCTATTATTCCTTTCTGTTGTTTCATACGGATTCTACTGCTGAACCCACCCTGCTACGCCCATTGAGGAATTTCGCAGACACGTGGTAGAAAAGCACTTCTGACAAGTGCATCTCCACATTATCTCTTGGACTTGTTTTACTATTTGGACTTATTTGCTCTACTTGTATCTTTGGTCTATATATTTGTTTATCTACTCTGTATCATATACTGTATATATCATTGTATATATCAAAATTGTGGCGCTAACCCTAGTTCTCTCCCCTTTTTCTGTAGATACATTATTAATTCTTATTTCCTCCGTAAAATTTTTAAAGTCACCGTTGCTCCTACTTGTCCAAAATAGCTAGAATACATGGATCTCCAATACAGCTTAAATGATCAGTTTACATTATGTTTGGATTATTTTTAAATAAATGTAAATATAGCTATTATTGGATAAAAATTATGTTACACAGAGAATAGAATGTTCATATTGGAATTACTTGACACGTTTCAAACTCTTATTTACTGATAAGTGGTAAAAGGCTTCAGGAACATGTGCTTTAAACAGCCAATCAGAACCCGGAATTTCCACAGTTGAGTTGATTTGTTGAATGGATTCTAGTTTTTAGAGAAGAGAAAAATTCTGTATATTAATGGCTTAATTATTCAAGAGCCAACAATTGAACCCACAGTAGGTCGAGCTGTTTACAGTATCTTATTATGAATTGCCAGATTGCCTTATAGTACCGATAGAAGCTTTATTTAATCAATCTTTTCATCTATAAGCAACCAATTAAATCAATTGACTTTGTCACAAATTCCTGTGCTTTAAAGAGAGCATAAACACGTTGTGTACAGAAATAAAATCGGCCCCTGCATGCAGTGATTCAAGGCCAACAAATGCCTAATAAACACAAGCTTCTCGCTAATATTTGCCAGATAAAATATATAAACATTTTTCCATGATAGATTTCCTTTATCGGTTGCCATTTTCTTTACACCATATACATCTGGAATAATTCGGAATAGCCGCCAGCTGCTTTCCTTTTCGCTGTGTTCCCAGTTTTGCACTTGGAGCCGAGTATTCCCACAATATAACACTCCTAAGCATGTCCGAGAGTCTAGAACAAGTACTGCACAAAGGGATGTTCTTTAAACGGATCCTGTCTGGGGGTTTCCATCGGCTGTTGTTGATATAATTTTATAGGAAGATCAATTATAATACAAACATTCCCTACTTAATTATTTTTCCACTCAATCTGGATAGTGTTGCACTAGTAGTGGTAGTAACTGTCTTTGACTCGAGAACTGCTAATAAATCATCACTGCGAATTGTACATAATAATTTTTACAGCAAGCAGAAATGTGAACTTGAATATGAACCATGTGAGGTCAATGCATATTCCTCCAAAATTAAAAGGGTTAATGTATATAATTCCAAATAAGCATTTTACATATTTAAACTTTAGGATTTAAGATGGTAGTGAAAGTTAAGGTAGCACGTTACTGAATCAACATCAGTATTTAAATGGTATTAACTGATTAAAATGTAATGTCAATGTCATACAGAATTAAACGGCCAATTTTACATTCTCATTTTTTTAATAAAATGATTTTAGGGCATAAATGCTGCCATTGAAGCTTTGAAAACAGTGGCATTTCTGGGAAATGGTTGTGTTTACATTTTGCAATTCCCATGCTTCTAACAGCTTATAAGCAGACTGCCAATAGGGGCTTCGGGATAAAATTGCTTCAAATATTGAACTGATTTTACACCCCCTGACAGACACTGAAGACTGAGTGTCTGTTCAACCATTGGTGAACATTGGTGGTAATGACAATTGGTGGTAATGACAATTGCTGGTCATTACCATATGTCTTCAATCCTTCTTCATGAGAAGCATTTGATTGCCACTGATTACAGATACAGTTTGGATCACACTGCAATACATCGTATATACACCAAGGACATCTACAACATTACAATAAATTCTACTTCGATATTATCAATAATGCCCAGCCATACAATATGTACCACAGGATAATGAATGGAGCACATCCATTAAGCCTTTGCAACAATACAATAAATGGTCCACAGACAAAGACTTTTTTGCACATTAAAATGAAATGTACAGAGCTCAAGAGCTTCTGGCAAAATGTAATGAACTGTGCACAAGCATATAGCCTTGTCTTATTGTGCACACTACAGAAACATTAAACTAAATTGTGAACATGCAAACCATTTCTATCACATTGCAATGAATTGTGTATGGGTCAAGACATCCTTCCACATCACAACAAATAGTGTATAATCCAAGAGGTCCTTCCACATCACAACAAATAGTGCATGACCCAAGAGGTCCTTCCACATCACAACAAATAGTGCATGACCCAAGAGATCCTTCCACATCACAACACATAGTGCATGACCCAAGAGGTCCTTCCACATCACAACAAATAGTGCATGACCCAAGAGATCCTTCCACATCACAACACATAGTGCATCACCCAAGAGATCATACCACATCACAACAAATAGTGCATGACCCAAGAGATCCTTCCACATCACAACACATAGTGCATGACCCAAGAGGTCCTTCCACATCACAACAAATAGTGCATGACCCAAGAGATCCTTCCACATCACAACACATAGTGCATCACCCAAGAGATCATACCACATCACAACAAATGGTGCATGACCCAAGAGATCCTTCCACATCACAACAAATAGTGCATGACCCAAGAGATCCTTCCACATCACAACAAATAGTGCATGACCCAAGAGATCCTTCCACATCACAACAAATAGGGCATGACCCAAGAGATCCTTCCACATCACAACAAATAGTGCATGACCCAAGAGCTCCTTCAACATTCCAATACAACATATGGTAAAAAGGCCTCATTGTAATGATTGGTGCACAATCATCAGCAGGGCCCTTACAAGGATTTTTGGGTAAATAGGCGAATATACATTTTTCTAGCCTCCCCCCTCCCCCACCCCAAAAAAATAACATCTTCACCTGTGTACCTCTTAACTTCCCTTTTGGGCTTCTTATCCCCTCTTTGAAATGTCTTACCCCCTTTACTGTATCTTATGTCCTATTTTTTCCCCATTGTGTGTCTTACACCTCCCTTTTGTATCTGTTACAACCCCCCTTGTGTGTCTCTTATCTCCCCTATTTGTATCACTCTTACATCCTCCCACATTTTGTGTGTCTTACTCCCCCCAGCCCATTTGTGCACCTCCTTCTCTCCCAGCCACTTTGTGTCTTTTGGCCTGGTAGGAGCGAGCAGGGCCGGACTGGGACAAAAATTCAGCCCGGGCAATTAAAGGCAGAGCAGCCCACTATTAGGGGCGGGGCCAGAAAGGGGGCATGTCATGTCACCACCATTGACACGCACACCCCCTTGCCCCCCACCAAATGAGTATGTTAATGTGACGCTCCTCCAGAGCTAAAATAAATGGCATGAGTTTTTTTTGGGGGGGGGGAGAGGGTGGTTTGAGTTTGAGTTTGTGCTGCGTTTGCTGGCGATTCGTCTCTGGTGTCCTCAATAGTGGGATACCAGAGATCAAAACAGGAACCGGACTGTTAAAGAGTGTTGTGCATGTGTGGGGATGTTCCTTGTGTTGTTGTATATGTTTGGACGTTGCATGTGTGTAGAGCAATTGTGTATGTGAAGGGGTCTGTTTGTGGCGTACTGCATGTGGCTAGGATCTGTAGTGTCTGTGTCTCTGGGTTGTAAAGTATGTGTGTTTGTGTGTGTGTATTTATATAGGGCCTGTGGAGTGTGTGTTGTACTGTGTGTTTGTGAGTGTATCTAGGGGCTCTAATGTGTGTATGCATATAGGAACTGTAGAGCACATGTGAATAGGGGGGATAATGTATGCATAGGTGGTGTAGTCTGTGCCCAGGGGGTGCAGAATATGTATTTATAGGGGATATAAATTAGTGTGGGTGCATGCAGGGGGTGTAATGTGTGTGTTTATAGGGGTATAACGTATGAGAGTGCAGGGAGTGTAGTGTAGGTTTATGGGGTATAGAGTGTGTTTAGTGTGTGTATGTGAGTGCCAGGGGAATCGTGTGTATATAAGGGGTATAGAGTGTGTGTAGTGTGTTTGTGTGTAAGTGCAGGAGGTGCAGTGTGGATATAGGGATATAGAGTGTGTATTGTGTGTTAATGCAGGGACTGTAGTGTGTATGTAGGGGTATAGAGTGTATGCAGTGTGTTTGTGTGTTAGTGCAGGGGGTGTAGTGTGTTTGTGTGTTAGTGCAGGAGGTGCTGTGTGTGTAGTGTGTTAGTGCAATGTTTGTTAGTGCAGGGGAGCAGTATGTTTGTGTGTTAGTGCAGTGTGTGTTTGTGTTACTGCAGTGTGTGTTAGTGCAGTGTGTGTTAGTGCAGGGGAGCAGAATGTTTGTGTGTTAGTGGTGCAGTGAGTGTTAGTGCAGTGTGTGTTTGTGTGTTAGTGCAGGGGAGCAGAATGTTTGTGTGTTAGTGGTGCAGTGAGTGTTAGTGCAGGGGTGCAGTGTGTGTAGTGTGTTTGTATGTGTGTAATGTGTTTGTGTGTTTATGGCCTTAAAGTATTATTATTAAAAAGTAAAAAAAAAATACATTTACTCCCCCTTTTAACTTTGCAGGGGGGGGGGGGGGAGCATTCACATACCTGGTGGTCCAGTGAGGGGGCTACGCCACACACACACACATCCCTGGCGGTCCAGCGGCAGGTAATTCAGTCTGTACCCTGCAGGGTACAGACCATCTCTCTCTCTCCTTCTCGCGAGCGCCGTTTTTTTCAGAGCGTTGCCGCCGGTTACCATGGCAACGCTCTGATAATCTCGGAGCTCGCGAGAAGAAGATTAAGGAAGCTGCTCGCCGTGCGCGGAGGGAGACCGGCTCACTGCCCGATCTCCCCTCCGGCCCGTGATGGGTTAGACCTCCATCTTGGGGCCGGTGCTGCTGCGCATGGGCCGGCAGGGGAGATCTCTTGGTCTTTCCTGCTGGCCTCGGCCCATGGCCATCGCGGCCCACCGGGCATTTGCCCGGTTTGCCCGATGGCCAGTCCGGGCCTGGGAGCGAGTGCTCTCCTTCTGTTAGTCACTGGAATCTTGCGCCCCCAGAGCCGGTGCGCCCTAAGGCGGCCACCTGTGCCGCCTTATGGAAGTGCCAGCCCTGATCATCAGTATCTTGATTTGAGAGAACCACCAGGTATATATTTTGTAAAAAGCTTGCTGACATACCTAGTTGCACGTCGATTATGAGATATGCCTAGTTGTACCTCCACTGTAGGATTCCATATGCTCAGCATCCCATAAGTGGTCGTTGTTTCTGCTTTATTTATAAGTAGACTACTTACTCTATAAAATAATAAAGTCAGGTACAATAACGGAATTCATACCGGAATACAGAATGAGGAAGTATAGTATTTATGTAGATATATGAAAGGACAAACTTTTTGTTTTCATTATGTGGAGTTTATCCACTAAACAGCAAATTGCAGTGAGCTGAAAAACAAATTGGACAATTCACACCAATAAATGTGAATGTAATTTTTTTCCATTTCAGCTTTATTCATGGTTTGGCTAATTCAGCTTACATTTTTCAATACAGATACAATTTAACTTCAGTTCTGAGTTTAGTAATTAAACTCCTCTGTTGTAACTATTCACTCCGGACCAGGAAACATGGGTGCGGTGAGAGACTCGTTGTGTGCAGGAGTGTCTCTAGTTTCCTGGACAAGTCTCAAATCAACAGATTAGCAAGGCAGGAAAACCGGTTCTTGCCTTTATCACAAACCAAGCAGCTTAAAGGGACACTCCACTGCCAAAAAATAAATACAAAATTACAAATCACTGTTTAGTAGATATACCTGCATCAAAGAACATGCATTTAATTATACATTTTTCCACAGGGGTATATTTAAAAAGAGTTTGGAAAACCTGCAGTTCTCTTATCTGAAACCTTTGCAAGCCCTCCCCGTCTAACCCCGCCCAGACTTTCTGTGGCTGTCCAATCACAGACTTCCAAATGCAGCTCAATGAGAAGTCTTTGCAAGGCAGGTGCTCTGGGCAATTGCTGTCTCTTGAGTTCAGTTCTACTGAGCTAAATAACCAGGAAATAACAGGGCATGTTGTCAGATTGACAGCTTGGGGGAGGGGTTATCCAGGTTAATTAATAAAAGTATCAATTTCTATTGAAATCTGCACTTTTCGTAAAATGGAAAAAAAAAGAGGACAAACTCTTTACACACAAAGCATTTCAGTAAACTAAAGTGCTTCAGGGATCCGGAGTGTCCCTTTGATGTAAACATCTAGAATGTCACATAGTCATATGGTCTAAATACATAATGGATTTTACACATGTGTTATTCAGCCTGGTGTTGTAATATCGCTAGTACAGCTAATACATATAAAAACGAAAAATGGGTAGCGGGAGATGGCACTCACTAACGTATAGACCCACATGTATACAAAGCCTCATGATCCAAAGTGTACAGACCTTAGCACACAGCAACAAGATAAAAGAGAATTGGGCTCATGTATTGCTGTGTTTCAATCCCTTACTTTCTCTATAACGTTATCTTTTCAAGAGTCTGGTACCAGTTAATATTTGTTTCATTTCCCATAACACTTGCTAGAATGCGCCATGTTTTTAAATAGCTTTTTTTTTTTTTTAAACCCTCTGGTTATGGTAGTTTTTTCTTTACAGAATTTTTGACACATCTGTATCTAAGATCTAGGACAGTGGTTTTTTTTTTGTTTTTTTTTTCTCCAAAATAGGTCATCCAATGCAATGGTTTACAATAGGTTGCAATGGTTTACAATAGGTTTACAATAGTAAGTTTGCTATTGCTGCACTAACTAATGCGATCTTGCATCTCAATAATGTGCAACAATTTTACGAGACAGCAGTATCAGCCATCACATAACACATTTCTAATCAACAGTAAACCTTACTTCTGTTGTGAACAAACTAATGATGGAACAACACGCACCATTCTAGAAACTGCCGTGCTGCATACTGTCCAATTGATCCTTTTAAATAGAGGTACTATATATATATAAAGCGCTTTCAAAGCTACACTGTTCATGGTTTATGGAAGTAATACCCTAAAAGTAACGGTGACATTCTGGACTGAATTCTCTTATTTAAGACCTAATTTAATGAGCTTCCCAAGTGACTCCAAATGATTTATCTACAGGAGCCATCATTAAAGTCTATAGGAATTTATGTAGATAAATCATTTGGAAAAATTTTCTAACAGGTCTGAATCATTTGGAAATTTTATTAAGGCCATAAAGGAAAACTGTAGTATCAGGAAAACAAACTTGTTTTCCTGGCACTACAGCTTCCCCTTCTGTCAAGGCCCCTCCTCCCATTCCCCATAATGCAGAAGGGGTTAAAAAACCCTTTTTGTCACTTGCCTGGGTCCAGTGCCGATGTCCTTCAGCCCTGGGTTGGGTCCGTCTTCACTCCTCCTCCTCCGTCGGCGGGGAGACCTTGTTCGCATGCGAATACTAATGCACACTCGCATTAGGATTTCCCCATAGGAAAGCATTATTGAACGCTTTCCTTTGGGTTTTTGGGTGACGCAAGACGTCCCCATGCAGAGTGTGAGGACATCCAGCGTCAATGCCCGTATGTCCCTCTAGTGGCTAGCTGGTAGACAACCACTAGAGATGGAGTTAACCCTAGCTAGCAGATAACTATAACAATTTCTTAAAAAGGGTTAAGGGACCTGGGGCAGTCCACCCAGACCACTTCAATGAGCTGAAATGGTCTGGGTGCCTATAGTGTCCCTTTAAGGTTTAATTTCAATTCACATGTTCTGGAGTAATGAGCCTAAACAATATAACATCTGTTAAAGGAGCACAATAGTGGCAGGAAAACAAACATGTTTTCCTGGCATTATAGGGTCATTAGGCCCCCCCACCCTCCGGGCCCCCCTTCTGCTGGGCTGAAGGGGTTACTTACCTTTTTCCAGCGCCAGGCTCCCTCTGTGCCGACAACCCCTGCCGCGCACGCATTCAAACAGCCCATATGAAAGCATTACTCAGTGCTTTCCTATGGACATCCAGCGTCTTCTCACTGTTATTTTCAGTGAGAGGCTCGATTAACCCTCAGTGTAAACATGGCAGTTTCTCTGAAACTGCTATGTTTTCAGCTGCAGGGTTAAAACTAGAGGGACCTGGCACCCAGACCACTTAATTGAGCGGAAGTGGTCTGGGTGCCTATGGCGGTCCTTTAAAGTCTAGACATGTATTTCACTATCACAAAATATGATCTGAATTAAGCATGAGGCAAGGCATAGGATTGTTTAGGTGTGTTTCTCTAAACAGTTTTTCTAGTGTACTACAAATAATACAGAGTGAAATTCAAGGTTAAACAAACCTTTATTATGTTGAGTTAGAAAGACGTCATCTAGCTACAAGGAAGCCTACTCTGAGTAAACAAACCCAGCATTCATTGTGGTCTGCAAGTAACCCAACAATATAGCACTTCCAATTTAAATATATGTACACATGCTATCAAAACAAACTTCAAAGATCCAAAGCACTCTCCCTCATTGGGACCTGCTCTTTCGCTTACCCCGATGCTCTTTGTTTTCGGAGTTGAAAATGTGTGTGAATGAATCACAGAGCTCCAGAGCAATAATTTTCATAACAACGCACTATAATGCACATAATCTAATCATAATGCAGCACATTAAGAAATCTCACAGTAATATGCAGTTTAAGAGTGCAATAAGTCGTGTGAAAGAGTGCATCCACCACACAGAGACACACATCTATAAAGCTCACACTAAATGTAGACGTTCATCAAAGAGCACTGCATCAATAAAGCTCAGGGCACTTTGAGGTGTATCTAAGAGTATCCCAGAGTTCCACAGCATTAAAGCCTATTGATATGCTTGTGGTGAGTGTGAGTTCTCCACAGTAATTGTATAAATTATTCACTGACCTCCATATGTCCTTAATAAGGTTTCTATTTACATAAATTGTTTTTAAAAAAAGCATCCACAAAACCACAGGAAAAAAAAACTCTTTACCATACCCCCCAACATTGAGAGGTATGTGAGTGGAATGCAGGTTGGCAGGGGCCTAGGAGAGTTGCCAGTGACTCAACACAATGTCCACAATGGGTGTCTTCAGGCCCGCCTACTGAAGGCAGGTTGAAGGACCTCCTTTAGACTGGCCCCCAATGTAAAAGACCATGAAAATAGTGAAGTGCTCTCTGCATGGTCCTATTGCCGATACGAGAGGGCGAGTGCATCCACTCATTTGTTTGCGTTGCCCCGGGGATAGTTTCTTGGTGTCCCCAGATGTGGGATAGTAGGGAAGTACATTGGGGAAGCAGGGCAGGAACCTAAAACAAAAACTGTCTTGCTTAACTCCTTAAAGACGCAAATTCTGGAATAAAAGGGAATCACAACAGAATATTTCCGTCATGTGTCTTTAAGGGGTTAAATTGTATAGTTGGGAGGCCTGTTTTATGCCTACCTCTGTTAGAGTACCTTTTATAAAAGGATAACAATAATACAAGTTTTTTTTTTTTCACAATGTTGCAAAAGATACAACATGTATAAGATGGAATAGCAATTTAAAAGATCACAGAAGCAATTATCCAGGTAGTGTGTGAAAGGCCAGAAACCTTGCAACACATATCTCTTATTGGTACATTTTGGTACTACTAGCAATCACTATTCAAGAAAAAACACTCAGTTAATAAATTGTGGTGGTGAAAAAAAATCAGTGTAAATGTGTATATATTGATGGGTAACGTGTCAGTTTTATTCACTGTACACAAACTCATGGTGCGATGTCAGTTTATATGTATTTTAAAAGCAGTCATTACAGCAATGTAAAGACTATAAGACATCCAAAGACATCAGACAGGAATAGAAGAGGCATGTTTTGCTCCATATATTGCTGAATTCCTGTGGTTTTGCTGCTGCTTCCGTACAATAGAAACTCTTTCGAACTGGCAGAACGTCTCGCTGTTTTCTTTCAATTTTCTTTGTACACTTTATACATCATTCCAAGACAATTCTCTTTGGTCTAAATCAAAGGCTCTCCATCTGCACTGACTCACCAACAAAAATATCAAGTTCAGCTTCTGAAAGACTAATTCTAATTGTTTATCTGTATCCTTAAAGTGGGGTTAGAAGGAAAACAACATATCACAATTATATATTTGTATCTTAAAAAGCAACATCTGCACAACGTCTATAGTTATATTAGTTATAAATGCCTTCCAAAAAATCAAAGAAGGGAATCTGTTGCACTTTACAAATAGCTTTTAAAATGTCATTTTTTTTATTGTAGTGCTCTGTTAAAAATACCTAGCATATGTAGGCAGGAGACGAGACCTCCAAACGCGTGGCACAGCGTAAAATGCGGAAGATGGGACGTCTGAGACTCCGTTATTTCTTACCTTCTACCTACTTATATTATGAGTTTTGTATAGTTATATGATACATTTTCAGATTTTCTTTTTATCTCTATGATAAGATTGTTCAAGAAAGATCAATATTGTTTCCTTACAAAATATATATTACGAAAAAAAACAAAATCAGAGCAAGTCTAGTTTGACTAACTACCTGAGAGATAAATGGGCATGTTATTTTGAGATATTAATGATGATGCACAGCTACTTGATAAATCAGAAGGAAACTGGGTATCCATATAACAACCCTGGAATCCCACATTATCACCTCTTAAAATGTGATTATTTACAAAGTTAACAATATGTGAGAATCTTTATCCTGACTGTACAAGTGGAGCTAATTCAGTCCGCCTCGGGCAGAATAACTCAAGTGGTTGCTCTCAATCTTGGACCCCAGTGAGTTTAGTCCTAAAATGCAATGACATTTGCTCAATTTAAAGAACTTCGAGACCAGGAAGTATCCCCACTTAAATCAACAAGAGCTCTTACTTTGAAATCAATGAAAGACTCTGTGATACAAGAATTTACTGACCATTCCATTTTTCCAAAATGTGAACCTGATGGTGAACAGTCTCCTAAATCTATGAACATATCCTTGTCTCAGATATGGCCAACAGCCAGTGTACCATGATCAGATAAACTCTACTGAAATCCCAAGTAAAGCAGGTTCAAATCTACTGCCAGGGTTATTTACTAAAGTGAGAATTTAATATGAATATCAAATGTAAAGTTTAAAATAGCCAAACTAAATTAAAATTCCTCTAAATTAGCTATGCTTTCAGTTATTCTTCTCTGACCTTAGAGGGACACTCTAGAACCCTAAAGCAGATTAGCTTGCTGAAAAACTTTATGTGTGAAGAGTGTGTTTTTCTCATTTTGGAAAAAGTGCATTTCAATAGAAATTTACACTTTTATAAATTATACTGGTTACATGCCCTGGCTTTTCAAGCAGACAACAGGTAATGTTACTTCCTGGTTTGATTAGCTTAGATTAGCTGCAAGAGGCAGCAATTGCCCAGAGCACCTGCCTTGCAAAGACTTCTCATTGAGCTGCATTGGGAAGTCTGTGATTGGACAGCCACGGAAAATCTGAACGAGGTTAGAAGTGAAGGGCTTGCAAAGGCTGCAGGCAAGAAAAAGCCAGATTTTGCAAGCTGTTTTTAGATATAACCTCAATGAAAATAATGCATGCACGTTGTCATTTGGGATATATCTACTAAACAGTGTTTTTTTAAATTTATTTTTTATTTGAGCAGTGGAGTGTCCTCTTAAATTTGAAATTCACTATCAATTTTTTATTTTAGTAAATAATCTATTGAGACATTGCAATTTCTACTCCACTGCAATCACCCTGCCCGTATACAGTTTATACTTTTTCTGTTTCTTTAAGAAAAAATAGATTTAAGCAATATTCAACAAACACTAACCTGCAGTTTAATGAACCCAAATTGCAATATTTAGGCAGAAATTTCTGAAACAAAAGAATTCCATCTCAGATGCAGCCAATGCATGGCTTTTTTAAGCCTAAAATGAGCAATTCAGCAATCATATTTGTATAATCTGCTGTTTAGCAAATAAACCACGTCCAATGAAATTTCTCATAGCGCATACATAATGCCTAAATAGGAATGCAAATTCAAAAAAGGAGGAAGCCCCCCTCCCCCAACAATAAACAAAATTCCTTTAAGCAGGCATATGTAAAGTTTTACTTTATAGCTAATACTAACTACCATTCTCATCAGCCTCAGCTAGCAGGAATTTCCAAACACACAAATTCATACAGAAATCTACATGG
Organism: Pelobates fuscus; assembly: GCF_036172605.1. Lineage (NCBI taxonomy): Eukaryota > Metazoa > Chordata > Amphibia > Anura > Pelobatidae > Pelobates > Pelobates fuscus. The sequence goes on along the minus strand of NC_086320.1, from coordinate 349,805,805 downwards.
ATTATAAAAAAAATAAAAATAAAAATGTAATTCACTACAATCTCACATCAGGTGGAGAGATCCACTAGCAATTGGCACAGAGACTGCCTGATATCTGACTGTGCCTAATGGGGGTTGTAGTCTAGAGCAGCCTTAGTGCATGAGGCTGTCCAACCTTCTATTTACTGTGACATGTAATTAACAACGTCATTAAAAGAAAGGCTGCGAGTGGTTCTGGGTCACTGAGTAAATGCCGGTTGTGGGCAGATTTCTCCAAACACAAAGAAGTAAGGTGATACTGGTTATTGGACATTCAGGCCGTAGTGCCCATGGGGGTTAATAAACACTGTGTTCGGCCTGTGCATGTTAAGGCACACCTTTTCTAGTGTGTCTGTGCCTGCAGGAATTAGGTGGATCCTTCACTGACATGCATTTCACATATATCTTTCAACTGTGTTTTTTATTACAGCTATTTATTTTTATTTTTCTTGCTACAGTCGATATGTTTAGAATGTTCCCTTAGGGTAAGTGAAAGCTCTTTGGTAAATATTCATTTAACTTTTACCTTCTGTGTACGATAAGAAACCTATGCAGGTAATACAGGTAGTGTTAAGGCACTATCCCAACACGGAAGCTAGAGGCAATTAATAAAAAGATAAAGTACATGTTACAGGACGTTATGGTGGCCGGGTTTAACGTAAGGAGCAAGGGATATTGTCCAAGTTATAAAATAAGAATAACCGGAGACAGGCCAAGGATAGGAGAATAAGGTAGAATAATCGAGAACATAAAGCCAAGCTCAGGAAATCCAGCCAGAGGTAAGAATAGTCAAAATAACAGAGCCAAGTCAAACCAGAAACACACACTGAATACTATAACACACTCTAAGAGCATGACAGGGCAAGGAAGTGATGTCAGAGAAGGACCTAAATAGGCATGAGTGTGTGGCAATTGGCTGTGGAACGAATCGGATAATCAGTAATTTATTATATATAGGTGTTTAGCACACAAATGGTTTGGACTGTGACTTTAAAACAGGCCGGAACCATGCGTTTCTCGTAATTTTAACAGAAACATAGAAGCACATTTGGCGTCGGCGAAACATAAGTACATGTAAACAACGCTTTTTGTGCACATTTAGCGTCAAGTTTCGTTTTCGTGATTTCTTTATTTTCTGTAAACAAGATCCAGTACAATATATACAGTATGGTTGTAAGTGTGTACATGTAAATATATATATATATATATAACATACATGGTGACTTAGTGTTAATAGAAAAATAATATTATTAAAATCATTAAAAAAAACAACAGACCAAAGGTTGAGAAGATTACGACTATCTCCAGCACACGATAGCAATACACGGTTCAGAGTAATGTGTCATTTATATCACATTGTATTTTAATTATGGCTAGGATGAGGTTAGGTATTTGTAAGGGCTAGAGCTTACAAAAGAAGTCAAGGTTAAGGCTAGGGGTAATGTTAGAGTTAAAGTATATTTCACCTTATAGAATCATACACGTCTTGGCTTACCTGAGATCGGTGGGAGTTAAACTTGATGTTCCCACTACAATAATGCAATATTCCATATATAATCTCTCCTCCCCGGACCTCTCCCCTGCCGTCCTGCAATGTGTCACTGCTTTCCTATGTCCTCCCGCTTTCTGAAACTAAATCTCTCTAAAACTGAACTTGTTGTCTTACCTACTCCTAATACTGATCCTCCTCTTTCGCTCTCCCTTCAAGTTAGTGGTATCCACATAAGTTCATCCACGCTGTCTTGGCGTCATACTTGACTCTGGCCTCACGTTTGAGCCTCACATCCAGTATGTTGCCAAATCCTGTAGATTCCATCTTAAAAACATAGCCCGCATCCGCCCCTTTCTTACGCAAGATGCTACCAAGGAGCTTGTCCATGCTCTAGTAATTTCCTGCATGGATTATTGTAACCCTCTCCCGATTGGTCTTCCCAAAAGTCGTATTGCCCCTCTACAGTTTGTAATGAATGCTGCAGCTAGACTGATTTTCCTCTCTAGTCGGTCCTCTCACACCTCACCCCTCTGTCAGTCCTTACATTGTCAGTCCTGTATCCTATAGGAGTCAATTCAAAGTGCTAACCCATACCTATAAAGCACTGAACTTTTCTAGCCCCTCTTACATCTTCTCACAGATCCACAGGTATGCCCCTTCTCTGTCTCTCCACTCTGCCTGTGACCTTCTCCTGTCCGCTGCTTGCACCCGTACGGCCAACTGACGCTTGCAGGACTTCTCGCGGGCGGCTCCCTTCGTTTGGAATAGCCTGCCTACCGCCATCAGACTCTACCCTAGTCTTCAATCGTTTAAGAAGTGCCTTAAAACCCATCTCTTTAGGAAAGCTTATGGGCCCCCCAGACTAACCTCTACCTCACATACCTGTCTCTTGCACTTACCTAAAGGGCAGCAGTCTACTCTCTCCTCCAGCTCTGCACCACTCCCACCTTATTTGATTGCTATTTTCTGTCCTGTGTTTTACACCCCACTTCCTATAGACTGTAAGCTCGTTTGAGAAGGGCCCTCTTCAACCTATTGTTCCTGTAAGTTTTCTTGTAATTGTCGTATTTATAGTTAAATCCCCCCTCTCATAATGTTGTAAAGTGCTACAGAATCTGTTGCCGCTATATAAATGGCGATAATAATAATAATACTAATATTCTAGACTAAAGATCAAGTGATATAGTGATGTGTGTGATGGCTTTATCTTCCCATAATACATGTTTCATGGGTATGGATATTTTAAGGTTAGTGTAAATGTAGTTTTGGGATAAATGTTCATTGTTTGAGTAGTATAGGAGTACATGTTTAATGTATTATAAGGGTTGACGCTAAGTGACAGTGTTCGAGTAGTTTAGTACCTGGTTTCTCAACCTGAGGCACGCGTACCACAGGGGGTATGTGCACCAAGAGCAGGGGATATACCAAGAGCTGGCCGGTTTGCCACCATAATGTCCCCCAGGAGGTGGCCGTCTGTGCGCTAAGGCAGAGTAAGGACCCGCTTACCTGGATAGAAGGTACCTACTCTGCCCAAATAGAGTGTCAGCTGTAGCCGTGTGGTGAGGGAGCTGTATTAATGCCTCAAGACTGCATGAAGAAATCATGTGTTAATACCTGTTTAAGAAAACAGCAAGGGATGAGCACATTTAATAAGAATTAAGAAACACAGAAGGGGGGATGGAGGTATCCCCTTGTATTGCAAATTAGAAAGAGAGAGAACAAAAAAAATAAGCTCTATTCCCTTTCTTATTGAGTCATTTATTTTTAGCATTTACATCTGTTTGTTCCCAGATGGTGGGCAGACTGAAATATTTCTAAGTATCGCATAATAATGGAAACTATAAACATGATCTGCCTGTTGAAATAATATGATGTAATATATAAAATATATATAAATATAGTGGGTATATGTAGACACTGTAGATATAGATATACTTGTGTGTGTGTATATATATATATACTCTTTTCTCATAGATTGTCAGCTTGTTTGATCTGGGCCTTCTTTTTTTTTTGTGACGTACCTCATTGTCAGTTATCCCCATTCTATGATTGTAAAGCGCTGCGGAATATGTTGGAGCTATATAAAAAATAATAAAAATACATATATGTATGTAAACCTAAGATACCGCACTGTAATACATGTGTTTAAACATTCAAGGGTTTTGGACACGGGGAATATGGAGAGAGAGCACATACGTATCTCCAGCACTCTCTCACTGACGGACCTGAGCTCTGACACAGCCAGTATTTACTAACACTGTTGGATGTCAGGAAGTAACTCTCCGAATGGGATTCACTGGTAAAGCAATCACACAATAACATGCTTGTAAATGTCACGTAGACTCCTGCTACATTACCTGTCACAGAGCAAAGGCTATTTATAGAGTTTATTGAGGCTTTGATGACTTAACAACAGAATTATTGTATTATTTCTCCTCATTAAGATGCCTTCCTGTTTGCTGGAAGTGGTTTTGGCATTATTAGCAATGAATAAAAGAGCAGTGAATACGAGACAGTCAGACAGGGACATAGTTAGGCAGGTTTTGACTCACATGTGACAGAGCTCAGCTCTATTGAGGTAAAACAGTCCCTAGATCAAATATCTCCAAAGCACTTATAATAAATGAAATACCAAATGCACAGATTGGTCATAGCTACAGGTATTTAATAACAGCATAGGCTGGGTAGGTGTCAGGACAACTTCTGTCTCCTTGTCACTAATGAAAAGTAACAGGTGAGAGCCATGAGATCTGCTTGAATCCTTAAATAGAATTCATTATAGTTGTCTGCTTTATTTTTAACTATTCATAGTCAGGAATAGATAAAATAGATGTATCTGTTGTCACTCAGTGACCTTATTGACATTGTAATAAAATAAAGGATTGCAGCAGTGCTGTTGTTAAGGGTGGTCTTTAAGGACTTAAGCCCCCTTCAATGCTAGTAACATCACAGAGATAAAATTCAGGGTGGCATGGGTTCCAATGTGAAAGGTGACGGGAAAGACAAAATGAAGAGGGTACGGGGGGCGTGAATGAGATAAAAGTGAAAAAGGACCTGAATGCTGGACAGAAATTGAGAGATGGAATGAAGAGAACAAAGTATGATGTGGAAGGATAGAGATGAAAACTTTTGAAAACACAGCTGACAATACTGTCAGGCACTGCTGATCTCTTACTCATTATTGGCTTCCTTATATCTTATATAGGATGCCTCTGATTTGTCCGATTTAAATGCTTTAAATGCCCTTTTCTTATTTTTAATCTCTTCTTTTACTTCTCTACTAAGCCACATTGGTTTCAATGCGTTTATTTTATATTTATTAACCAATGGTACATACTGAGAAATGTACCTTTCTAATATGTGTTTGAAGAGCTTCCATTGCCAGGAGTTTATGCCAGTCGATATGTTGTAGAACTTATTGAAATTGTCTTTTTTTAAATTATAGGTTTTAGTATACCCCACATGCTTTTTTGAGTTTATTTTAAAAATTACCATATTGTGATCAATAACAAAGCACTATACAATACCATTCATGGTACCTTTTTTTCATGCAGATGACACGCAAATCTACCTGTCCTCTCCTGATCTCTCCCCATCCCTCTTGACTAGTGTCTCTGACTGCCTCTCTGCTATTTCTAACTGGATGGCTGCCCACTTCCTTAAACTAAACTTGACCAAAACTTAAATTCTGGTGTTTCCTCCCTCAAGTGTTGTTACTCCTGTGTCTGTCTGCCTCCAAGTCAACGGTGCTACCATCAGCTCCACCACGCAGGCTCGCTGCCTAGGTGTTTTCTTTGACTCCGACCTCTCCTTTAAGCCTCATGTTCAGTCTATCGCCAAATTCTGCCGCTTCCATCTCAAAAACATTGCGCGCATCTGACCCTACTTAACGCCAGATCAGACTAAGGTGCTGGTCCATTCCACTGTCCTTTCTCGCCTTGACAACTGTAATCCGCTTCTCAGTGGTCTTACGTGCGCCCAACTTGCGCCGTTACAGTCCATCTTCCTGTCCGCCCGCACCTCCCACGACTCACCCTTCTGTCAGCCCCTACATTGGCTTCCTGTAAGATACAGGGCTCAATTTAAAATTCTGGTTCTTGCTTTCAAATCTCTACATAATGCTGCTCCCACCTATCCATTATCCCTAATACCCAAGTATGTCCCGTCTAGGCCCTTACGATCTGCTGAAGACTTACGTCTATCTTCTGTCCGTACTCCCACCTCTGATGCTCGCCTTCAAGACTTCTCGAGGGCTGCACCATTCCAGTGGAACTCACTTCCCTCCTCCATTAGATGCTCACCCAGTCTCCAATCCTTCAAAAAATCATTAAAAACCCACTTCTTCATAAAAGCGTATAAATTAAACTGTTAATAGCTCCCGGCTGATTTCTCTTTTGCAACTGTCATTAGTCTAATACTATCCTTACCTTTTGTGTCACTTTACCCCACTCCCTCTAGCATGTAAGCTCATTGAGCAGGCCCCTCAACCCCTCTGTTCCTGTGTGTCCAACTTGTCTGGTTACAACTACATGTCTGTTCGTCCACCCATTGTAAAGCGCTAGGGAATTTGATGGCGCTATATAAATAATAACATAATAATAATGGTGGTGGTAATTAATATTAGGAGTAAAGGATGCATAGAACTTAGAATATTGAGCCCAACTACCAATGAATCAGATAAGGAGGACAATACAAAAATGTAAAAAAAAAAAAGGTATCTGTATTTCTGTACCATTGTAATGCTATTTCTATGTTTCTGTTTGATAAAAAAAAAATACCATCACACTAATGTGAGAAATAAATGCATACATTGGCTCCAGTCTCTTGCATAGAAAATATCACAAAAATGTCTGAATAACAGATCCAGAACACTTCAAGTGTTCTTTTTTCCCGTCAACGGATTTTATACAAATTTACAAGAATGAAGTATGCTAATACCCTGAGAAGCTGCCTTTCAGAATCCACATCCCTTATTTGTCTTCCTTTCTGATCTTATCCATATGCTTTTCATCAGAATCCGTTGTAAGCTTTTGATCAGTCACTTTGAATTACTCTGGACCCTTTAACCTAATTATTAAGCCCATATGACATTGACTGAACAAGAAACAAGGAAAGACGTAGATCCATAAACCTCTCGATAAAATAAAAAAGTTAGTAGTCCGTAGTAATATATTTAGCAGGGGTGGTTTATTTCCTCTAGCATTATGGGTATATTGGTTTGTTCTTAATAAAAATCTCTCTAAGTGACTGAAAAAATGAATGAAGGACACATTGATAGTACAATTATTTATAAGCGCCAGGTGCCCTCTGTTGTTACTTTTAATATATACAAAAACCCTTTAGGTGAACTCTTTAAGCTTTAAGTCACACACCCTGAATGTTGAAAAACAGACATTGACCTTGAGTTTTTTTTTTTACTAAAGTACAAGTTGTGGTTAGTTTGAAACAATCTTCAAATGTTTGGTCATAAAAGCAGAGATATGGAAAAAAGAAGACTCCAACTTTGCTAAGTTGGACGTTTTTTTTTCTCTAAACCTTCAGTTTTGGTCTAAATTTTAAAATCACCTGTCCTCTACGGTGTTTATTAAAAGTATGTTATGGCAAAAGGACACAAAAAAGATCACATACATAGCAGAGTTGTTAAAAAAAAAAAAACACTCTGTATCTCTGTAGTAGTGTCCCACTGCTTCCTCCCCCCCCCAGCTAGCTATGGGGAGCTGTGCCCAGAGCTGGATAAAGGTAAGTAAGCTTTAGTCTAAAAAGCTTGTTATTTTTCTACTGGGGGACATATAAAATAATGCCAATAAGGTATTATTATAGTAATTCCATTAACTAATAAAAAGGGTTAGAGAAACCCTTCAATCAGTAGAATGTAGAATAATGGCTACTAACATTTTTTTAAAGGGGGATGTAGAGTTTTTAAATGTTTGCAATAATTAAATATATATGCTTTAGAAATCATCTTTGTTAGGAACTAATTATAGGGCCACAATACAATGTGGAACTTCTTATTTACTGTAAGTTCAAATATAATACAATGTACAATGCAAAAGACAATGTCAGTCAAATAATTACAGATGATACGCTTATTCTCTTCCTCAAAAAATATTTGAAATAAAAAATATAAAGTATATCACATTACCCGGTCAGTTCACAGGAGATAACATTGTTGTATTTCTACAACACACCTAGAGTGCTTTGCAAATATGCAAATGAGCACAAACTACTTTTTTTGGGGCAGTGAGTTTCTATGCTATTAATATCTTTTCAGCCAGATATAAATGTACCGAGGCACAGCCATGGGCAACTGTTTTGACCCTTAGCGGCTCGTCAGCGTGGTTATTTTGACATACTGTTCTATATTCATGCGTGGCTAATATAACATATGACACGCCTGATTTTATGATTTTTATGTAACATATATTTATCATGGGCATCCTCAAACACTGAATAATGGTTGTAGGTAAAAAAGATTGTATAATAGATTTTTACAGAAGCTCTGCAATTCTATTTGACAGCATGGAATGTCTACAGACTTGTATTCTATCCTGAAAAGTGACATTCCAAAACCTACCCTTTATGAGAATGTTACAGTATATTTTACTGATTCACAGTTTTGTAATTAGAGGCAGAAATAGGGTTGTCACGTTTGCTTGAATTTCTACTTTCCATCATGCGCAATTATTTTTTAGTGAGCACGTCTATTATTTTCTATCTATTATTTACTTAATTATGCCATACTTGGAAATCTCATCTGTAGCATATCTGTAAGTGAAAGGATGAATACATCCCCAAAATTATTTATTGTTACCAGCAACAAAGTTACAAGTGAACTAAAATATAAGAAACATTCCACACACACAAAAAAAAAAAAAAAAAAATATATATATATATATATATATATATATATATATATATAAAACATAAGTACAGTTCTATACTGGCGCTATAGTATTGGGGATTTTCCTCTTGCACGACACATTTATAACTATTACATAAATATTTGTAGTTTTAGAAGCGGTAATCCACATCGTTGTCAAACTTTTTGTGACTGTATTTAGATTTCTGATCATGCAAGCATAAAGAAAAAAAAATAGTTTTTCTTTATTACTATTTTTCATACCTGATAATTTATGTGTTTGGAACATTACCGTAATGAAGCTAAAGTGAATGATGGTAAAAAAGGATTCGATCTGCAGATGTTAAACCTTGGGTCAATGAATTTGATTCCTCTCCAGTTGCATATCAATGTTTACGCGCCTCTGTCACCTTCTGTGGTCTTTCATATTTTGCAAAGACCCTCATATAGTGTCATTGCCATTTAGAGAGCTGTGGCTGCAAGTTGCGAGGAAAGGTGAGTTTTAGTCACCTCAAGCTGTCCCTCATGGCTGCTGTCATCTTCTTCCTAGCTGCCCCTTTTTTGTCAAGCTTTGTCCAACATATTAAAAACACATAGCTGTTTTCCTGGCACTATAGGTTCCTACAGTGCCCCCCTCCCTTACACCCCACTCCCGCGGTGCTGAAGGGGTTAAATCCCATTCAGTCACATACCTGAATCAAGCGCCGATCAGGTTCCGTCCACGTTCCTCCGTCGCCGATGTCAACCGGTGGGGGAGACTTAATGAGCATGCGTGGCAGTGGCACTAATCAATGCTTTCCTATGGGGATTCCGGTGATGCTGGAAGCCCTCGTGCATAGCGTGAGGACATCCAGTGTCCTAGACAGCCACTAGAGGAGGAGTTAAACCTGCAATGTAATTACTGCAGTTTCTCAAAAACTGCAATAATTACCACTGTAGGTTTAAGGGACAATGAGCTGAAGTGATCTGGGTGCCTACAGTGTCACTTTAAACTATTGCTCAGACCTCGGGTTGTTCTAATGAAGAGCAAGAAATATCCTAAAGTATAATTTTACTGGTGTTCAAAAATAGTTCTAGGTTAATAACCAATCGACTCCAAGTGGGATATCTCTGGCTTTCAGTGATGTCCATATTTACTTACTTTCTCAGTTTTATTTTGCCATTAAGGTTAGCTGGCATGTTACGCTAGGACTGCTTTATTTACACAGAAATATATACAAAATATGCACATGCATGCTCTTCCTTTCTCAGGTGGTATTTGAAACTTAGCAAGCTCCTGTTTCTAATGCATTAGATCATTTTGGAAAGGCATATCTTGCAGACATATATCTGAGCAGCCTCTATTAACTGTCATCATCTGCATTCATCTTATTTTCTCTTTAATGTCACAGCTGGCACTGTTATCGATGCACAGCCCCCAAGTCATAGCAAGAATCTAATATTGTGACAGTTCGTAGAACGCACGTTTTAGACTGACGCCTGCCATCTTAAAATCCATTTCGATGAAACCATCAAGTCAGTTTGCTTAATCTCCATACTGTCTTCTTCTATACTATAAGTAAGCAGTCCATTTGATTGAAAAAAAAAATCACGTTTAATTAAGGACACATGACATGTGTGACATGTAATGATTCCCTTTTATTCTAGAAGTTTGGTCCTTAAGGGGTTACAAGCACCAATGATTGTATCAAGACCATGCAGTGTCCATTTTCCATAGGCCTGTCTTGTAAAAGGTATCCTGCAATGTGGGAGGGATGGGAGACATGAGGTTCCCCTTGCAGACAGAAGCAGGTAAGTCTCTCGGCAGCGTGCAGTGCATTCCAACGACAAGCTTATTTTATGCACAGAATTGACATTAGACAGCCCACAAGAGAATTCCAGGCTGCCCAAGTCACATATGTTGGTGATGCAACTTGCCCACGTGTGCAACCAGCACACAAATTCAAGCAGAAACACAGCACATCCAGACTCCGACCACCATGACCACTTCAAAAAGCAGAAGAGGTTATAGTGGTTGGAGTAACCCTTTAACCCCTTAAGGACACATGACATGTGTGACATGTCATGATTCCATTTTATTCCAGAAGTTTGATCCTTAAGGGGTTAAAGAATTCCTTCCATTAATGCATTCCTGCAGCCCACGATTGAAAAATGGAGAGTGGCTTTAAAAATGAAATGAGAACACAATAGCATTTATAAAACCACACTGTAATGGCAGTCTTTCTGGTAAATCATATCACCTTTATGTCAGACCTGTTCTAGATCACAGCCAGCTGCTAGAATTCCCATAGGGTCGTTTCCCGATGGGAGTGAAGAAATTCACTGCTTCATCCTTCGATTAACTGATCAACTCAGCCTTTTCTATTATTGCTGCTCCCATTATTCACATTATATTCCAATGGTCATCTCCATAGCAACTTTGTAGCTAGCAATTTATTGGACCCATGCAACAATATTCTGAGTTTAATTACATATTATTGAATTGCACTAATCATAATAATTGCAGACTTTATGATGTGTTTACCTGATAGGGCATTTGTGTAACTAAACATTGCCAAATGTATATGGTTTGCTTTGAATTCTGTGTTTCTGTGGTCAAATTCATCTTGAATATATTTGAAATAATGCTTTAAATTCATGTTAGTTGTATTTCCATACAGTGATTTCTGTTGTGTTTGTATCTGTTTTTTGTTTTTATTTATTTAGCCATCTGCAAGGTATGTTTCAATTTACTTTATTAGATGGTAACAATGCCACACAATTACATCATCTTCAACTGGAAAATGACACAGACCAGCCAATCCTGGTCCTCGGACAGTTTTCTAAAAGAAGCCTGTAAGTTTCCTGCTGTGCGGAGGTGTCTGGAAATGTAAGTCTTTGAAATACTTGCCTGTGGGTATGTTAGCTTGTGTGTGGCTTCTGAGCAGGGCAGGCCTTCCGACTATAATCCATAGGTGGCTCTCTAATTACGTGATTTAATGCTGCTGCCTAACACACGTAACTGGAAAGCAGGGCCTGTAGTATGGGGCAGAGTGTGTGTACGTACAGGGGCTGTTGTGTTTGTGTATATGGGATACAGTAAATGTGTTTAAAGGGGTATAGTATGTGTACAGCGGTTGTAGTGTGGAGAAAAGTTTGTCTTTATAAGTATAGTGTTTGTATAGGAGAGTAGTGTATGTGTATAGGGAGTATAAGGGTAAATAGGGTTATATGTGTCTGTGTATAGGGGGTATAATGTGTGTACAGGGTGCATAGTTTTTGCATAGGGACTTTATAAAGCAAATAATTATTTAAAAAAAAAACATACACAGACATACATGCACAAATACATATACTAACACACAAACATTTCTGCACACACATACGCACACACATACACACACACACACACACACACACACACACAAAAAAAACGCTGAGGAGCCTGCCTGTTGCTCTGCCTCCATTACTAGCGTGGCAAGACCTGCCAGCGTGACCCAAGACGGGCCCCATGGTGCTCAAGTTCATCGGCTGCCTGGGGTCAGTGTAGGTGATTAACAGCAAGGGCATGTGCAAGGTGGCTGTGGGTGATTGACAGCTGGGGGATGTGGGAGGTGGCTGTAGATGATTGACAGCTGGGTAGATGTGCAAGGTGGCTGTACGTGACTGCAATGTATATAGGGGATGTGCGGGGGGATATAGGTGTGGCTGCACAGCTCGCACACCCCAAAGGTTGCCCCTGCTTCTGAGCACTCTTTAATATTGTGAATTACAGCTTGGGGAGAGCTATATGTTTCTTGCTACTTTGGTAGTCTCTTTATCTTTTGAAGTGGGGAAATAAAGGGTGAAGCCAGGGAGCAACTAGTTATTGCATCTGACAATATGCAAAAAAAATGTACATAATGATAAGAAACATTCCAACACATTAGGTGCCTGGACTTTCCCTTTAAGTACAGGAAAAAAATATAATTAACATTAAAGCTTTTGGACTCTTTACAACTTGAATTACACATTATAGAGCAAGCAGCTGCCAGTAAGGGAATTGGTAGCCTTTCTTCCGAATTAGTTCTGTCTTTTAATGTGAAGGCATCACAGCATAAAATCAAAGGAGGGGAATCAGAAAATCACCCACATGAGACTTGCTAAGTCTATCTCACTTTGTATAGATCACCACTGAGCCGTCTCGCAGAATCCCCAGCCTTGCTTATGGGCAGACAGTACATGGGGAGGATATTAACAAACTACAATGGAGAATTCAAAAAAAGTGCCAGCATTATAAAGACGGTGATGAAATAGCAATGTTATGGGAAAGCGATTGTATATATGAAAGTAAAAAAATGACTGATCTTCAAAGAAACCGCAGGGCACAGTAAGTGTGACCTGGAAAAGTCCCCGCTATTCTTTTTTTTAGCATTGCCTGATTATAATGTATTTTTCACTTGTCTGACTTAATGCCCTTAAACATGGAGGCTTAGTAGGCACTGGGCCAATATATTCACATTAGAGTACAGCAAGCAATATTGCTCCCCACCTCAATGGGTGGTCTGCTCATCTCAAAAATAACCGCACAATCCAACACATAATATAGCTACGACGCTTGTTTTTTAAAATGGAAGAATTCGATAACATGGTAATACTAAAAGAAAGTGACCTTTGTGTATGCTTGTGGCATCATCCCATTGTACAGCGCTACGGAATCTGATGGCGCTATATAAATAATAAAATAATAATAAAATAATAATAATCATCAAAACAAGGAAGCACAAGTTTCTAGAGGTGACGTTGCCGTAGATGTGTTTTGTTGCACACTCACCATGTGAACAATTTAGTAGTGACCACTATCACCAACTCTTAAAGGTCAACAGTCATCAAATTCGCACTTCTCATTTTTTAAAGTCTTATTACATTTATTGAAACTTAATTGCATATGTTTTTAAAAGGATGTACGGTAGATTTTTTTTTTTTATTGAAAACGTTTCACCTTTTTATCTGGTTGAGCCGCCACGTTGGGTCAGACTCTACTGTAATCTGACAAAAGTGCCAATCAACCTAACTTGACTGCTGCTGCAGTTTCACATAGAACAATCACAGCAGCAGCAAGTTAAGTTGAGCAACGCTTGGTCAGATAACAGTAGAGTCTGACGTAAAATGGCAGCTCAGCCAGATAAAAAAGGGAGCATTTTCTAAAAAAAAAAAAAAAACTAAAAAACTTTATTTAAAAACATCATGATTCATTAAATGTAATAAAATAAAAAAAACAAACAAGAAGAATAACTGATTAATGCAATAACAACAGGTCTTCATGAATAAGTGACATACCTAATGATCTCTCTTTAGTTTGATTTGTCGATCTGACAACTGGCAGACTAGCCCTCGTACGGCTGCCTCTTACGAAAGGCAATGTTGATTCGCCCTCAAACATAGCGTCTCCAGAATCAGCAGACGCCTCAGAGAGATGTTCCGCCTGCTCTCCCAGGCTTGGTTGTGGACTTGGAGAAAGCTTTGGGCTTTTTGTCTGAAAAAACAAAAAATGCGAGAAGTCAGGAGGTTCTAGAACACATGAAATGTGAAATTGTAACTTTTCCATTGACTGATTTTGCTGTTAGTACACTTCAAAACACACACACACAGAAAAACCAAACAAACAAATCGTTTCAGTAAAAACTGATGAACAAATACCAGTGAAGTGTTTAATTGCTAGACATCATTGCCTTTTAAGATCCATTTACATGTCATTAACTTGTAGCATTAGCACACATGCATTTGCTCCTGTGCTAGCACAAGGCTCACCTTCTGAAATTATTTATTGGTGGGTGAGATAAGAGATGGCCATAGACACATGCACTGAAATCACCTCTTGGGGCATCTAGTAACAGGAATGGCTGTCCATCAGAGCAGATCCACACAAAGCCTTTGGACAGTTTCGAAAAATTCTTCAACACTAGCATGTTTTTTCTAAGGATAGCGAGTCGGTTTGGGAACACTGGGAGATTATGCTTGAATAGATTTCTGTTTTTATGTAACATGTATTCATGTTTTTGGACCTTTAGCTCCTTTCCATATTCCTTTACTAACTTTCCAGCCACATTTTTCAGAGGGATGTTATTACCAGTCCATAGTTATGCAGCCAGCCAGGCTTTGTTGGTGTAGTAAGTGGGGACAAACTTTAGTTTGGGTCACTCCATTCCTAGACTTTGCCTTTTCTTCCTAACTGATTACTTACTGGGGTATTCTCTAAACTATGACATTTCTTGAATTAGTCCAGAATGGCAAAACTGAGATGAAAATAGCGGAATTGAAAAAAAATATCCAACTCAGCTGGAGTCACATCTTGGCTATTTCTGGCTCAGCGTTGAAATTCAGAATTGATTTGTGAAAATGTGGCGTGTAGTGAATAACAATGCTTCACAAGTCCATTATCTTCATGTCACGGGCGTTTGTATTTGGATGACTTTCACATAGCATGCTATATACATAAATATTACTGTAATATCATCCAATCAGTAGGGAGCCTGTAAAATAATTCAGTTTATTAACTCACCAATAGCTCTAGAAGAGGTAGGAATAGCCACTAAAAACACGTTGCTAACACGCAAGAAAATATAAAAGAGATAAGAAAGCGTACATTGTGTTTATTTTGCTCAATTTAATTTAAATAAACTCTGTTTAACCCCTTAAGGACCAAACTTCTGGAATAAAAGGGAAACATGACATGTCACACATGTCATGTGTCCTTAAGGGGTTAAGCAAGAAAGAAAGTGAAAAATAAATATTAAAGCTATTCTCTAGGCACTTTACTTTATTTGAGTGGTTATAGTGCTAGGTTGCTGTGCCTGCAGTCTTTCCTTTAACTAATTTGTCAAAGCGACCAAATAGGTCACCAAAGTAGCGCTCATAGTTCTGTCTACAACCTACCTGTCGGTCATAGAGTTGGGGATTACAGGTTTTAATTTCTCATACATAGCATGTTGATCCAGAGGAACTTACATCTCCCTCCCCCCCCCCCCTTTCACATAGGGGGCGACCAAATAGGTCACCAAAGTAGCGCTCATAGTTCTGTCTACAACCTACCTGTCGGTCAAAGAGTTGGGGATTACAGGTTTTAATTTCTCATACATAGCATGTTGATCCAGAGGAACTTACATCTCCCTCCCCCCACCCCCCAGGAGTGGACGCTTGCAAGTCCACGGCTACAAGTCCAAAGGCTACAATACTACGACTTTAAAGCCCTATTTTGTCAATCTGACAAACAAGTTAAAGGAAATACTGCAGGGATGTAACTATGGCACCATAACCACTTTAATAAGCGGAAGTAGTTATAGTGACAAGTGCTCATTCAACAAGGGAAATTATTTTAGAATATTTTTTTTACTATGAGGAATTTTTTGTTATTTTTACTAAAACGTATCTTATCATTCACTAAATCGTGATTTTACCTTTTTATCAATAGATTACAGTGTTTGAGAATCAGAAAATCAGTTGTTGTGTTATCATTAACTTGATCAATGACATTCACATAAAACTTGTTTTACATCGAGCAGCTAGACTCCATTAATATATTTAAAGAGGAGTTCTTATCCACAAAATATATTCATGACAAGATCGGCTTAAAATAAGTTTTAATAATTAATGTATACACCATGCTAATAAAATCTCCAGCAATTGCTGTGAATAAATATTATTTAGCTGAGATGTGCTACCTTTACTAAAAATGTATCTTAACATCTGCTGGAAGTGTGGACTGTCTAGCACAAAACTTTGTCTAGCAGACATCAACTCCCATAATGGGTAGCTCATACGATTTGTAATAGAGTCACTTTGTTGTTAAAGTGCCAGAGGTTTCCTCTATCCAGGTAGAAATTGACCAATATCATTATAAAACACACTTCATATTGCTACGAGAATGATATTTTGCGGCTATGGGTTTACGGCTGCACACCAGATAACCTAGTTAGCTGAAAGGTTCACTGTGCGATGTCACATCTTGTTTCAGAATAAATAAGTTGCAATGACAGGTCATTTAATCTGATATGTCGGCAGCATCAAGTGTACACGATGATGGCATGTTCCCTTATATAAGAGTGAACCTATCTCTAGCAAAAAATATAACACTAAAAGGAAACAAGTTCCAAGAAGATGTATTGCTATCTACAAATCAGACACATCTATGAGTTAACCCAGGATCATTGTGATCCACAAGCCATTTATAAACATCAGTCCCCCATTCAAAGGGCACAGATGGCATTGCCCACTTCTAGGTTCAGCCATGTGAACACCTTCAGATACCACTTCTTTACCACTGAGATGGATTAAGATTCAATAATTCCCTACGCAGATTACAGGATAGGGCTCCGTGCATTGGTGTAGAGGGGCAAATTAAATAGGTGCCATCGCCAGGCCCCTGTTTAAGCTACAGGACATGCCTTGAGATTAACTTCAAAACGTAACATCCAAAATCATGACACCACGGTGTAACTCAAGACCCTAACCATTAAGAGTCAGAAAGGAGAAACTATCACTGATGTAGCATTGTTAATAGAACTGGCTATAACTTTAGTTGTTAAAATATCTCTCCGGTACCAATGTAACTGCAACATTTGTACTCTATAGCCTGTGGTAGAGGACTATGAAACAAGAGAGGATTTTCTCATGCAAATTAAATTCACATGTTACTGTATCCCACTTGTTAAAGGTTAAAGGAACACAAACAAACATGTATTCCTGACCCTATAGTGTTAGAAACACTATTTAGGTACCTGTCCCCCCATTACATAAGGTAAAAACTTACCTTTATTCCACTGCCCACTGCTCCACATCCTTGGCTGAGATAATCAGAATTGACCATCACAGCCAATCCAATGCTTTCCCACAGGAAAACATTGGGAGGCTAATGCGTGGCAAAACACTGTGCCGTGCCAATCAGCATATCCTCATAGAGATGCATTGAATCAATAAATCTCTATGGGGAAGGTTCAGCACCTCCATGCAATGTGGAGATGCTAAACATTGATCCAGGAAGCACCTCTAGTGGTCATCTGAGTGACTGCCACTGGAGGTGTTCCTAGGCTGTAATGTAAACACTGCCTTTTCCCTGAAAAGACAGTGTTTACATTAAAATGCCTGCAGAGAGTGACTATACTCACCAGAACAAATACAATAATCTGTAGTTGTTCTGGAGACTATAGTGTCCCTTTAACTACAAAATTAAGTACATACATAGGCAGCCTCTAGCACTTTATTCAGTACTACAGATCTCATCATTCTTTTGGAGCTAATGTGATGGGATTTGAAGTCAAATACATTGTTATATTTAAATAAATAAAATGTAGCCATGGTGGGCATATACTATATATTTTTTATGAAACAATATTCAGGAAATTATAAAATGAACATGTACAGAACACTGGAAAACCAAATTTGTCACAATGTCAATTTTCGGATAACTCCGTCATTATACAGAAGAATTATGATTTACTGTCTGACTTCCTGAGCATTTGCATTTTAAGCATACCTTAATTTATTATTAGGTTTTCATTAGCTGCAGCCGTCAGCTCCTGTCACCGCCATTAAACAGTAATTATATGATAGGAATAACTAATGCTGAGAACAGACCATCTGGAGGTCATGGCGGAGATATGTTGCTATTAAAATATTAGGTATAATCAGGCATCCTGCTGTGAAGTCAGTTGAACACATTTGCTGTTCAAAGAGCAGCTACTCGCTGCTTCCAGTTCATTTAACACTGGGGTTTAAACACAAGACACAGCAGACACAGCATGTATATAATATGTAAAATTGGAACACCCACAGACCACCTGCACGAAACGCAACAACACACATTATAAACCTTTATAATGCTAATATTTTATTTGCCAGCTATTAACATAATTGTGGAGTGCAAGCGTTTCTAATCATTGCAATACATTTGTCTTTTTAGTCACTTAATATAAATGATTAATCATTAGTTTAAAGAGTATACAAATGGCAATATTTTGTGTTAACACGTTTAATAGTTCAGTAAGTAATCGTAAATTTCGATATATCTCCCTGCACGTCTTTACCTCTTTCTGTGCACTTTTACCACTTTGTTTACCTTAGAAACATTGGTTTTGAGAGCAGATAAGGGACAGTTGTCTTATAGGTTCACTTATCTCCTATGAAACATGCATGTATTATTATTTAATGTATTTCCTATTTAGAACACTAATGGCTTATCTAAAGCTGGTATGCCATCTTCTATTTTTTTCGTGTTGTATTTACGGGTCTCTAAAGATAAGTTTTAAGAATTGAACAGAATATTATGGCTGCCATACAACTGATCTGTAACGTGTAATCAATGCTTTTAAGGAACAGTAAACAACAAAAGTGTATTCCTAACACTATAGTGTCCCTCAGTGATAAACTTAATGACCACCCCCCATAACAGGTGTTGGAAGGATTAAAAAAAACCTTACTTCTTTCCAGGACTGAAGTCCCTTGGTGTTGGTCCTGTCTCTGCCGCCTCCGACATCGGCAATGATGAGAGGCTAATGTGCATGTCCGGCAAGTGCTGCGCATGCATTAGGGCCTCCCCTCAGGTAAGCATTGAATCAATGCTTTCCTAACTGATTTTTTAGGAAGTTGAATGTCATGATACAAAAGCATGAGGACGTCCAGCATCGTTTCACTGACTTCAACGTTGTTTAAATTGCAGGATTAAGACTGCCTCTACTGGCTGTCTGGTAGACAGCTACTAGAGGCAGTCTTAACCCTGCAATGTAAACATTGCAGTTTCTTTAGAGCTTCAATGTTTTTAGGTTTATAGAACTAAGGGGACAATGAGATAAGGAGGTGTGGGTGCCTATAGTGTCCCTTTAATGTTCCGGAAGCCCACGGAACAACGCAGAGGGGGAGTGGGCCTTGACAGGGCCAGAGAGTGGGCAGGGTAAAGATTTGGGGGTGGGCTTAGGGTAATGCAGCGTGGGGGTGGTCTAAGAGCAAGTTAAATAGCGGCCATCTTAGAGAGGAGCCATTTTAACAAAATTTCACTCACCTGTTCTTTGTCCCACCCACCCTCCCTTTAGGTTTGGTTGTGTTCCCGTTTGGTCACAGCGGCGGGAACAGGGCATGGTAAAGCCGGAAGTTGGCTGGAATTGGAAGTGGATAGGCCAAGGCCTAGGCCGGAGTAGGCCAGGTGGATAAGAGTGTTGGTAGGTTCAAGCTCTTCGGTGGCTACGAACCTAGGGGGTAGGGGTGTCTGGGTACACCCCTACAGTAACGTTTGTTGGGGCCTCTTTGGTAGGCCGTGTGTTATAAGTTAAATGTTATTGAAATGTTATTTATTGTTTAAGTGCTAGGGTCATTGTCAGGGGTATTGTATGGGGGGATAGTAACGAAATGTCAGAAATGACAATGACCCTAAATTTGTTAATTTGTTTAAGATTTAATAAAAGGTGTGGACGTTATACTCCAACAGAATAACTGGTGTCCGAGTCTTATTAAAGGTAATTTAAACTAACACCTGCCGAATAACGACAGTGCCTATGTCATGACTTATTCCAAAACATTCAAATACTCTGCTGTTTTTGCATCCTTTTAGATTGTCATAGGTTACACCTTCCAGATCTAGTAATTCTCTTGGCGTAAGTAGAATTCTATTAAAAGTATGTACAATCATGGAGTCTTTATTTAGCATTTTTATGAATCCATTTTAGACCAATATACTTTACTAATACTCTAAAATCATCTGCCAAGTGATATCCATTGACTTGCACAGTACATAAAATAACACGGTTTATAAATTATCTCTGAGGAACTAATAGGTATTTTTTTTTTTTTTTCTTAAACAATACAAATGGTATTTCTTTTTTCATTGTGTCGGTAATATTTACTAGTAATGCATTCTGCTGAATAATCCACTACACCTCTTTATTTTTCCGTTTTTCTTTTATTGTATATTGTATTCTATATTGAGGCTGCAGTAACCTCATCCCACTCACTATCACATTTTGGGGAATAGAAAATAATGTTTGACTATTAATAGATTACTTTTCCTTTCTTCTAACAAAATAGGGCAGAATTTAAAAATAACTATATATAAGTTGAAGAAGAAAGTCCCATCCAGTCCTGTTCATGGTTGCTTGCATTGTTAAATAAATGAGGTTTGTTGTCTCGCAGGAATACTGGGAAGTCTTATCGCTAGACGTGATATGCAGCTGTTAACTGGTGTCACCTGTTATGGAATCTGGCCACTCAAGGGCATTTATTAAGTAGTAAATTAAAATGCACATTAAATCACTAGGGGATACTCCAATCATTAAAAAATAAAGGATTGCCTTTTAACTTAGAGTCACTGTATGTTGGTTTGGCTGGGCACACACAATCGTCAGCATATTCCCTGTGTTTTGTTCTTAACAATGCAAACATAATTTTATATAGATTCTTAGAAAGATACAATTCCCGAAGGATGACTATCATGAATACATATTGGGGTATCCGTCACTTGTCTTTTGATTCTCTTTGATTGTCATGCACTCTACATAATATTAAACCTTTGAGTGGCAGAACTGTGTCCAACAAACTGAAAATTATATCTCTCTTAAAGGGTTAAGGCAGAATCATCATTGTACCCTCTATTCACAGTATCCCCAGGCAGATTGCAATCCATGTCTTATTCAGTCAACTGAGACCCCGTCTTTGATCACAGCCTTGCTTTGGCAAAAAAAAAAAAAGTTTATTTTAATAAAACTTGGGGAAGGTATTATGTGTAGCATGTTACGTAAGATTAATGTTTGACAACTTACAAACACAAGCAATTTGTTACTTATGGGAGCAATGCTAGATCAGACATTGTTCTCTGAGATATGATTCCACTCACAGAGCATGCAAACTGAACAGGTGTCTCCGTTCTTGCAGAGAATGTGTCACATTGCAACTCATTTCTTTTACTATATAGTTTGTTAATAAAAATAGAAAATGTAGACACAGAGCATGCAGTTTCAAAAGAGATTGGAAGAAACTTTCTGACATCTAGCTACAAAACATTATTTTTGACAACTTTCCCCACCAGCATTTTGTATGAGACACATTTATTCCAAGGCCTGTCGCAGGGCTTGGTTGTTATATAGATATACCCCTAATGTTTTAAAGTGGGGCATCTCAAATAAACCAAAATGTAATATACTAAATCGGGGTATCCTTTGAGTTATCAGTCTAGCTACCTTAAGATATAATGACCACATTTGGAGATCTTTGATACTACAATATATATGAGCAAACCAGGCCAGCAATTACTTTCTTATCCTCATCAGGCTCAAATATTGTTGCTGTCACATGACTGAATGTGTGCTATTGAGTGGTATTTTTTTTAACAATGTCATGGAAACACCAGATTATCAACATATAGACCACACAAACTTTAAAAGTGAATGGTCAACTTAATTTAAAAACAAAACAACAACAACAACAACAACACAAATGTATTAATCACAAAAGCAGGTGTATTCAAAGCTTCAAGTATTGGCATCCAATTCCCATATCCCTTTGCCAAGCATTTGATCTGATTTTGGCTGTGAGAGGTTTATGTGAGTCATGGCCAGCTAACATCTGGAGATCAGCTATTTGAGTACCCCTACACTTAAAAAAATATCTACAGAGTATATGAGCTTTGTTCACTTTTTGTCCTACATTTAATGCATTTGTAAAGATATTTTTATACCACGTATGTACTGGCATTGTCTGTCACTTTAACACCAGCACGAGCATCTCCACTACAAAAAATGGAAAATTTGGATTATGAATCTTTGTAACCTGTTTTCTACATTGTACCTGGTGCAGAAGTCAGGAGAGAGGAAGGGAGATAGCCCCAAATTGCCATATACCAAATAACAGATTTCTATGGGAAATACATTTATTAGTTCATATCCTGTATGTTTGAATAGGCTGATCCACATGAAATGAAAACTTAACATAATATATAAACATATACTAATATAAGTTTGAGCTTGGCGGCTGCAAATTAATGCAGGTGTAGGTGCAAGCATGCATTCAAACAACTTAACTTGGCTCTAATTCTCAAGAGAATTCCATGCACTAAAATAATACTTACCCTGAAGATGATTGGTACCTGTTAAGGTGTATTTCACACATAGGCCTTGGTTTAATATTTTTGGATGAGGTTTTCAAATGATTTAACATTTTTGGATAAACCTGATTTTTTTCTTTCTTCAAAACATTAAACTATATGAAAAAAAATCATATATATATATATATATATATATATATATATATATATATGTAAAAAAACAGATCAAATTCGTATCTTGTAATACCTTTTTTATTGGACTAACATAATTTTTTAATAACAAGATTTCGGGATAAGCATGATGAAGCATTTCTGAGCAAGACGACACATAGAATTCAAAGTTGAGTTGTGATACAGGGGTTAAAGCAACTTTGGGATTCCTGTCCCACTACCAACACTTTACATGAACACTCTCCCAGCATTATCTTACTATTCTGTCATATGTACCAACACTTTAAAATTCATTCCTATATGTTTATTCTATCTATATACCAAGTACTATGTGTTAACCTATGCTTTCCCATACTCATATGCATGTATGCTTATATATATATATTACTGTGCATTTATATTTGTGTATATGAGTTCATGTGCATGTATGTATATGTGTTTATGTATATGTACATGTGTTTATGCGTTCACATATACACTTTTATGTGTGTGTGCATGTATAAAGTGTACCATCCTCTGCACTGTCTGCTTGTTTGTTTTTCTTTTCCCTCTCTCCCCCCTCACTCTGCTCTTCAGAAAGATATTTATGACCCTCTACAAAGATGGTGTCTATTTTCTACCAAACCTGTGTCTTATCTACACTCATGTCGCTTTAACCCCTGTATCACAACTCAACTTTGAATTCTATGTGTTGTCTTGTTCAGAAATGCTTCAGACTTGAGAAAGGGAGGTTATCCCGAAAGCTTGTCACTAAAAAAATCTGTTAGTCCAATAAAAAAAGTATTACAAGATACAAATTGTATCTGTTTTTTACATCTACATCACTGGACTAATACGGCTACGATCTCTACTTGAACTCTATATTTATATATATATATATATATATACACATATATAAAATCATCATAGTATAATAGCGGAGATTTAGATTTAGCAAAGTTTTCTGTTCTAAACAGTGGTGTAAAAATGTAAATGTAATCATTTGCCTGTTGGTTCCACAGATTTCCAAAGTGATTGCCTCAATTTTAGTAGTTTAACACTTTTGTTTTCTGTAGAACAGAACATTCCTATTTCCTTCAATGTGTATTTTTCACATTAACCAAATACAAAAGTTGTTTTGTTGCAACTGTGGGCTTCTGATTGACACAAAGACCTTGTGGGCCAATTGAACAATTTTACATCCCTGTACACATTCTCTAAGTGCTTAACCCTTGATATGTGAAGTGTTATATCTTTTATAATCTTATAATCCAAAATAAGAGTAGCTGCAAATTCAAAGGAATAAAACATTATCGATCATATGTTTCATGTGGAGGGCTCTAGCCATTTCAGAAGGATAAATTATGTTGAGTGGACAGAACCAAGGATTTTCTCAGCTAGCTTGGAGCCAACAAAAACTGTTCAGGGTCACGACAGGGAACTATGTGTTAGGGGAAGTTAATTGGACTCCATGTTCAAAATGTACATGCCAAAGCTCGAATGCAAAGCACTCTAAGTTGCCGCTTGCTCTTTCATTGTAGGTCAGAACGCATGCAAAACCTTGTCTATTTTAGCAAAAACATTCACATCGCCAAAGGCACAGTGTTAGAGGGAAAATCTCAGGCAAATGCAGAGAAAAAGAAGAGAAAGTACTAACTCTCTGAGAGGATTCAATTTTCATCAAGTACCTTTGAATGTCAAGTTCTGAATGGAGTGAGGACAGCATGCAATGAACTGCCTGTGGATGAAGGAGAGAAGACAAAAGGGACATAGAGAGACGATTTGTTGAAGGAAAATAAAGAGATTTTCTCATGTGTCTTATCCCTGTCATTACCTTATCACAATAGGTACGCCCTAACACACAATGTCAGCGTGCACTAGAAATGCCGAAATAACACGGCACTCAGTAATATAGTAGCAGACAATACGATTAACCTGCAGTGTCATAGAATACGGTACAAATCTATAATGTACATATAAGTAATATATAAACACACAATCAAGAAGGGCTCTCCATTCGACGTCTTGGTATATTTATGGTCACTGTGCAACTTTTGTCTCATACACTAAGCCAAAAAAGAAAAGTGCACTCACTGGACTTATTTTCAATTGTTTTCAGTGCTGCATTTATTTCTCCACAGCATACACATTTTGTATATATGTATGTATGTATATATACAACATACACATTATGTACACGCATATATATATATTTTTTTTTCCTCTTTTTTTTTTAATTAGAGGTCATAAAGTCATTATAGAGACTAAACCTTATTGTATATAAAAAGTTGTGTATTACACATTAAAGAATAAAATCAGAGTGCACAAAACAAAACAATCTTATGGAAATAGATTACACTAAAAGATCATTTATAAAAATGTATGCTGATATCTAATTTAGAGGTAGGAGAAGTCAATACTTTGTCACCTAATTTAAAGAAGATATAATTATAGTATGTAATTAACAATCTGGAAGTTTGACATTTTTCAAATGCATGGGATACATCTTTAACCCCTTAAGGACACACGACATGTCTGACACGTCATGATTCCATTTTATTCCAGAAGTTTGGTCCTTAAGGGGTTAAAGGGAAACTATAGTGCCAGGCTGACAAAGTTGTTTTCCTTGTCATTACAAGGTCTTACAAGGTCTTACAATGTTTCTTTTTTAATTTAAATCTGAAACGTCAAAGCATGAAAAAGGACACTCTACTTTAACAATCAATTTTGGGAATTTGCAATAATATTGTATTTGAACTTAACAAATCTTTGGGGTTCATTTCTGAAAAAAAAAATACAGATGAACTTGGCTACTCATTTATTTGTTGTTTATTATTTTATCTTGCTTCAAATTAACCGTGAATATGGGATATATCAAATATAGATATGAGATAATATAAGCACTATAACAAGCGATACTGATGAAATTTAGAGTGGAAGGAAGTCTGTTGTACTTGCCTCTCTGTCCTTGCCATCTCAGCTGTCACCTTATATTATACGTCATTCTGGCTGTACCAGCAAGAGTACAGCAGTTTTATAACTTTTTTTTTTTTACTGATGAAACTGAAGGTCTCACTGAAGCGACACAACCTGGGAAACGTAAAAATCTGAGCATTGTTTTAATCTTTTAATAATGCTGATTTGTATTTTGTGTTTTCTGTTATGCATTATCTATATAGTTCATTAACTAAGGGGTCGACTCTATTTTGATATCATTTGGAACATATTGTTCTGCTCGCAACATTCAATTCCGATTTTCGCAAAAGATGTTTTTGTGAAGCACTAAAATATATCAAGACTGTCAGTCAGAAATATGTAAACATATTTAACCCCTTAAGGACCAAACTTCTGGAATAAAATGGAATCATGACATGTCACACATGGCATGTGTCCTTAAGGGGTTAAGCAATGCGTTACAAAAATAATGTATTATACAAAACAGTCACAGTGAGACACATGTTAGTGCCTACCACTTTAATTGTCTTATACATAAATACTTTATCTTAAAATATATATCCACACATTCCTACTTTAACCCGTAAAGTAAGTTTATGCAATTATGTTTCATTATTCAACAATTCCGTTATAATAAATCCTAATATATCTTTCTTTGTCTTGAACAAGTTGCGCTTATTTGCTAAACAGTGAGTTGAAAACAGAATTGTGAAATTTAGGAGTAAATGATTCATTATAAAAAATCTCCAATGTCACCTTTTCTTCAGTTTGCCCATTTTGTCCTAAATTTTGGAATTCAACTTTGAATTCACTACAATTTGCTGTTTATTGAATACCACAACAAGAGGACATAGTCTTAAATTAGAGGGGCAAAGGTTTAAAAATAATTTCAGGAAGTATTACTTTACTGAGAGGGTAGTGGATGCATGGAATAGCCTTCCAGCTAAGGTGGTAGAGATTAACACAGCGAGGGAGTATAAGCATGCGTGGGATAGGCATAAGACTGCCCTAGACTTGAGATAAGGCCAGGGACTAATTAAAAGTTTTTTGAAATATTGGGCAGACTAGATGGGCCAAATGGTTCTTATCCACCGTCACATTCTATGTTTCAATGTATTCATTGTGTTTATAAAATTCAGAAATAAATAGTGTTAGGAATAAACTTGGCCCATTGTGATGACATTCTGACCACTTACGGACCAATTTCCACCCAGCACTCTGAGTTAGATGCAACAATACATACTGTGTCCATTCCTGTTGCATCGACAAAATAAAATGTATAAAACTGATAAATATGGGTTTGTCCAGAAATACAATTAAAAAAATATTTATTCCATAGTGTTATTATAACACTGAACAATGATCACAATAAAACACGTACAGAGAATTCTAAAAGGGTTCAGTAATATCTTTCAGTAGCACTGCATCCTAATCTTTCAAAACTTTTAGAAAAAGGATAACAAAAAAAACTCTAAAAAAAGTCTGTATTTTCTGTTACGGAAAAATAAATAAATATTGACAAATCACATTATAATTGGAATGAATGACAATCGTTTTTCAGTTTAGTAACAATGCGTGATCTTCGCTTTTCCTGCACTATGTGCTTTCTATTCAGTTACTACACTAATTGAAGTCTCATTTTTATCTCCCATATCTAAAGCTACATTCAGAAGCCGCACAGTCTCCCTTTCTTTTCATTATATAGTGAAACAAATACCCGTTTCTTAGAGAGATTGAACCGTTAATTCCTTTTTGATAGGCTTCCGTCTTTGCTTTGTATACATTAATGCAGTTTCTGAAGTTCCACTAATCCAAACACAGATTGTTCTTTTTTACTGGTAATAGGTGTATTGTATCAGCTCTGATAACCTCATTATATTGTCTGTGCTGTTCTGGCATTAAAAGAATGTTTTCGCGATAGCTTTTCAGGCATGGCTGTACTAAAAAACATGAACACAATCTTTTCAGTATTAGACAGCCAGCAAGGCAAATCCTTGATTGCAAGCTCCAAAAAATACTGCTTGGTTTTGTATGATTCAATGTATCTAATTTTCGTTGAATAAGGTTGGGGACAAGAAATACATCAAACACCGTGGCAAATTGTCAGAGCAGACTGCAGACTGCAAGTGTTGCGGGCAAGAACATGGGATGGGTCTACAACAAACTGACATTGTAGAGAGTGAAAGTACATATTCGCTAAATGAAAAATACACTCTCCTAGAATAACACTAGAATTTGCGAGCTGGGCATCTTTTTACTTACTACTAAAATATCACAATTGATTTAGTTTGTTGGTCATCTATAATGGAAATTAGTTTGTTGTTCTGCATGCTCAAAATTGGATATGAGCTAGTGTGATTTGGAAAACTAGCTTTAAATATTAAAAAAAAAACACAAAAAAATAAATAAAAATAATAAACAATATAGCAAAAAACACACAAAAATAAAAATAGTAATTACTAATATGGCCACATGGGGGAGCTGTGAAAAACCCTGTATACAGTCATTCTATAATAATAATAATTACAACAAAGTATTTAACCAGGAAAGGTACATTCAGATTACTCTGGTTTTTAAGTACGTTCTGGGGATGCCCAACATCCAGTGGTTGTTACTATTACCCAATTTAGTGGTACTCATAATGATGGTTTAGTAGACCAAATTGGTGTTGCACATGCTCAATGAAAGGATATTTTATACGAGGGTGCACCATGTTAGGGGGGCGGGTTCCCAGCAATCCAAATGAACACAAAAAAACTTTGGCAAACATATTAATATCCAAAAGACAGAGTTTAGAAGAAGGCTTGATAAAGGCTCAGGATGCGAGCAAAAACTTTGCTGTACCACTTCTTGAGATAAACTCTGCTTATCGGATATTACTTTGTGTGCCCACGTTTTCTGTGTACTTAATGATTGGACTTAACTGGTCCTAGTAAAACATCTTCATGCAACCATCTTTACTTACTAACTGATAAAACTGAACTGTTTGGTTGGTCTTCACTATACAGTAGTTTAATTTTGTCATCATAACATTATCTGTGGGAATTTGTCTTAATCAGCAGTAACAAGATCATACATAACGATATTGGCATCCTTCCTTTAATGGAACAATATGTGTGTATTTAGACTATTCTGCTTGTTCAACACATTGTAACTGATCAATAAAGAACAACTTCAACATTCAGCGCATTGTAAACATTCCGTTCATTTTAAGAATTCAATTGGGTGTATTCTCAAAACATTCCAGCAATTCTCTATCAATTGTATACACCTTCTTGCGTACCTTGAAGCAATCTATTGTATAGATATTGCACATATTTTTCAGCCCAGTGTGCAGACTATAGTATCAGCGTAATAAATAGTGATGGATAACCTTGGCCATGTCTCTACATGATATTTCCCGTCTAAGTATTGTGGGAAATGTGGAAGTGTCTTAACAGTGGGTTTATCAAATTTCAAGCGTTAAAACATACTATAGTCAATGACCAAGATATTAATGCATCATTTATATAAAGATGAATATTCTATATGTTCTATATTATGATATTATTCTACATATCCCTAGAATGGAATTTTGACTTTATTCAAATATAATAACCAATCCTGGGTACATTTCAAAGATTATTATATAATGAGAAAAAAAAACCCGCTGATCAACAATAGTAAGGATTTTAAGAATTGAGCTGAATGCATGATGTTGATTTAAACAGTACATTTTTATGGTCTCCCCATTGGGGACATATTTAACTCTGCTGTATCTCTCGGTACAGAGATCTCATCTCCCTCCCAAAGCAATCATATACTCCATTAATTGGAAGACGCACACAAAGTCCAGATGTGCATCTTTTCCCTCCTCATAAAAAAACAAAAACAGAGACAAAACTTTTACTGAACAGAAAATGGAAAAAAAGTGAGCAAAAATTTGCAGTTAGGCTAGGACCCAGTAGTAGACAGGTGTCTTGTAGCTGCCTATTGTCAAATCTGGCCCATAAGAGATTACACTATCAGGGTTATTTCCTGAAGTGAAAATCAAAAGTGAATAAAACATTTAAGGCCAGAGTAGCTAAATTGAAAGCATAGCTGGCCTAGAGAATTCTTCCAGTTTGGCCTTTTTTTTTACCTCAAAGGGACACTTTTTAATGTTAACTAACGAGTTCCTCTGCCCCTGTTTTACATTGTAGAACTAAGGGTGGCAGGGACACTGCACCCAGACCACTTCAATTAAATGGTTGCCTATAGTCAGGGCTGGCACTTCCTACAGGCCAACTAGGCGGCTGTCTAGGGCGCTGCTTAAGGGGTGTGGCGGCCCTGACTTTATGTTCAAGTTTGCTCCGTTGCTGCCCCTCTATTATTTAGAGTGTGCCGCCGGCCATGTTACCGGGTGCTAGGGAACACTTACATTGTTGCTCACTAGCGCCTGGTAGAACACCGGTCTGGCGGCATACACGTCAGCCCTCAAAGCCAGGCCCCCTCCCAGGCATCCCATGGTGAAGCAGAGCGAGGGCGCTTCAATTGCTCGCTCCTGCCCCTTCCCCTGTACGTGGGAGCAAGTGGACGGGAGGATAGCAGAGGCGGGGCTGAGACAGGAAGTGATGGGCCACCAGGCACAGGCAACATAGGAACAGCAATGGAGGTAGGATGTGTGTCAGAGAATGTGTGTTAGTCTGCTTCAGTCAGTATGTTTGTGTATGCCAGTCTGTATGGGTCATTGTGTGTCTGTATAGGTCATCGTGTGTCTGCATGGGTCATTGTGTGTCTGTATGGGTAATTGTGTGTGTCTGCATAGGTCATTGTGTGTCTGCATGGGTCAGTGTGTGTCTGCATGGGTCAGTGTGTGTCTGTATAGGTCAGTGTGTGTCTGCATGGGTCAGTGTGTGTCTGAATGGGTCAGTGTGTTTGTTTGGTTTAGTGTGCATCTGTATGGGTCGTTTTGTGTCTGCATGGGTCAGGGTATGTCTGCAAGGGTCAGTGTGTGTCTGTATGGGTTATTTTTTCTGTATGAGTCAGTGTGTGTCAGTGTATGTGTCTGCATGAGTCAGTGTGTGTCTGCATTGGTCAGTGTATGTGTTTGCATGGGTCAGTGTGTAGGTCAGTGTTTGTGTCTGCATGGTTCATTGTGTGTCTCTGCATGGATCAGTGTGTGCACGTTAGTTTGTATGGATCAGTGTGTGTTTATACTTGAGTCAGCGTGTGTATTAGTCTGCATGAGTGGAGGCGGCAAAATATTTTTTGCCTAGGATGGCAAAAATGCTTGCACCGGCACTGCCTATAGTGTCCCTTTAAATGTGAAATTCACTTTGAATAGATCTTGAAATCTCACATTAGTGAATAACCATGTTAATTTCTCTTAGAAATACAGGGCATTTTTTTGTATCAAGGTAACATTGGAGATATTTCAGATGATGTAGTTGATATATATTTATCAGAGAAAGATTCCAGTGGAAATTAATGGCATATTATCCGTTAATTGCTTCATATTTATCACTTTGCGTCAGAATTGTTCCATTTTTACATTGATATATCACCCCATGAAATTTTAACTCAATATATTGTTACAATAAATTAACTGATTAAATATCATGCATAATGAGATATTTAGGTATCACGTCAAGTAGGTTCAACTTTTTTTTCCATAAATTAGAATTTTATGAACAATTCTATACTAAAAAAAAAAATATGTAATAATGAAATCTCTAGCTGAACTGAATGGAAACCAATGTTGCATGAAGGTGACAACTCCAATTTAAATTTAATGAGAAACCATTGAATGAAATGTGTTTTCAATATGAATAAATGATTGAGGAAGATGTGCATACTCATGATACACTAGTTCTTATATCCACAATTATTTTTGCTTTTCTTTTTTTCATATTTTTTGTTATTCTCCCTTACCATTGGAGCAAATGAGGAGCAGGAAGTATTAATTTTGAGCTTAAAGGGGACAAAACATAACAATTATTTTTTTGGGACAATAGGTTCCCTTCTGTCCACCCCCTTTGCCCTGTAAGAGACTGCTCATCTTTTTTCCAGAACCTGTTCTCCTCCGCTGTAGCCTCCAGTGATGTCAGACAGCATACACTCGTGATCTTGTCCAATCCAATGTTTGTCATAGTGAAGCACTAGATAGGAGAATGCATGTGCGGCAAAATGCTGTGATCCTCCAATCATATGCTGCTAGCTGCGGTAATTGTTTGTCAGATCTCTGCCAGGAGGAGGAAGTATCTCTATTGGCTGTCATATTAATAGCCACTAGAGGTGGATTTAACCCTACAATGTAAGCAAACTGGAACATATTACATTGCTGGGTTAAAATAACAGGGACAGCGCACCCAGACCAGATTGAGTTGTACATGATCATAGAGCAGTCTTCATCTTTACTTAGGATGGCAGTTCCTATCACAGTGTTTTATTAAAAAAATTCTACAAAATCCCCATTATTGGATCTGGAAGTATGTGAATGTACTAGCTCCTTATGTTTACATGCTGATTCTGATGAATTCATTTCTTGGAACTACAGGGAACACAAAATCCTTTATCTGATCTTGGTTTCATGAAGACATAGTGACATCTATCAGATAAAATGACTCTGCTTGATGCCAGATTTGTATCTCGAGAAAATGAAGTTGAGGCCCAATGGGGAAGCCAAGAAGTTTAGACAAAGCGATCTGCAGGCCGTATTGTCATACTCAAACTATAAGTAGAAGCTGACAAAGTACTAATCGTTAGGAATACTCAACAGAAATTGGAGGCACACGTTATAACCCTAATGCCAGATTTATCGTAAAACACACTTCAACAACAACTTACTCATTTTGCACATGCTTACAAGATGTCAAATGTAAACAAGATCCTCACTTACGTACATGGTTAGCTAAGACATTATTTGTCAATGACAGAGAAATACCTGGCACAAGTTTGACAAAGGCGCTTAAAGTGCTCTTAAAGTTCCAAAACATTGCACTTTATATCTATAAATCTTCCTGGGAATATAACCATTTTGGGGGTCCTTCTCTTTCATTTCTGGGTATACTGATTGCATTGGGACAAAGCCTAAAGTCCCATGCAGGGATAATACTTCTTCTGCCATGTGCGTGCGTAAGATACTTTATTTCCTTTGCGAGAAATATTATTTTGATCTATCGGATTTACACTATATATTTGTTTCTCTTTATATTTTTGGGTGTCTACGCTGCTTAAAAAAAAAAAAAACGGCATGCAAGATTGCTATGCTATTTATTACTTCAGGGGCATATTGTGTTCGTTTTGCATGTATTTTGTAAGCATCCTTCCCCTGTTTTATGGATTGCCTTGTAATGGAGCCCCTCTTGACTGGTGGCACTTGGATATCTTTCACTTTTGTGTACCTTCAAAAATATCCTTAACTATTTTCCAATGAGACTTTTACACATAGACATCGTTCCCAGGGACATTCTCCGGGGACTACTGCAAATCTCAAGCATAATCTCTCCATGTTTTCAAGAGGTCTTATTCAGATAATATTTCTGCTGTGTTTTTCCTGTTTAGACACTAATTTGTTTTATAGAATATGATTAGTGTCAGTTACTTTCACAGAACTACAAAAAAATGATGACAACAATGTTTTGTCCCTATCTCTATGATGGGAGCCATAGCCTTTCTTCCAGACAGCCATGCTTTAGCAGAGGTTCCAAGGTTCCACTGGTTCCATCTTAGGTTCCAAGGCTCTACATAGGTTCCAAGATTCTACTGGTTCCATCATAGGTTCCAAGGTTCCACATAGGTTCCAAGGTTCTCTGCTACAGTCAACTGTCAGAGGCAACACATTGTGCATGTCATTTGTTCTCTGTGTCCATGTTAATGCACAGATTGAAATGTATGCATGCACATGCATTGATATGCTCATATGGGCAGACAGCACTTTAAATGGGTTCAGCGAAATGCTTAAAAAGTGCTGTGGTATTGTTTCTATTTGAATACAGAATCCCTGAGCAGTGGGTGAAATTATGGTTGCCCAACTAATCATATGGAAAATGGAAAGTTATTTGTGTACGGTCCCTTTAAACCGCTTTTATCAGAAATGTCACAGGAAGGCACACTGAAGGATTCTTTTGCAGAGTATGAAACTAATACCTCTAATACTTCAAAGCTATTGCACTGTTTGAAAAATAGAGACAAAATAGGTTTTTGGGAGGTAAATTTAATGAGACAAAAACCTCAAAGGTGACAGGTCCACTTTAATTATTTTAAAGCAGTCGATGTGTAGGCGTATGTTAGCCTTAGAGATTGCATCCGACTAAAGAACAAGCAAGCTGAAAGAAAGTACACAAACACAGATACACTCTAATTAATGTGTGTCTCCATATTGTGTCAGAGGATACAATGTCTACAGGCCTCAGAGTAGGAAAAACTGATATATAGATTTATATTTATATTTGTCTTCCTTGAAATAATTAATGTTTTAGTTGCGAGATATCTTATATCATGCAATCAGATTTCTATGTAAATTTTTGAGGTTCAAAAGCACAATTGTATGTTGTGCTAAGGCTTAATTGCTGCCGGAGAGGATTTATTAAAGAATGTCAGACATTTCTAAATATTGATTTACGGGCCAGGAATTTGACGGTCTATCTAGCATAGGGCAACATATTGAGCTGAGGTCTACTACTAAGTTTGCCTTAGGTACACAATTACTAAAAACTTGTCAAACCCCATTTCCCTGATACTAATCTTAACTCTTCTTTCAGATCACCAGAGGCGCCTTGTACTCATTCTATAACACTGACTGTGAACAATAGACAGAGGGCCCCGTGTATTATACAGGAACTTGGTATTTGGTTATATACGTCATACAGAGATGCTATGTGTCAGAAGAGCATGTTTTTAAATGGCAACCCTTAGACAGGTGCCATTTGTCTATACTGGGTATAGGCAGGCGTGTAGTTCACAGAAGCTGCCACTAGGAAGCAGGCTACACTCTTTGATAATCTAGCTGGCCTTGTTACTCCAAACCAAACATCAATATCTACAAAATTAAAGATCACTATGTAAAAAAAAAATTATATATATATATATATATATATATATATATATAGTGCAATCAAATTTCGTAGCGCTGTACAATCTACAATACATATATATATTCATGTGTTGCACATAAGAATGTTGAGAAGTTGGAAGAAGAATGTTGAGACGTCTTAAGTTTTCTCTTTGCCATTCTCAGTTTGCCATTCCAAAGTAAAGTACTGAGAATCCCTGAACAACCTGTAGACAGGTAAAGGCAGGCTCTAACCTTTTCCATCTGGTCAGTGATTTACAACAATTCACTGTTCAGTGATTGGTATTCCTGGTTTAACGAAGTTCACGGGTTTATGTCTCCTTTACAGAGATCAATATTATGTTATAAAAAAGAACCTGCAAAGGATCAAGTACAACCTATATAATTAAAATAGTTTGTTCCTTACAGGCTTGGATCTGACCTGCTCATGCCACGGTAGCAGTGTTCTAAAAGGCTGAAAAAGTAAAATAAGTAAGAGTTTATGATGGTGAAGAGTGTTTAAGAAACATATTCTTACAAAACCATGTTTTCACAGAATATTTAAAATAATATAGTCGCAGTGGGATGCGAACATGAATATGGTAAAGACAAAAAGTGACAGATTCATTTCGAGAACATCGTTATTAAAAGCGTGAGTTTATTAAAAAATAAATATTTTTATTTCATTAAAATTTCTCCCTGTATCAGCTGTACTTAAACTAATAGCAAATGTACACATTTCAAATAAATCTACTTTAAAATTCCAAAAACAAAGAAAAACGTGTCCAAGCAAGTATTCAAAAATATATCGTTTTAGTATTAACTATAATGACGAGAATAGAGAATTGATTGGAATTTTAAACCTGAATCTGATTGCAAGTTGAAAGCCTTCCCTTGGCCAATCTGTATTATATATTTCTTACAATCGAGCTCTAATCATTACCATTTTTTTTTCACGATCTCTCATTTGATTATGTAGCAGGATACTATAGCATCAGCACCTCTGAAAAACTATCCAGAAAAGGAAATTGGGAGCTGTCCTTCCAGACATCAATCCCCTCTGATGTGCTTTGTTCTCTAAACATATTCTTATGTTACTCAAGTTTCTTAACAAACTGCAAGGTGACTGACTATGTCTGGATTTATTCTCATGATAATGAGAAGAGGTATGTGATCATGCCAGTGATGGTTTTTTGGTCTAAATTTAAATTTAGATGATAAACTACATCGGTAAAGCGCAGCACACAGGGGTGTAAAATGATATCGAAGAGTGCAGAACAGCAGGAGAGTAGACCAGATATTTTGCCCACTGCTTCTAACATTCCTATTATTATTATTGCCATTTATATAGCACCAACAGATTCCGTAGCGATTTACAATATTATAGGAGGAGGGATTTAACAATTAGAAGAAACGATAGGTTGAAGAGAACCCTACTCAAACTATGATCAGTTCTTCGCACACCAGTGAAAAGCCCAATATAGAACACAATTATGTCTGAATGCTCTCATGCTGGGTCAGTGTGGCGCAATTCTGCACAAGCCTGGGATCGTCTGCAGGGTTCAGTGTGGGATCCCTTCCGTGGCTGATTTGCTGAACTGCCTGCTTCAGTGAGGACATGCAGTCTGCCCTGGTAGCGAATGGTCACTCATTACTTCCAGCTTGGGCCACTGTCGCAGTTTAATTAAGATACTCAACTGCCAGCAGCCTTGACGATCACTGCTTCGCTAGCACTGCCTCATCGGCTTCTCTCCCGTCCCAGATTTAAAATTGCCAAGAATTTACTACTGTAAATTTTACACACACCATCAGGATTATTTACCAAAGTGAGAATTCAAAGTAAATTTCAAATTTCACACCAGAGTAGCCAAACTAAAAACAAATCTGGCCTAAAGAATTCTTCCAGTTTGCCTATTCTGACCTTAGATTTAAAATCCACTCACTTCTCACTTTAGTAGATAAGTCTGTAAGTCTTGCTGTGAGTTTTATTGCTGTGAATCTATCCCACCCAACTGTCCCTATTTAGTAGTGACAGTCCCTATTTTGGACCCAAATCCCTCTTTTCTACGTCCATCAATATAGTTTGTTGTGTCTGAGTATATAACTGAGCTCAAATGCAATAATACAGTAATGTGTCTTTCAACCAAAATGAATGTGTTTAGAAGCCAGTCTGTTTAAATATGATACATTGTTCTATATTATTTTTTAGTAAATTGTTTTTATGTCACCTAAAATTTTACAGAACAGCCCGGGCCCTGGCCACGCTACGACCCACTCCCCTAAAATTAAAGTGTCGCTCTTTGTCCATTTAAAATGTTGGGAGGTATGTTGATAGAGCTTTGTGATAAATCATGCATACTGCACACTACTATAAATTCTATTGCTGTGGAGCATATAATAGAATTATGCACACTGCACATTCTATGCTAATAGGATAGGGACAGGGCTATCTGGACCACAAATAAACACAGTCTTTGATGTTATATTCACAGGAAGCTCTTGTCCTAACCTTTATTCGTCAGTCTGAACCAACTCCAGAAAGTCTCACACTCACAATCACATAACATCTTGTCGAATATGCAAACAGCTTTAATAAGTGCAATACATATGTATATACTTGTTAATCTATGGAAATGTAAGCATTCATATCCATCTCGTGGTACTCAGCACGATGGCAAGGTCTGGCAAGGTCACCCATTTCAGTAGAACGCCCCAAGAAAAAGAAAACGCACATTGAATGAAGAAAATAACAAAATGCAAAAAACAGTAAACTTGTTTCTCCTGCTGGTTTTCTGAGCTTTTACCAACTAGCCATGCAATAATCCTTTGGGGAACATCGATCACCGTGTGAATATGACAAAACACCCAAGGGGAAGGATTTCAAATTCCGGTGCATTTCACATTCCCTTTACTGCAAATAGCCAGAGGATTATTAAAGTTTATGTGCTTGTTTGTCTGTAGGAGTGTGGTATGGGCTCAGACGGAGCTATTCTAATTTACAGATTTTCCATCTTTAAGCCCAGCTTGACAGTGGGCACTCTGTTCTTTGGGCTATTAGCCACGTTATGTTTGCACCAAGGACAGGCCAAAAATTATATTGGCCCTAATACAGAGACAAACACGCCTAACGCGTTTTATCCAAGGTATACTTTACAAAGCCTTTGATACCGGTATAAATATATGAAGAAAGGGTTCAATTCCAGAATTCTGTAAAGTGATCTTCAGGTAAGCAGATCTTTTGATCTCTGACATTTTACCAGCACAGTTTTATATATTGAATTCATATTGTCCCAAAGGAAAACTAATCGTTTATAATAATCTATCAAACTGTCCGTCTATATATCCATATTTTTTGTACTTTTATACAAATTTTAAATCTTAAATTCTAGATGCATTTTCCACACCTCCCAAATCCAGCATGGGGCGTATCGGGACGCCAGTGGGAGGGAAGTCACTAGTCCCAACCCTAAAGGGGAATGCCTGACCAGAAAGGGGGGCGGGTCCACCCAAGTTAATGGCCAGTCAGCCAGACTGCCTGTCTATCATGTAGGCCAACCCACTGAGGCGAGGACAAGCACAGAGCATCTGCAGTTTCAGTGCTCCCTGCAGGGTTGTAGTGCCTTAAACATAGCGCAAGCTTGTCTTATGATGCACTCCTCTTATGATTGTTGGGGACTGTTCATGACGGCGATAAAGCACCTAAAAATAGGGACTTTCCTGCCAAAATTGGGACAGTTGAGAGGATTGATATTTTGATTAACTGTATCCCGCGTCCTCTAAAATATCAATATAATAATAAAATATAATAATTTTATGTTTAAAAATGTATAACTAAAAAAGATTAATAAATAAAATACCTGTTCCTATACAAGGAGTTTTAAATTATGTTTCTGAATAGTCAGATTTTTTAAACTATAAGCTACAATTTTAATGCAAAAACAGAACAACAGTTTTGCATTTTTAGGAATATGTAATCGGCCCCTGTACAAGGACACATAGTATTCTAATATTTCATTTTACAGAACATTTCAACTTAGTTAATCACGCTTAGTATGCTTGATGCATCTGAGCGCCACAGCATTTGAAAGCTTTATCCTTTTAATATTAGTTTAACACTTCATAAATTATACAACATGCCTTCCAGTAGATCCAATTAATATAACAAAGAGGAAAACAGAACGCAAACAAAACACCATTATTCAACTTTTACACAGCTTGCCTTGTACAAACATTTTGGGGGAAAGTTCAGTTGAATAGCATTCAGCACAAGACAGCTGTTAGCATGACTTGCTGCAGGGAACCCTCGTGAAAGAGTTGTCTTCAGGATTGAGAGGCTCTAGGTAGGGATGCATGTTCACAAACATTTTGGAGGATTTCTGCTTTACAAAAAGCTGTATTTAGCACCATATTCATATTTAACATGTCGAGAAAAAGGGATAACTCTAGAGGAGGGGTACAGTATACCCCAATTATACCCCAATTATAAAAACAAACACGTGTTTTTAATTAGAATATTTTTTGTAATATCTTTTTTGACTTGTATGTATTTTTAGACTGTCATACATCAGTATATTTATGTCCAACATAAATATTTAATAAAAGAAAAGCATGAAAAGAAATGTACTGTGAGCAAAAAAACGGGTGGAATAGAATAGTGATAATGGGAAATAGTTGTAATAGATGTCCCTTCAGTGGATCAGTTCTCAAACTGGTTACAGAGAGAACCTAAACCACTCGCATATCAGACTGATCCCATCCAGAAGGGCACTCCAGATCCGAAATGCAGGCCGAATCCCTCTACATGAGAGATACAGGCATCTGTAAGATGGTTTGTGTGATCTGGAATAACCACAAATATGGTCAAACATCAGTGTTTACTTTGAAACTGCAACTCAAAACCTTTCAGACGTATCTTCAAAGAAATAGCAAGATTCTTATACGCTCACTAAGTGACACACATTTAATTGGTTAATTGCTTGCTAATTAGAAAAATTGTGAAAGTTTGGTAAGAATATTACCCTCAAGGTGTCCTCTGTATATCGGTATTTTAAATAGTGTATAATGAATATATATTGGCGGTTTCATCATTTACATACATCCATTTATGACACAGACTCTCCAGTTACCTGAACAAATGGGATCCTTTGAAAACAGGATGAAACAGCTTAGACGGTTTGATATGCACAACAGAAATTGCAAAGCTGAAAAAATAGAACAAGGAAACATTCAGCCACACTATCCCCGAAACCCCAGTTTTTTGCATCCAAGAGAAGGAAAGAGACCCTGATGAGTCAGCGGAACCCTTCAATTCTTGTAATAAGTTTATGTAATGCTGGGGAAGGCTTACATTCACTTGTTATGTCAAACCACGAGACAAGAATTATTGCTGTATGTTGTTCATGTCTGCATTGTGTTGAACACAGGTGATGTTTCGCTCACCCATTCTCTAATACAAACATATGGCGGGCCAGGGATTGGCTCAGAGTCTTAAGCCTATTTTTGGTTTTCTGTAAAAGTCACATGTAATGGATCAGAACCCTGGGGAAATGCCAAATAAAGATGTTTATAGGTGTGCATAACTTTTATTTATGGCTGTTTTTTTTAATGCATATTTACTTAAATACATTTTTTTATCTGACGCATTGAATCATGGATGCACAATCCTCCTTCGAATGTCCATTCAATTAATTTGGACAATTCATGTTAAGGAAAGGTCAAGTCAATTGTTATATTCATTTACAACGCAAATCACAACATGCTCCATTTATTCTTGAGAAATCCCATTTTACACAGTAGAAAGCTTACCTCAAGCAAAATAATCTACAATCATGGTGCCATTACCCTACCCCGACCTACAAAAAAAACAAAAAAACGATTTTTTCACGTATATTACTAGTACAAATATGTGACCAAAGATTGTCTATTAAAGATAGAAATTCACAACAGCTTTCAAATCTTCCCCTACTGCCATTCTCATGCTGACGCACGTTGCCAGTCAGTTAGCTCTGCACATGCGCTCACATAATTCTGTCTATACAATATACAAATAATATATGATCTATATCAGGAAGATTTAACTTGCACCAATTTTGGTCCGATATTATATATAATCTATATCAGGAAGATATAACTAACTAGCATCCAGGCCGCTTGGTGCTAGTT
The DNA here is from genome assembly GCF_036172605.1 of Pelobates fuscus. NCBI lineage: Eukaryota > Metazoa > Chordata > Amphibia > Anura > Pelobatidae > Pelobates > Pelobates fuscus. The sequence goes on along the minus strand of NC_086320.1, from coordinate 349,765,115 downwards.
ATATCTTCCTGATAGAGATTATAGGCATTATTAAGATTTTGAACATTTCTGCATAGGCAAGAATAATTATTTATTTTTTTTTTTAAATGGCAGTTCTAGTACTGATTGAATGCAAAAATGCAACATTATAGGAGGGATCTTTTTTTTTTTTTTCTTAAAAATAATTTTAACAAATATTTGTAAACATAATATTTAAAAGTCTACACTTTTTATTTATCTTTACAGGAGCAGGAACATTTCTGAGTTTCTTCTTTAAAATGCAAAATGACCCTTAACTGTATTTATTGAAATAAAACTCATTGTTCATTCCACTGGTTATACTTTCAATAAAGTCACTGCACGTTTTATAGATTATTAATGATACAATGGTTTTGAATATATTAGCCTTTTACAAATGAATACCACTGCTTTATTAACTCTGCTCTTGTGAGATGGAAGACTTCACAGACTGTATCTGCTTTATATTATTCTTAAACATAATGCGTTTTTCAAAAAACAGTATGTAAAGTATTCTTTAATAAATACCACTTTCATATAAGGATTTTTAGTTTATTTTTCAAGGATTGCGATTTTATGTTTAGATCCAGATGTTAAAGTTTAGAATTAGGTGAAATGTGATTTTTTTTTAAAATTTTTTTTGCTAATAAGGACTCATGTTGTTTATCACAGTGTGTGTCACATAAGTCATTATTCCAAAAGTTTAAAAAACAATCCACTCTGCATATTTATTTATCACATTTTAAATGTTACAGCTGTTTATAGCTCTAACCCATGTCCCAGACATTAAAAGAACAAAATATATATATATTTTGTAATATATCTGTCATTTTCACATTCCAGACATTTGTTAAATAAACACAAAGTGAAATAACATTTTGTACAGTTCACACTAAAAATAGACAACGGCCTCCCTACTTGGATCATCTTCTGGTCATCTTTTACAACATGTCAACAATTCAATGTCCTCACTAATGTAATTTATTTTTGCTACCATAAGGTGCACAAATATCTTTAAATACTGTTGTTGTCACAAAATATACACATGAACATATCATGACTAGGTATGTAAAGCTATTCTCTAGAGCAGGGCTAGGCAACCTTCATCACTCCAGATGTTGTGGACTATATAGATGCATTATGGGAGAGGTAGTCTACAACAACTGGAGTGTTGAAGCTTGATTGAGAATTCACTAAAATGAATCGAGATCTATGTCAGAGGAGACCAGCTAAACTCAAAATCCTACTCAGTGTAACTCAATAATCATTTTGCCAGCTCAATCCAGTCATTCTGTGAACAAAAGCAGAAAAATTGCCACAGGTACAAACAACACGTAACCTCAACGATATCCATAGTCATGATATAAGACAACTTGCCATCAAGACACATATCTAGAGGGCAGGATTCTCCAGGCCAAAAGCAAGGCACACAACAATTATAGTGCAGTTCATAACTATTTAGACAGTACCGATGCACGCATATTATTTAAACACTGTGTTCAAATGCTTCTTTTTTGTATTTGATTGGGTTTTCAAAGATACAAATGATACAAAGAAACATCAAAAATAAAATAAGTAAAAGTAAAATGATAGAAGGTATTGGGCAAATGCAAAGACAGTTCATCAATCAATCAATCAAGTGGGCTCGCAGGACCACAGAAGTAACAACATCATTAGGAGGGAAACGTATACAACCTTTCGTACATTTCACCAAACATACCAGCCAGTAGGCTGCTGACACACCTGGGGAAGTAAATTGGCGGGGTAGGCACTTACCACTAGATCCCATAGCACACAGCCGTGTTCAAATACTTTTAAAGACCTGAATTATATTTTTGGCAAAACACATTTAGGGTCAGAATAATTCAATTGGGTGTTATTAACAGTTTGTGATTTAAGGAGAAATCTCATGACCTGCTTTGTCATTAAGAATAGCAGATTTACATTCACTTTTATGTCAAAAGTAATGGGACTAATTAATATACTAAACAAAATTGTTATATTTAGACTGTGGTTGTAAGAACTTTCAGAATGTTTCACTAGAGCAAGGATTTTTGAGAATTCAAAGTAAATTTCAAATTTTAGACCAAAATAGCCAAACTGGAAGGATTGTTGACTTTTCCGTTTTAGCGACTTTCACCTTGAATTTGAAATTCATTTGTCATTCCCAACAATTCTCATTTTAGTAAATAACCCTGTATGTATCAATGAAGATTACTACCTGTAAATAACATCAGACTCTGGATATCTCTTCGGTAATGAACCTGCATACATCTAAAATTCCTATTAATTTTGTGCACCATTTTTATGGCATTCCTTGGTTCCTTAGGCAATAAGTCTGAGGTCTTTGACCTGCACTAAGTATATTTTAATCTGAACTCATTTTTACACAGTTTAGGAATCCTCTTGCTGCAAGGCTAGGGTAAACATATCTTATAAATTACAAAGACATTTAGCTTGCAGATCTACTACTAAGTCCAACCCTAGGTTGAATCATTGTCGCCCGTCACTTGTCTGAATAGAATTACTGTTTACCAGTCTGGACATTTTTACATTTTATTTTATTAGGTTCACAGGCACAGGCAAAATTGTTGGATAAGCTTTCAAAATAATTTAATATTTTCGATGAACTTGACATGTTTGTTTGTTTTTTTAATAAAAATTATTTTTTGTTTTTTTTAAAATGTTGGAAAAAACATTGTAAAAGGTTATCCAAATATATTAAGTCATTTGAAACGCTTATCCAAAAATATAAAATCCAGGCCGAATGCGTCGAAAGATCAGCTGGTTATATCAAGACAGTGACTTTGCCTTAAATTTCTCAAGAACTGGAATTCTGTAGGTCAAGTGCCAATTGCCAGACACGAGTTCCTACAAACTAATTTAGAGAAAATCTTGTAAGGAATGAGTCTAAAACCTATGGAACTTTAATCTTCCCTGTCTTTGTGACCTGTGTTGTGAAGTGGTGTGTCACAGGAATTTAAATTGGAACCTCAATCACCTTATTTACATCAGCATTTTTAGGGATTAACTAAGTGTTTGGAAAATAAGCTTCTCGACATAATTCAGTCTGTTAGAAGTAGATATGCACTCTTTCTGATAATTTCCCTGTATTTCTGGTTTGGGATGCTAGTAAATATTGCAAAACAATCTAGCATCAAAACTGTTGTATAATCATAGTTATTTTTATATACGTTGTTGAGAGTGTTAGTTTAAATTCTTTCTCTTTGTATGCTAGTCTGTTTTGTTTTGTTTTCTACATATTTTACATTTAAAGGATTTTTACAAGCGGTGACTTGTGGAGTCTTGAGGAAATACTCAAGGTTAATTAATCTGAGGAATAACGTTTCACCCTATGCCCTAGTCTTGAGGAAATACTCAAGGTTAATTAATCTGTGGAATAACGTTTCACCCTATGCCCTAAGACTGGATGCAGTTTTTAATTCCCTACTATGTCTATTCATCTGTTATTCACATATCAACCCATATACAGGAATGATGCATCTTCCAAGCTGTCATGAGTCAAATGCGGAGATAATTTGAGCTCAGTAAAACCTTTCAGACTCACAGAACATTCTATACAGTATTCCCTACACCACTATTTATATATTTGGATCATTTCATAGTTCTCCATTAAATTGTAGACAGAAGCACTAAAACAGGAGAGCTCAGTTTAACTTGATGATGGGCTAAATTACTACATTACAGCAGGGGAGGTTTAGCAAGCGTAGAAGTGGGGGGGGGGGGGGGGAGGAGTGGGCAACTGCCCCTTGATCCATTAGCGCATATAGATTGTGTGATGCAGCCTTACAGCATAATTCTTTTACTCATTAAATGCTTCTATCAGCACCGTATTGTAGGAGGGAAGCAGTAGGCAGGGATTGTGCAACACCTTGCCAGACCATTACTCTATGGGTTATTTCGCACACTGTTTGTGTTCAGACTGGTGGATAACAATCTCAATGCTCAACAGGGCTGGACTGTCCCACTGGCATATATGCTAGTTGTTTTTACTGTACCCCAAAGGCCAAAGGTCGCCAGACTTCCCCTCTTTACAGAAAGGGTAGTAGATATGTTGGAAAGCAAATCAGAGGAGTGTAAGAATGCTCTAGGGGTGCATAAAGCAACCCTAAAGAATAAACAAGAATACTAAAGATGTAATCATAGACAGTCTAAAATTTACTGTCATCTGCAAGTACAATTTAGATTTCTATAAAATATATTTATCTTATATTAGGAACCTTAATACTACAGACGTATCTTTTTCCGCGCTCTCTGTCTTAAGACAGCGTGCTCTTATTATTCCATTAATATGGTGTGGACTGCGGAGGTATTGTAGTGACCTTGGTTATAGTGATCAAAGTCATTTAAGGAAGCGTAGAATCCTGTCCACTGCATAATATTCAGCTACCAATTATCTTCTGATACATGGCGTTAACGATTTCACGGAATTTCATGCCACTGTTTCAAAAACACAGGTACATAGACATGGACGGTTTTATAATATATCTTGCTTTCCATCTCTCTTTAAATCCTGTTTTGATATAAATATACAGTTTCATCTTTCAGTAAATCCTATTATTTGTTTCTTTCTGTATTTCTGTATATCCTTTTACCATATACCTTCTACGGAATTTCTACAAATAATAACATCTTCTACACTCTTTTCCAAGGGATCATTTTAGGATACTAAGGCTGAGCTCAAAATATACAGAAAACAAATCTATATAGGTCGTTTTCAAGAATTTTTCCTTTTGTAAAAAATAAATAGGGAGTTATTTAACGTTTTTCAGCAGTTGTCACGAAGACTAATTTAGGGCATTACAACAACTTTGTGCAATCCAGTAAATCAAGAATAAGCACGTCTCAAGCTTCTGATAATAGACGTAAATAATTAAATTAAAATATTTGGAATAGTACACAATGTTCTGCTGTCTAATGACAAATGAAAAAATAAATACTGATAAATAGTGCAACTTGTTTTTCATTATAATGTTTTTTTTTGTTTTGTTTTTTATGTTAGTAACCATAAGAATGTTAAATCTACTTCTATATTCTGGTAGTTCTTAGAAGGAAATTGGGGTCTTCATGTTATTTCATGGGGGTACTACTGATTGGAGCAAGCTCGTCATATTCATCGGGACACAGCAAACTGATTATTGCAATGGTGCTGCCTTTCTCATTTTTTTTGCAAAATTGATTTTTGTGTAAATTATATTAAATTTAAAGAATTAATTTCCGAGTTAATTTTCCAATTTAAAAAATGCACTGATAAAACTATCGTCATGCACCTCAGTTTGAGTCCCTAAAACCTACTACTTTATACAATGGTATCTCCGAAAATTAGGAATGCATGGTTACATGTATTTAGGCTGTTTTGTGTGTGACTTGTGGTTATATGCTATTGTAAGTCTATCCAGAGGTCAGAGGGTTAACCATTATTATTGGAGTTGCAGAACCAATTGTGTACTTACTTTCTCTGTAACTGTAAATAATATACACAGAGCCACTTTGTACTAGCCACAGGAGACTGTGTGACAGACGGGCTGCGTAACGCCATTTGGCTGCAGTTAGAAATCCAATCATTTGCTGATGTTAGAACACAAGTACTCAAATAGCCCATTAAATTTAAACCAGCATGTTACCAGCAGCCGTTACAGTATCTATTACTGGAACCACAAATCAAAGCTAGCGAGTTCTAAATAAATAAGTGACATGAAAGTGGAAAGACCCAAGTTGGAGTATAGTTAAACCAATAGATTTTGTGTATCGAGCCAGACTTGATGGCATTTACCATTAACAGAAAGAATAATTTCATAATTATGCCAAACATATGGGTAACAAAGAAAGGGGGAGATACAGCGCTCACTCAAATAGCAGCAGATTGTGTTAATTGGATACCCTAACAATCCAAGGTCAAACAATAGGTAGAAAACAATACAAAACTATTTTGCACCAAGTATAAATTGAAATAATCATGGGTATAGGAGTCAAATGGGGATATGGAGTCCCAGATACATTTGTGGCGGGTTAAGAGGCGAAAGCAAAAAAACTTTTTAAAGGAGTTGGTTGTCTTTTTATTTAAAAAAAAAATTGCATATTGTTTAAAAAGAAGATAAAGTACTATTAGAAACACTGAAATATTTGCTTCCTTCCTAATTTATTGGGCGATATGGACATATAGTTGGAAAGATAGACAGACACATGGTCAGACATACCAACAGATGGACAGAAAAGTCTTATTTTAGGAGTATCTGGTTAAGTGATCATGCTTAATATATACTTTTACAATTATGATTGATCATTTATAGATAATTAGTGTAATTAGAATAATGAAAATTAATTATCATATTTAATAAAAAAAACTAAATATTTACAGTGATTAATGTCTAAAATGTAAATTCAGCCTTTGTTAGAAATAAGCAAACTGCGTACAACATTCATATGCCAGACTCTTCAGCTTCCCGTTAAATATATTACGAGCATTTATTGAGTATTATTCTCTACTGACCCAAGATAATTCTCGTCATTTATTCACAACCTTCAATGAAATATTAGACATCTGTTCGGAGCAGTAGAATGAAGCAGCTGATTGAATTCACCAGAAGCAAAGAGAATTTCCCAGTGAATCAAATGCTATGCAAACAGATGTTTTATAATACAGGAGCCAGATCTTCCAGCTATAGGATCTGCTAATGTACAGAATGTGATGCTGGTATTTGGAAGAACTCCGCATATAACTAAATGCTGTGTATTGTTTGAGAGAATATATTTCTGGTACTCATTGGGAAGTATCATATGTCTAGAACTTGTTAATAGCAATATTGAGAAATGTTCCAGGTACTCACTTATACTGGAGCAAAAGAGAATTTATTCTGGAAGACATCTATAAAGGACACACATCCATTCTCTTAAAAAAAATCCTACACTTGGGAAAAATATTTGGACTCTTACTTGGAGAAATGCTCTCAGTAAAGGAAATATTTTTAGTAAATTCTTAAATTTGATTTCTTTAGTAAAAGGGGAGGAAATGCTTCTAGTACTCTCTTATGGGGGGGGAGATGCTTCTGGTACTCTCTTATAAGGGGAGGAAATGCTTCTAGTACTCTCTTATAAGGGGGGGGGTGCTACTGGTACTCTCTTATAAGGGGTGGAAAGGCTCCTAGTACTCTCTTAAAGGGGTGGAAATACTACTTGCACTCTCTTATAAGGGGGTGGGGATGCATCTAGTACTCTCTTATATGGGGAGAAATGCTACTGGTACTCTCTTTTAACCCCTTAAGGACACATGACATGTGTGATATGTCATGATTCCCTTTATTCTAGAAGTTTGGTCCTTAAGGGGTTAAGGAGGAGAATGTTGCTGGTACACTCTTATCAAGGGGGAAATCATACTGGTACTCTACTATAAGGGGGGAATAGTACTCTTATCAGGGGGGACATCCTACAGGATGGTTGTGGTACTTTCTTATTGGGGGGGGGGTGATCCTAGTACTCCCCTATAAGGGGGTGCTTGTGGTACTCTTTTTAAATTGGGTTGAATGTTACTCTTATAATGAGGGAAATACTACTAGTACTCTCTTATAAGGGGGATAAATTCCTTGGGTACTCTCTTGTAAGTGGGGAAATGCTACTAGTACTCTCATATAAGGAGGAGAGTACCATTCCTCTGGTACTTTCTTATATTCTGGGGGATTCCTCAGGTATAGAGGGGAATGCTTCTGCTATGCTCTAATAGTGGGTAAACTGAAGCTAGTACTTGTCTGTTATTTTTAAAATGCTAAAATGTTTGTGCAAATTGGTTACAATTTAATGGTTTCTAATACTTGGGACATATGCTTCTTAAATCCATATAATGCTCATTTAAAGTTTGAATGTACCAATATTATTTACTGCCTTCTATAGGATATGCAAGGTAACGAATGCATCTTAAAAAACGATTTATCAATGTATCAAGAATGAATGCATTAAGTGATTTCTTTGATGTAAATTAAATGAAATCTGGGACAGCATAGTCTACCAATTCATTACGGGAGTGCTCTTTAAAATTAGCTTATAAAGAAAAGATCCATATCTTTGAGTAAAACTAATAACAGTTCAGGATTCCTCATTAAAAATGAATGATAGTAGAGAATTTGTTTATTTTAGGAACACAAGCATTACGTTCATTCTGTTAACAGAAATGACAATCTTCAAGTACAAAACTTAATTCTGATTGCAATACAAAGTGTCAGAGCAAATTGTTTTCTATCCATATTAATGGGGGAGTTCTGTTAAAGCAGAGTAGGTGGTCTTGTCCTCTAACGATCCCAAGCTAATTTATTTTGCTAATTCTATTTTCTCCCTTAACAGCACACTTTCTTTAAACATTAATTGCTCATGCATGCCACTTGCTTCGGGGGTCTCACCAGACACTTCCCCGCTACTGAGCAATGTTCAGAACATGTTATTTAAGTCCGTTAGCAGGTATGTTAATTAAATCATATCAAGATATGTATTCCTACTAGAAAAACAATGCTTACATAACAGAATTGTTCTCATTATACTATCAGTCATAGTATGCTAAATGATATCAAATTATGGTTAGGGCTACTGTAGGACTCCTTATCTTAGAGAAATATACATGTACTTAGTTGCTTGAGATAAGTAGCTGCTTAACTAGATTATAGCAGGTATGGCGTGTACACTGGGCTCCACTTGAAGGTGGCTCCACTCCACAGCAGTGGTTGGGCAGGCAGTTTGTTTTATTATTTTAGCCCTGTCATGAGCAAGTAGCATGGCTGCCTTGGTGGATGGGGGGTCAGTGCTGGCAGTGTGAGGTCTGCACCTCAGGTGGGAGCAGACCTCGGTATTAGCTCCCTTAAAGTCTATTGCTTTCATGTTCGTCAGAGAGCAGTTGCTGGATGTTCCAAGCTTGCACGCTGACTCATTGAATTCCAAACTATGAGAGAGTGATTAATGAGGTCTGCATCCTTGCATCCTCCCCTGCTCAACAATTATGGACTCAGTACTCAGATCACCAAACAATTAACCTTTGCTGTACCACCAAGGAGTATGACCCCCCTTGACTGAACTGGACCACCAAGGATAGCCATAGCCAACCTTCCTTGAAGAAACCCAAGCAGGATGGGTCTGCACAGAGCATGACCACACACACATTACATACAGCCAACATACCAGCTATCACATCACATACAGCCAGCACACACCACACACTTTACAATCAGCTGTTTTTATGGTAAAGTTATATTATTATTATTATTATTATTGCCAATTATATAGCGCCAACAGATTCAGTACTGCTTATATATATATATATATAAAAGAAGAGTGTCAGAGGTTTGGACAATGTGCAATTTCAGTGCTTGACATGGGTGCCATTTTCAGTAGATACGCCTCCTAGTGGGAGTCACACTCTCATTAATACCCTCCCCTGATAACAATTTGCCAGAGGAGGAGCTGGGGAGACATAAATCTCAATGGGGAGCACATAATACTTCCTACAGGAAGCAATGTAGGAATGGTATTAATGAGAACAGATCTGCATTAACGTTAACACCATGGAACAACAAATAACCCAGCATTTCTCCTCTGCTGAATTCTTCATGCGTTCAACACTTACACAATTATTGACATTGTTTCAGCCACAGAAAGGCCTTCACAATTACAATTAAAGGGACACTATAGTCACCTGAACAACTTTAGCTTAATGAAGCAGTTTTGGTCTATAGAACATGCCCCTACAGCCTCACTGCTCAATCCTCTGCCATTTAGGAGTTAAATCCCTTTGTTTATGAACCCTAGTCACACCTCCCTGCATGTGACTTGCATAGCCTTCCATAAACACTTCCTGTAAAGAGAGCCCTATTCAGGCTTTCTTTATTGCAAGTTCTGTTTAATTAAGATTTTCTTATCCCCTGCAATGTTAATAGCTTGCTAGACCCTGCAAGAGCCCCCAGTATGTGATTAAAGTTCAATTTAGAGATTGAGATACACTAATTTAAGGTAAATTACATCTGTTTGAAAGTGAAACCAGTTTTTTTCATGCAGGCTCTGTCAATCATAGCCAGGGGAGGTGTGGCTAGGGCTGCATAAACATAAACAAAGTGATTTAACTCCTAAATGACAGTGAATTGTGCAGTGAAATTGAAGGGGAATGATCTATACACTAAAACCGCTTTATTTAGCTAAAGTAATTTAGGTGACTATAGTGTTCCTTTAAGATTGTTTTGCTAATTTGCATGTGGGTTCCACTCATATTAATAGGAAATGTGGTGCACGTATTTAATAAATGGACTGCTATAGTGTTTAATATTACAGACAAGAGGTATATGGTACGTGCTTTTTTTTTCTTTCACTTTTATTCAAACTCTATACATCTGGAATAATCTAAATTTGGCCCGGGGTGTCCATTTCTATGAAAGAAACAAAAGTTATACTTAAGTTTTAGGGGCTTTTTAAGGACAGTACAAGTGTACGGTTCTTCTGAATTCATCCATAAACATGACTTCCCTTTGTAAGGGAGCCAAATAATTTAAATTGGTACCTAGATTCATGACTGACACAGATGCGTAACATCCAACAGAGGTAAATTCAACAAAGCCAGGCTCGGTGTTTGTCCCCAAACAAACGCTCTCTGTTATGGCTGGATTTCATTACCTGTGATAGATCTATCAGTCCTTTCATCTTTTGCTTCCTCTTTTGACCGTAGCATAAACATTTAAGGCCAAAAAAAACCCCAAACATTAGCAACAAAAAAAGCCAGACACTTTCACGGATAGTTAAAAGAAAAATGTAGTTAAAGAATAATAGGTTAACATAGTATTGGACAAACTAAATAATAAATGAGAATCATGTAGTAATTAATATATTGTGCAGCGCTGTGGAATTTGTTGGTGCTTTATAAATAATAATAATAATAATAATTGTATCTTGAGATTAACCTGGCAGACTGGGGAATATGCATCAAATTCAGAGTGCTGCTAACATGAAATTAATTTGAAATAGCCAAGTTGTATAGAATAAAAAAAAAAAAGTCATTTTTTTTTTGGCCTGCTAACCTGGAAACATTTAGAATAACAATGAAACTCTTCAATTTAGTAGCCTTGATTTGTGAGCAATGCTCACTAAAGACCTTTAGCATCTCTTAGGAACCCTAAACATTAATGTGAACTAGTAATGCTTTACATAGAGGTATTATTCATTAGGCTGCCTGGGTCTAAGGACAAAATGATGTATTCTAGATAAACCACTAAATCCTCACCTTCTGAACCTACAATTACAAAAAGCACCTACTAAACTGGGAACATTTAGGTTCAAATCCTGGTCAGACCACCTCACCAGTGACACCTACCTCAAACCCTCATAGATTGTAACCTCTTTGGCTTTTCGTTACCTCTCAAATATCCCCTTTCCATTTCAATAACTGTAAATCGCTGTGGAATAATTTGGCGCTATATAAATTCTAATGATAATAAAAAGGAAAATGTCCTCTCTATCCACACTAATATCGTCCTTCCTCTGTTGTCCCCAGTGACTGTTTCCCCAATGTAGTCTACACCTCATATCCCTAATCTGTGCTCAGTTAATATCACTAATTATCCAGGCCCACAAATGATAGCTATAATATAGTGCCCTCTATCCCCAGATGGTTATAATTAATTATAATCTGGGATTACGGTTATAGGTTCTGTCTAGGCTGCAGGGGTAGTCAACCACCGGAACTCCAGATGCTGTGGACTACATCTCCCCTGATGCTTTGCCAGCATTATGGTTGTAAGAGCTTTAGGGGCATGTAGTCCACAACATCTGGTTATGATTGCGAATTCTATATATTCTATGTATTGTACATATATAATATAATGGTTATGACTGGCCATTATTCCACTCAATGGTCAAAACTTTCCACAAGCAACGGTTAAAAAGCTACTTACAGGGGACACAGCGATATATCTCATGGTCCTCAATGCAAAATAAACAAAGTAATCTGCAGTATTGCCAAACGGAAATAATTAAAAAAAAAAAAAATTCCTGGCATGGGTTTAAGAGGAAATTACATTTTGTGCTTACAACCTTTACAACAACAACGGTCAGATCTAATACTGACAAAGCCATGGTCAGTTGCCGATTAAACCGATAAAGATCTAACTATTCAGATAAAATACCTTATTTGTAACAGCTATGCTTTCTGTGCTGTATCCTTCACAAGGCCAGCTGGAAGCCAGACACCTTGGTTCCTCTATAAACACAACGTACTCCGTATACCAGACTGTAATAGAAGCCTGAGTGACAAGGCTAGCACCTTAGAATATATCCGTCCTTTATAATTAAAGATAACTGATCTTAATGTGAAAGTCATACTGGTCATCTGTGAGTGTCACTCTGAAATAATATTTTGATGTATATGACGTCACACTATTGTCCGTCCCAGAAGATGGCAAAGTCCAGCATTACAGGTGCATGTACCGCACCTCCTATAAGGCTCAGCCAGCCATTAGACGATTCTTGAGTTAGAGTCTTCAGTATATGGGTACCAGATATTCCCTATATTTGGACCAGATATAAGTGGGTGCACTAGTTTTCTCCTTATGGGAACATTTGTATCAATACAGATTTTTTAAGAAAACTTTTATAAGTTAATATCTTTCCAAATAACCGTTTAGATGAAAAATGACTAAAACGTTTATTCATTAAACATTAGAGAGTAGCGTACTATCAGTACTGACCAAGTTTGCAACTGAGTATGCACGTGACATCTTGCTACATCGTAATTGTTCTTGTTAAACCATACTTAACCATACTTTTTTCTCTACCCTTCAGGCATAAAAGTAAAAGCTAAAATCTTAAAGGAACAAGACAATTTCACCTATAAATTTGCACATGCACTGCAGAAGTAAAATTCTCAAAGCCAGTTAGTGCCATCAGTATTGCCTAGAATCTCAAAACACCAGTAACTGCAGTTATAAAACAGAGTTTTTGTCCCGAGGATTGCAGAGAATCTCTACTGTTTTGTGTGATTTATAGTATATCACCTTAAATATTTAGCATCACTCTAAAACTCCTTTTTAATCTAGCCTAAGGAACAGTCCATTAATTAAATTAATCAACATCTTATCTGCAAGTCCACAGCCATCAAAAAATCCCTATGCAATGCAAGAGATAAGATCTTGATTCATTTAAAAAAAATGTGATTCAATTTCAATAAATGTAGAATTTGTGTTCTTTTGAACTGAAACAGCGTCTTTCCTTCTTTGAACCAATTCAAGCATTGTGTTGTAGTAATGAATAATAATGTGACCTATTTAACCCAATTTTTCCAGCATTCAGCAGACATTCAGAGCTTCTGTCATTAGTAAGGATAGTCCAATCACAGCTAATCCGATTAGCAAGAAAAGTGGGAGCTTTTTCCATAAGATAGCGCGGTTTATCTTTAAAAGAATGCCGTGTTTAAGACTACACAACTCCAGATATTGCTTCGAGAAGAAACAAAATGACTTTCATTAAAGCACAATGCTTAACTTCTCACATTTTAAACAACCTTATAGCTATGGATTAGGTTGTATTTTTTTATGAAATGAAAATTCAAACCATTTACATTTTTTATTTTACCTTATATGTCTGGATGTCAGACCATACTCCAAGCAAACCAAAGAAATAACAAAAATCACAAGAGAGTTTAAAAAAACAAAAAATGAAAAAATCATAATAGAAAAATAGAAAACACAAGCTAAAGTAGAAAGACTACAATACCCTTTGTGTTTGTGACTGTGAAACTAATTCAGAAATATAGTAGTGCTGTGCTCCGTTAATGACAGATTACATATCCTAAAAATGACATATTAATGATGTCAACAGATTAACAGTGTATGTCTGTAGCAAAACGACTGTTGTGCTATGATTTATATCAACGGTTCCCAAAGTGTGTGTATGATGATAGCACCGGGAACTGTGCTCTCCCCTTCCGGCTCTGCAGGACCGGAGGGGGAAGCAGAGATCTCCCTCTCCAGCCAACTAGCACTTTGCTAACAACCGGCAGGGAGTGAGGGAGAGAGGACCCGGGGGAGCTCTAACCTGCAACTCCGCCGGGTTCTCCTCTTGCGAGCTCAGAGCATTGCCGCGGTAACCACGGCAACACCTCAAATCTTGCGAGAGTGAACTCTAGCAGCTCCTGAGGCTGCTAGAGTTCACTCTCTCCACTGGGACCACCAGGGCTTCCCCACCGGAATACCAGTGATTACAGGAAATGTCCCCCCTCCCTGCTTACCTTTGCCTGAGAGGGGGGGATCATTTTTATTTTTAATTAAAAATAAATAAAGTATATATTAATTAATTTGCCCTCCTACCCCCACAGACCACACACCACATAATAACTCCCCCATACACACACACACTGCCCCCCCATACACACACACTATCCCACATACACACACTACCCCCTATACACACACTACCCCCCAGACACACACACTGCCCACCATACACACACTAACCCTCCATACACACACACACACTACCCCCATAAGCACACTTTGCCCCCCCTTACACACTGCCCCCCCCCCCCCCCCATACACACTGCCCCCACCCATACACACACACTGTACCCATCACATACACTGCACCAGGGTACTCGTAATGGGCTACAATGGTAACGACGCTCGGAACAGCCCCTTTAACACAAGTATGTAGAAAGGAGAGGAGAAGGTAACTGTGTAGTAAATAAAAGCAACTTGATTGCTTAATACAAGCCCTTAATCACAGGTGCATGTACCGCACCTCCTATAAGGCTCAGTCAGACATTATCTAATTATTGAGTTAGAGTCTTCAGTATATGGGTACCAGATGTTCCCTATATCTGGACTAGGTATAAGAGGGTGCACATGTTTTCTGCTTGTGGGAACATTTGTGACAATACAGATTTTCAAACTTTAAACTTTTTCAACAACAGTTTTTATGTGTACAGTGGACACAATGTATTTCCTGTCTGACTAGCAATAAATGTTAATTCTGTGCTTTATTATGTGAAGAAATGTTGCTGTTTAACCTCTCCTATCCCACATTTATGACATCATTTACATTATACATGTTAGTGCATTGATCACACCCAGGCTCAGCTCGGAACATAATCCTCTATCGTCCTACTCATAGTTACTAGCACCCAGTTCCAAATTACTCGGAAAACAATGCCTTTTTATCAAGATA
The DNA here is from genome assembly GCF_036172605.1 of Pelobates fuscus. NCBI lineage: Eukaryota > Metazoa > Chordata > Amphibia > Anura > Pelobatidae > Pelobates > Pelobates fuscus. The sequence continues at coordinate 349,749,920 of NC_086320.1, read as the reverse complement.
GTAATATTGTGACACATTAAGACAACATTGTTTACTTTATGAGCATTGTTTTATAAAAGGTGTTTCCTGAAACAGGAAGATGCTTATAATTCAGGTATTCTTCCAATTATAGCACCTGCTAATTTGTAATAATCCCATGACCTCATTATCTCATCACACTAAAACTACTATATCACTTAACTTCATTACCCAATGAACCAAATTACTGCATCACCACCCATACAGTAACTATTATGTGTATTGTAGCATCCCTCTATGACTTCCCTTTCAGCATCTCTCCATCACCTGTCTTACACCATCCCTCCATCACCTCCCTTATACCATCTCTCCATCACATCCCTTACACCATCCCTCATCCCCTTCTTTTCATCATTCCTCCATCACCTTCCTTACACCATCCCTCCATCACCTCCCTTACACCATCCCTCCATCACCTCCCTTATACTATCCCTCCATCACCTCCCTTATACCATCCCTCCATCACCCCCTTATATCAACTCTCCATCACCTCCCTTACACCATCCCTCCATCACCTTCCTTACAGCATCCCTCCATTACCTTCCTTACACCATCCCTCTATCACTTCCCTTATACGATCCCTCCATCACCTCTCATATACCATATCTCCATCACCTACCATATAATATATATAAGGAAACTGGGCTGCTGCTGTCTGAGGGATCGGGTAAGTGTCAAATCATATAATGCTCTTACAATTACAATGCTGGTAAAAGATCAGGGGAAAGGCAGTCCACAACATCTGGAGTGCCAAGATTGTCTGCTCCTACTCTTGTGGTTTCCTACTAACACTGCCCCTTTAAGAGAGCATCACAAATTGTCTTGTCACCTCCTTATTTGGGTAGTAGTTACTGCATAAGTTGTAAAGCTTAGAGATTTAAAGCAAGTGCTAGGATTTTAATTGTATCTTTTGCTTTTTTTTTTTTCTTATTATTAAATACAAATTAATAAAAAATTATTGGGGTTATTTTGCACATATATTTAAATTAATTTGTTGTATAAAGCAATTAAAAAAGAATTAGTGATCTCCAGCCAGTAGCACCCCTCTACAGAGTATACTGTACTAAACGATTTCATGACAACATGGCTCTAGAGCAGAACTGACCATCTGGATTTGGTAATTCCGGAAATCGACCACAAAAGGTTACTCGTTGGCCTTCAGCCTGCCTGAGAACTCAATAAGCCTTATTATATGACAACGTCATTTAATAGCATCCGGACAGAGATTTATAGATCGCTCCATGAATTAACTGAGCGGTGCAATGGTAACTTCTAATTAACACAGTCTTTGTCTGTGTATCTGCTTCTATGTATCAGACAGACAGACTGTTGAAGCAAAGCTTCGCCTCGTAAGAAGGAAACTGTAATTTTGGGGAGAAATGATTCTTTCATTTATTAATTCAGAGAAAACCAGGCTAAATGCAGCATTTGTTCCCCGATAAGCAGATGCCAAATTGGAATGCGGGGTACAAGTGGGTAAACTGCCCATCCTACGTAAAAGCTATTTCCATTCTTTCGTTGTCTTTCTTTAATGTTTTAATAATCATTTCACATTACACACTAACTCAGTAATAACAGTACATTCCTATTGTGTTTTACACCCCACCTCCTATAGAATGTAAGCTCATTTGAGCAGGGCCCCCCTTCAACCTATCGTTCCTATACATTTTCTTGTAATTGTCCTATTTATAGTTAAAACCCCCTCTTATAATATTGTAAAGCGCTACGGAATCGGTTGGTGCTATAAAAATGGCGATAATAATAATATCATTCAGTTGTGCTGAGATATTGAATTTTAAAACTTTGTTATAAGAACAAGAAAAACTAATTGTAGAAATGCACAGAACGATTATTTAATCTACTGCAAAATGCTCACAAATGACTATAATAATCAGTTTCCCAATACAATTATAATTATGAGAAATAATCAATCTCATGGCATGCTTAAAGGAACACAACACTGCCCAAACACAAAAATATAAAAAAAATCTCTAGTCGTTACATATATTCCCAACGAAAACATGAATGCATTTAATCATGTGTTTTTTTTCATTGAGTGGTATATCTAACAAACGCTGGCTAAAGCTGCAATCTTTACAAGCCCTCCCCTTCTTACATAACGCACACTTTCTGTGGGTGTCCAATCACATACTTCCAATGCAGCTCAGTGAGAAGTCTTTGCAAGGCTCTGAGTAACTGCTTGCCTATTGAGTTTAGTGTTATTGAACTTAATTACTAGAAAGGAACAAAACGGAGCAGTTGTCTGATTCACAGCCAGAGAGGTGTTTTTGGAGACACCATTTAAAGAAACACTATATGCACCATAACCACTACATTAAGATGTTTTCCTTTTTGTCTGGAAATATAGTATACATGTTATACAGGTATACAGTATTACAGGTTCTGGGAAATGGCTGTGCTTACTTTTGTCCTAAAACACACTCAGACAGACAGCCACTAGAGCCATTTCCTCCTTAAAGGGACAGTGCAGGTACTGTAACTGCTTCATTTCATTGAAGTGGTTATAGTGTCTGGAGTCCCCTGGACAGCTGTGATTGACTTGAGTGTTAACAGAAAGCTTTCAGCCTATCACAGCATCTATTACTGGTATGAATTGGTATGGCTAGAATGAAGTGTCTAATCCCTGCCTTAGTCATACCTACAGTAAGGGCCGGGCTGTGGGAAGCCAGACCCCCTTATTTAGTGTTAAACTGCTTGAAAACGTTTTAACATTGAATGGACGGACAGTACCAAGGATGTTCAGGCACTATAACCAATTCAATGAGATAAAATGTTTATAGTGTCATCAAAAATGAAGATAGGAGCCGCACTCAATAACGCAATGCGCAATTACATTAGCCTGAATAAAGGCTGGTTTGGAATGTACACTTTTCTGATTTGCGTTCCAGGGGACTCCTATTAGCGTTTTTTTCCACTTATTTTTTTATATTATTTTTTGTATAAGCTGCCTTTCTTCCCTTGGACACACAGAGGTGAGCTATTAATGTACTAATGTATTTTTATTGCTATTTTATTTGTATGATTTGCAGGGCCGGTGCTTGGATTTTTAGGTACATAGGCGAAGATGCATTTTAGACACCTTGAGTGCCTGAAGATTTTATTTTTGTCCTTCTGTGTTTTCAGATATAACATGATAACTCCAAACATAGCTAATGCTTATGATAGGAAAGCACTGGAATTGAATTGGTGGCTCGAGGCGGTTGCCATGCATGGACAGTATGTCCCCAATGCTTCTCTGTGAGAAGAATATGATTGGACAAAAGTCATGAACACATTGATTTAATAAGTTTTCCAATGTTATTGCTGGAAAACGTTTCCAAATGTTTTTTCTACAGTAGGCTACATTAAAGCCTATAGACATTTGTGTAGATAAATTGTTTGGAATTTTTTTCTAACAGTACCAAACTATTTGGAATGCTTATTAACCCCTTAAAGCCGTTACGGCGTTCTATGCCGCCGCGGCTTTAAAGGGCTTTAAAGATGTACTCACCTCCGCCGCGATCCTCTTCTGGAGGGCTGCCTGACAGCCCAGGCAGCCCTCCTCCGGCAAATGAGTCCCCCGGGGGCCATGTGATCGCTCTCAAAAAGCAATCACATGGCCCCCTATAGCTGGCTGTGGATCTGCCGGCAGGGGGGCTGTCTGAAATATCAGACAGTCCCCCTGCTGGTAGGTAGTGTAAAAAAATTAATTAAACATGTTTCAAAATAAATTAAAAGTATTTTTATATATATAATATATGTATATATTATAAATATAATATATATACATATTATATATATGTAACGTCATATGTAATGTATTTTAATATTAATATAAGTATATATATTAGTATTAAAATACACTTAGAATGACATTACATATATATAATATGAATATATATTATATATAATAGATATATACACATATATTATATATATATACGTATAATTACAATAATAAATAAATAAAATAATAAAATAAATTAAAATAATAAAATAAATAAAATATTGAAACAAAATTGAAAATAAATTATATATTTATTATATATTCATAAATTATATATTCATATATATTATATATTCATATGTTATTTCATTCTAACTGTATTTTGTTATTAATATATATATATATATATATATATATATATATATATATATATATATATATATATTGGTAACAAAATACACTTAGAATTACATTCTATATATATCTATCTATATATAAAATACAAATAACCGCAAATATATATATAGAGATAAATACATATAATTACATAAAATAGCTGATACACATCCAAGTTAACTCTGCCCATCAACTATCTGGTGGAATAACCACCATCAAGAATACAAAGCTCCTAATGGAATTCTGGAATTTCAAATTCACCTCTTTTGGGACCAAGTTCAATGTAGTGAAGCAGAAGAAGCAACTATCAAATCCATAAACTAAACAGACACAACTGACCTTTAAGAAAGTAAACACACAATTCTACAACAAACAAGGACCCAGAGAACTCTCCTCGTTCCACACTGCAGACAGTGCTCACATACACAAAAAGGTTCCTTGTCGTCTAAAATACTTACAAGGACCTTTGTCATGCAGAGGCATTGTTGTTAGGCATTGGATGTTTTGCCTACCTGTTTAATTAAAGAGCACAAAAAAAGAACAAGACAGAATCTAGCACATTTTACCAGATAATAACTAGTTCAGAGAAAAAAAAAAAGATAATTTTAAAGAGACTGAAGAAGGTGAGTTCTTGCCCCAGGCATGTCACTTCCCATTCAAAGTAAGAACGCCTTGCCCGCTTGGCACTTTTTGTATACTTCCTGGTATTCTACCTGACGGCCTTAATCAGTAAAAATAATCATGATTAAAGGAATAGTAATTCTCATTTTCTTAGAGAATCTGGGTGTAGAACATGAAACAAATAAACCAAAAAAATATAAAAAACATTATATGCACTCAGTAATGATTCGCTGATTCTCAATTTCTCATTCACAGCAGTGGGTGCACTCTGATGTCAGTTGGTAGTGGAGAACTGGCAGATCAATAAATCCCAGAGCAATAAATGAAATGCAAACTTGAATTTATTTATGGCCATAAGTTCAAAAAATGGAACTGGCTTTTTCTGCCCCCCCAAAAAATGTTTGATCTAGAAACTTATTCCCGCTAATGTTTTTTGAGTAACAAATAATGTTTTTCGAAACGAGCACGATTGTTCTGGAAAGATTTACAGAAAATAAAAAGGTACTAAAAGGAACCAAACTACCGGCAATGATGTAAAAAGCCGTAGAGATCGCCAAACAAATTGAGTACATGGCATATACACATGGCCAGCGCAATCAAAAAGCTAATCATCTCTGTGTGCCTTGAAGCCCGCAACACAATTTAATCAGAGAGAGATGAGTTAGCATAAAAATAGCACAAAAATAGCATATCGTACACAATTATCTCCCTCAGCAATTGAACATGGATGTTATTTAAAAGTCGGCGACGATAAGAGTGCTGCAGTTCAAGATATCTGCTGATTTAGATACGCTCTGTAATTACTTGACATTTTCCTTAGAATTACAATTGTAACAATGCAATAAACTGTCTAAATTGGATGTCCCCTTAATAAAGACACTAATATAACCAACATATGAAAACAGTCAAACTGGAAACTAAGAAACATGAAAAAAGAATATTAAACTAGATAAAAATGATACAAATTAAATACAGTCAGAGAATACTGTTGCTGTTTTTAAATTTGGATTTGGATTTGTTCCAATCCAAAGAGTTAGTGAATAAGCCCTCGTAATGTTCTATTAAACTATATCTTTGTTTAATGAGGATAAATGCTTCTAGCTGCTACAATGTTTCTGCTCATCCTTGGTGACATCAAACAATCCCTGGGTACCAAGCAAACATATTAACTGCAATTAGAAAGGAATCCTGTCCCATCAGATTTGCCATAGGAGTTAATAGCGATTGGGTGAATTGAAATTTTTTTAACCGTAAAAATATTTTAAATGGTTAATAAAAAAGTGAAGAGGTGGTAATCAAAGTTGGAGGGCCAGGTTTTTTTTGTTAAACCACTCAGGTTGGTAACAACTGGACGGCTTAAACCCCAGATCCTTACTCCATAACCATCAGTACAAGCTGTAGTTTGTATAGTATTTGGCAGAGCAAGATTACCCATAAGATGGCATGGGCACCCCAATGAGCTTCTGTCTGAGCCTGAAGTTCCAGCTCTGGCAGCGAGGGTGACCTCATTAATTCAGCAGATAGATGGAGATATCTCCCTGTTCAGCTCCTTGCCCCTTTACCTGCTATCGATATCGATATCGAGTGCAGATCACTTTAAGAGCTCCGTGGCGGTCCCCCAGTGGTTTGCAATGACTTGCAGACAGCGTTCCGAATCATCAACTGTGTGCCGGAACCCCAAGTGAGCTCCCAGTATGATCTGCAGATTACAAAACTGGACCACCGGACCAAGTGAGCACCAATATTGGTGCAGACCACAAAGCTCTCCACTGGACAACCAAGGATCCTGCTCCATAGCTCACCCTCTACCAGACCACCAGAGATCTAGGCCAGGGTGGCTTATACTGGACCACCAGTTGTAACAGCTGCCTCCTGCCAAAACAAGAAAAGCTTCTCCAGAAACACGCATTCAGACACTACGCACACACAAAAACAATACTCAGAGTGCCCTACACACATACGTAATACTTAGACTCTTTTGTACACAAAATTCAGCCACCACACACAACACTCAACCAGCACATGCAGACACACTCAGTTCTCCCATAGAGTCTCTTCCACACACTATACACACCATCACACAGGCAATACCAACAATCCCTCCCCCCTCCCCACTGCCACAAAGAACAGGGCTCTAGTAGGGGGCCTATATCTGGCATCCTGCCTAGGACCCTGAGCAACCTTAATCCGTCTCTGGTACTTGGAGTGTCCCTTTAAAAAATTCTACCTGGTTAAAGCATTGCATGTATTTTACATAGTTATATTTACCTTGCCTAATTCTGTTTGATTTCTGGAGCCAGCACAGCACAGGGATACAAAGTGTTTCTCTGGTTTCTGCTTCCTGATTTTAGGGGATACTTGATGTTCCATCGTTTGTGCTTCAGAGCTGTGTTCAGGGTTTGTATACAGACATGGGAGCACTGAGACAGTCCAGGCATGTGTTGTACTCCTGTACCTACATGTTCTGCGAGAACATAATATCAGGTTGCTGCATATCCTAGTGCAGGACGTCTCTGCCTGAGTACTGGTTTTTCATGGGTGATAAAGTAAATAAGAGAGGGAGGGTGGGGTTAAAGTTTGCAAATGACTGTATCTCTTCTGCCCATAAAAGAAGAAATCTTCCAAATCCCAATCACAGCCGACTATCCTGACATTCGCCTGCCAGAATACTAAAAATACAGCTCAAGGTACAACACAAAGACAGTGACTAACACACAGAGTTCCTCTGCACTGCAATGGATCATCAGGCTGTACTCAGTTTGCAGAAATATAACCTTATAATGATATGATTAGGGTGAATTCTGCTGTTTGTATAATAAGAGCACGATAAAATAAAAAAATAAAAATAAAATATTAATACACTAACCCTCTAAATGGAACTATTAAAATAACTCACACAGATTACGGTATTTACCCTTAAATGTCAACAAACGAGAGCTGGTTTCTAGCTTTCAATCCAGAACAAATCTCACTAAATTATCATCTAATACGGTTCCTGACTAAACTCTGTTGTCGCAAATAAAAACATGAATTGCAAAAATAAGGCTAAAAAAACTGACCTGCAAAAAGTTTCTGCATAAGTAATATCTTTCTAGTTTGCCAATTTAGGCAAAAAAAAAATTGCAATATCCTTACATTTTCTCCACAATTCCAAGTTTAGTATGTAAATTACAAATTAATTGCAAAATTCAGGTCTGTATATTTTATAACTGAATTTTTTTTTCACAATTTTTATCCTATATATTGATAGGATAAAATATTGGAGGAAAGACGAGACAGGGGGTATGATAGAAACATTTAAATACATAAAGGAATCAACACAGTAAAGGAGGAGACTGTATTTAAAAGAAGAACAACTACCACAACAAGAGGACATAGTCTTAAATTAGAGGGACAAAGGTTTAAAAATAATATCAGGAAGTATTACTTTACTGAGAGGGTAGTGGATGCATGGAATAGCCTTCCAGCTGAAGTGGTAGAGGTTAACACAGTGAAGGAGTTTAAGCATGCGTGGTAGGCATAAGTCTATCCTAACTATAAGATAAGGCCAGGGACTAATTAAATTATTTTACAAAAATTGGGCAGACTAGATGGGCCGAATGGTTCTTATCTGCCGTCACATTCTATGTTTCTATGTTTCTATATAGACTGTAAGCTCGTTTGAGCAGGGTTCTCATCTACCTATTGCAACTGTAACATGTTGTAATTGTCTCATTTATTGTTACATTTCCCCCATTTTATAATATTGTATAGCGCTGCGGAATTCGTTGGCACTATATAAATGGCGATAATAATAATAATAATATATAGGGATGGGTGGACAGATGGATGGATAGATACAAGAATGGATGGATTGATGGACTGGGCCACAGGTGAACTCTCATTCTCTCACACACATTAAGTGTTAGTGTATGTATAGTGATTACCTACATGTTAGTTCATGGATATTTTACATTTATATTCATTTATAATTGTCACTTCCCTGTTAAAGTACAGAAAGCAGAGACCAGAAACATAGATAGCAGTCCTACGCATGTCCTTACAGTTTCGTCATATTACCATGCCCTACATTACCTTGTCACATGATCAAGGGTGTTAGCTTTGAGTGTTTTTGTATGCAAATGACCAGGTACGTATTACCTGGAAAAACCTGCACGACTTGAACTAGTTAGGCTATTGCCAATGGCTATTATATAATTTGCTTCAACTTTATCTAATGCTTCGAAGAAACAACTACAATCATTAAGACATTCTATCTTATCAGATATCCCAAAGCAAATCTCTATTAAGATGAAATGTGAATTAGTTTATAAGATTGGAATTCAATTAGTTCTAAGATATAAGAGTGAATAACAGGAATGAATACATAAAACATTATTCATAGAATCACATGAAATTCTGATTTCTTTAAAAATAACCCAAATGGAAAAAAAAAAAAAAATTCCTATAAGAAATCTGACTTGTGTTGTCATTAATTAAACAATTAAGGGTGGTTTTTGCTAAAAAAAAAAAAAAAAAAAAAAAAAAAAGGTGAGCTAGGATAAGAACGAAAAGCAACTTGTTAGGACAAATGTGCATCTGCTGCAGGCTTGAGATTAGATATAAATATAATACTATTTTTGCAAGTTTTTAAAAAAAACATATTTGTGATTAGACAGTGATCATGTCCCTTTAGGTTTAAGTGTCTTTTTAGCCAGTTATGAATTTATATATATATATACACACACACAAACAAACTTATACATACATAACAGACACATACATGCATATTACTACAAATTATATGAATTGAGTGAAACTTTAAGTTAAAGATTTTCATCCTCTTAAGGCATTCATTGGCACACACAATGTTTAACAACACACATTCTCACAGACAGACACACACTGACATACGCTACCTTGCTGCCCTCCTTCCCACCACTGTATATTTTGGCTGAATAGGCACCTGCCGGCCAGGTACACAGACGCCTACTCTGCCATAGCACATAGCCGCCTGCTTCGTGGGAGTATTCTAAATTGGGCCCCCAGTGATAATCGAAACAGAGGGCCAAGGTAGACTCACGACTTTAGTGAACTCCTGTTGTTCCGCCACGTTCATTTAAATGAAGACATTAAAACATCAAAAATGGAAACAATTATTCTTTATAATGTACAGTGTTTTAAAGTGAGATGTGCAATCTCTATCATGGTGTATTCAGGTTTATCAGTTAATTCCATACTCACACACCACAAATAAGACATCAAGATGAAAATAATTAAATAAATCTTTAAATAAAATTACAGCTCGTCTGGGAGTTTTTCCACCCTGATCTGTCAATTGAGTTTGCAATTATTACTTTGACTGCGCTCTTACACAATTACTAAATAGGTGCACCCGGTGGCTGTTTATTAGCAGAGACATAGGGGCGATGAAGGATACCGTATGGTGGCACATCTAGGTGCAATGTTGATGCCCCACTGGGAAGAGTTCCATGTAAGCAATTATTATTTCAATGACTGTGTCTTGTCTAACAGAGCAGCAGAACTTAGCACCTTAACTGGAGAAATACTTAAGTAGTAAAACAAACTAATTGTCTGTTAATTAACCAAAAAAAAATAGAAAAAGGTGTTTTTTGTTTTTGTTTTTAGATCTTGAAGATAAACCAGTGTTTTTTGAAAAACATTTCTTGCAATACATTCCAAACCAACTACTATGGAACACATTAATCTCATACTTGGGAACTCTCCAAGTTTAAACCAGAGGTTTCGAGTCTGACAGCTAAGGATCTGGCTCACACCTATTTTGTCTGGGCAGGGGTAGGGGAAAGTGTTGTTTAGTTAAACCCATTTTTGCCAGGTAGGCATACCTACCTACTTGCCAGGTAGACATACCTACCTACTTTTTGAGCTGGACCATCCTCATTACTTTTTGAGAAGCATTACTGTCTATTTTTAGCCCATGAGCACCCATGTTCTTCCATGGGACTAGAAGATGGGAAAGACCTGAAGCATAGCAAGCTTGTACCCTAAAGTAGAATTAGGAATGCAAACCTGTATTACGGAATATAAACCTGTCCCTAGATCTATATAGGACCCTTCCTCCCATTTGTAGTAAAACATTTAAAAAAAGAAATGTGGGCACCTTCTTCCTGCACAGTCTTTTTTGGTACTGTCCACCTCTCTGACTCCCGCAACATCATGGAGGAGGCATGACTTCCACTGCAATGGTACAACTGAGCATTGGGAACCTGGCATACATTCAATATTCTCCATAGGAAACCATTGTATTCAGTGCTTTCCAAAGGGCCTTCACATCACATGACCGAGTTTTCCGTATGACAGCCACTAAAGGTATATTTAACCCTGCAATGTAAACACTGCAGTTTCTAAAAAAACAAAAATGCAATGTTTTACATTGCAGGGTTAAACGAACAGGGCCACTGCACCCAGACCACTTCATTAAGAAGAATTGGTCTAGGTGGCATTGTCCCTTTAATTATAGTAATGCCACAGGCATAACTACCCATCCCCCTTATTTTCTGATTTGTGCACCAGTAAAAAAAAAAAAAGAGAGAAACGTTAAAAAATTTTTTTTACAAAATTTAGGCTGTTTTAAGCTTGGTTTAGGTGTTTTAAGCTTGGTTGATTTAAGTATTGCAATTTTATTCTGAGGATTTTTTTTTTCTTTATAATACTGACATATATATTTTTTCAATAAATCAGTATGGGGTTTGCTTAAGGGATTCTCCAGTGCCAGGAAAACATATCCGTTTTCCTGGCACTGCAGGTTCCCGCAGTGCCCCTCTCCCTCCCACCACCCATCGCAAGTTGCTGAAGGGGTTAAAACCCCTTCAGTGACTTACCGGAGTCCAGCACCGATGTCCCTCAACGCTGGTCAGGCTCCGCCTACTCTCCTCCCCCGCCGACGTGAGCCGGCAGGGGAGACCTAATGCACAGGAGCGGCAATGGCTGCGCACTCGCATTAGACCTCCCCATAGGAAAGCATTATATAATGCTTTCCTATGGGGATTTCGGCAACACTGGTGGTCCTCACATAGCGTGAGGACGTCCAGTGTTGCTGAACCCTTTTCGTGCTCTATGAACACGGAAGTCCCTCTAGTGGATAGACAGCCACTAGAGGAGGACTTAACCCTGTAATGTAAATATTGCAGTTTATGAAAACTGCAATAATTACACTTGCAGGGTTAAGGGTAGTGGGAGTTGGCACCCAGACAACTCCAATGGGCAGAAGTGGTCTGGAGTATCCCTTTAGTGCAATAACAATTGTTTATATAGCGCTGACATATTCCGCAGCACTGTACGATAGGTAAACAAGACAAACAATTCTAAGAAGAAGAAAAGACTGGGCACAGACTGGGCACAGACTAAACACCAAATTGTATGGAATTAAAACCTAGGCAAAAACTTGTAATTTAGAAAAAAACACATATATAGTCACCGCTTTTTTTGTAATTTGGTTTTCGATTTATTACAATTCACTGTTTAGAGCATAACCCCCTATATTTTATTTTTTATATTGTTTGGTTGGCAGAGTTTGCTGCGGACAATGCAATGCGGACGGGACATTTTTCAGTCAGATCGAATCAAGACCATGAAATTATAATGAAGGAATTTGAAGATCTGTCATCAAAATAAGAGCCAAGAAACTCACAGGTAATGGCCAACTAATACATTGTTCTGAGAAGAAACTAGGTGATTATCACTATATCGGACTTGTAATTATTTCAAAACAATGCGGCCGTACATGTTTATTGTGCAATGCCTCCGTTCTTAAGTCAGCTCTAGTAGCTACAAAATATCAAATGAAAAGATATTATTTATGCGTGTACGTGGTATCAAACAGCAGAGGACTCTTGGAAACGAAGAAGATACAACTATGATTGATGTCTTTCTGTATTTTCAGCCTAGTTAGCTGCAGTATAAATGACATCAAGCCAAATCCCAGGTGGCTACTGACAATCATTTATTTTTTAGCGGTCCTGTTATGGAGTCTGTTTGTTTATATAGGTATATACAGTTCGCATTTTAAAACAAACAATTTATAGGCATCTCTTTCCCTGCTCTAACAATGTAGAAAAATATCTACTAAGAACAACAACGCTGGCTTTGTACAAATCACATCTCTGAGCTGTTTATCACTTGAGGTTTGTTTACACTTTAAGCAATGGCTTAACTTTTTTATTTTTGTTGCCCCGGGTGTTACACAACTCCCACATATAAAAAAGCCTGAAAGTGAATGATAAAGAATTCTTTCTATAAGTCAGTTTAAAATAATAATGCAAACAGATTAATATTAATTTCATCCAACCAGGCTATAATACCTTTTGCAGGAATTCAAGATCTGTCACATGCCTCACACCAGCCCACTTTTGAAGCGGGCACAACGCAAGCACATCATTAACGATCTCGCTCAGTGCAGCAGGAACTAGGACCATGCCGTGCGGGTTTCAGCTGCGCTCCCTGCATAGTCCTGTTGGTAAGAGGCCAGCCAAAGGACCTGCTCTGCCCCTTTTCCAGGAGACCTGCCCATTATTTGCATTGCCAGTGACGCAAGTCATATCACTGGTGATGTCCCCACAGTTCTGCCACCACTCATTCTCGCACCATACCTCCCAATGTTGGAAGATATGTTGCCATTAAAAAAACTAAGAAAAGAGTTACCTGCGCACAATTCCAAATCCCTATGCATATTTAGATAAATGGAAGTTTTTAGTTTTACTCCAATGGCCATTAGATGTAAGCCCACCTGCCACGCCGAGGCAAAGCTCTTAGGTGGATTCTACACTAACATTCACCTTGCTTGCTTCAGCTTAAGGCAAAATAAAATCTCTACTGAGACAGAGAGGGGTATTTTTAAACCCCTACATACTTATTCACTCTTATTAAATATGTAAACCCCTACATACCTATTAACCCTTATTAAATATGTAAACCCCTACATACTTATTAACCCTTAATAGGCAACACATGGGCTGGGCGACAGCATTGTAACATGTGGGTGGCAGCAATGACTATAGTACACATCAGCCCAAATACATACAATAAAAACCAAAGAAAAGTTACATGCACACTATTCCAAATCCTCTATGCATACTTAAATAAATTGAGTTTTTTTGTTTCACTCCAATGGCCATTAGGTGCTGTAGGCCAATTGTTAGTGTAGGACCCACCTAAGAGTTTTGCCTTGAGGTGGCAGATGAGCTTACACCTAATGACCCTTGGAGTGGAATAAAAAACCCTTCATTTATTTAAATATGCATAGGGATTTGGGATAGTGCGCAGGTAACTCTTTTCTTTGGTTTTTATTGTATGTATTGTGGATGATGTGTACTTTTGTACTTTTGTACCTTTGTACTTTTTGCTGATGCCCAGGAGTAGTGGGAGTTTGAGCTCAGGACTTATTTTTGTGTGTTTAGATATGTTTAGATGTGTTTTCGTGTGGAGACGGACATTTTTCATTTTCCTCAACAATATTCAAACCCTCAGTTACAATTACTGAAAAAATATATATATTTGGCAAACTAACATACACCCCAACTGTCCTGAATTTCGTAGGGATAGTTCTACTTCAAGGACCCTGTCCTGCTGTCATGCTTTTATACTCTGGTATTCTGCGACTGGGTAGAAAACAAAACCAAGTCATAATAAAGGCCTTGTATTCTGCTGTGCCAAAACAGGACAAATTCACCATGGGAGAGCTGGGTTGGTATAAGGGACCCTCTATCCTCTGGCAGCATGCTGATAATTGGTGATACAATTCAACCATACAAATAATACTCAAACTGACCTCACTCCCTCTCACATTTAGAGAATTATGCTTTCTTTAAACTTTAAAATACTCAGAGAGTACCTGTGAGCATTTTGGTACAGGAGGACTTAGTTATCAGTTAGTAGATGATCCGAATGACCGCGTGATCTGTGAGTCCTCTTATACCCTGTGCCCATAATATATATATTTGCAATATAAATATATTCTGGATGTCTTCCACAAGGGCGTGTGATATGGTAACAGGAAATGCCAATAAATTGTTGAAATAGAAGACTCTTAGTATGATGGCACCATAACCACTATATTGTTTATGGAGTCTGGAGTGACCCATTAATTAGCCAGCTGTATAACAGGTGTTAAACACTGAATGTAGCAGGCTTCAGGAGTGCTATATGATATCGAGATGTATATCAGAGATACAGATTATGATGTGGATAGCTGCAGTCACTCAGACACATGCCTCTAGCTCTCATGCCCCCTATTTGACCTTTTTATGAAGTACTATTAATCCAGTCACTGGGATGGAACTCAGTCAGACTAGACATGATTGAAGACCTGACTACCTCGAAGGAGGATATGGTGTACTGATCGAGGCAGTGCAGTAATAGCAGCGTTTTTGAGAAAATACGGCCCTCTGCTTTGTGCATGGCATTATCACATTAAAGGTACAGTATAGGCACTCAGACATTCATCTCATTGAAGTGGTCTGGGTGCAGTGCCCCCCCCCCCCCCCCCATAGTCCTACAATGTAAAACCTTGCTGTTTTAGAGAAACTGCAATGTTTACAATGTAAGGTTAAGACCGCCCCTAGTGGCTGTCTACCAGGTAGGCATCAAAATAAAACGCATAAAATAAAGCATTGACACTTTTCAGAGGAAACGATGGATTCTGGCTTGAAAATGGCTTCTAGCCAACAGGTCGGTTATAGTGGGATTTTCCTGTCCCCTTGACCTGAAAGGGTTAACTGTACCATCAGCTAGAGGATGCCATTCTAATTAGTATCCTTTCTTTTAAGTTATGGTATTATTTTGAGACTGCACAAGGTAAATAACATAAATGAATGTTGCTTCTATATTCTGTGCAGTATAAAAACAATTCAACCTAGTAAAAACTCCAGGATGAAGGAATAAATGAGAGCAACAACAGAATATTTAAAGTGCAAAGTGCATAATTTGCAAAGACCCCTGATGGTGGCATTGCGGCTGTGTGCCCGATGTCTGGGGGTGGGGGAGGAAAAGGTGAGAGAAACTCACCTGAACCTGTTCCTCATGAGCCCTGCCACTTTTATCTCCTGCCTTCAGGAGCCGACATCAGCGATGTATGCGAGCAATTGTAAATGAGTAGAGTACTGAGGTCTATGGAGGACAGACAGAGCTTTTTTCCCTAGAGCCATCAATGATAATGTCAGTGGCAGGGCGAGTATTTAATAAATACTCTGTCTCCATGAAATACTCATTTAGAGGTGGGGGAGGCGGGAGGA
The DNA here is from genome assembly GCF_036172605.1 of Pelobates fuscus. Classification (NCBI taxonomy): domain Eukaryota; kingdom Metazoa; phylum Chordata; class Amphibia; order Anura; family Pelobatidae; genus Pelobates; species Pelobates fuscus. The sequence continues at coordinate 349,733,909 of NC_086320.1, read as the reverse complement.
GGGGGCTTGGAACATCTGCTTTAAGGTGAGATTTTTTAAGGCAAAAAAGGGGCTATTTGGGTGTTTTAGTATAGATGGTCATTCTATTGGGTTTTTATGGTGATTACTCCATATTTGTGTCTGGATAAATCTCCATCATGATGCCACACCATGTATACAATAAGCAAAGTGACATTTCCATGATCTGAAGCCCTCTCAGGTCTTTGAGAATGATTTGATGGCCAAAATGTTTCTCCAGCAATGTAACAGGTTCTGTGGCACCAAATATATTGCTTTTTCCGTGATTCATTCCATTGTGTTGGAGCTTCTAGTGGATTGTGGATGTAAACAGACAGATATGGACCTAATTACATATGGCGCCAACTGAGGCTGTAGAATAGACTTCGGTTTCAAACAAATTGAGATTTGTCTTAAATTTTAGGCAAAAGAGTGATTTGTCTAAATTCTACAAGTCCGCCACTCTCAAAAAATATCAGGACACATTATGAAATGAACGAAAGGGGCAATAGATGAGCCAATTCATTGTTTTTCTACAGAATTCCATCCTAGTACCGGAAAAAGGGAGCATTAATGTAGTATTTTGTTATGTATTATTGTACACTAATAGGCACATTTTGGTGTCACTTTGATTTTTCAAGAGCATTTTTTATTCTATTTTCACAATATCACAATTGTATCCACTGCTCTGTTTTTTATTAGTTCAACACTAAGTTGGACTTAGTTGGAACAATCAGTTCAGTATTTTTTTTTTTTGCAAATAAATTTTTTTTGTATTTATTTTTTAACGACCCCTGCTTAGTACAGCAGATATTCTCTGTATTAGGAATAGATTGTAACAGTTAGTGGGTAGAGAACACCCTTTCATCTACTATTCTCCAGAATCGATATACAAACAGTAATTTAAGTAACGCCAGTCGCCGCATAGAGCTTTAAGTGATGTTTCCTCGGGTGACATCACATTACACCTTTTGATAAATCAAGATGTTTGCTTCAAGATGTTTGCTTCCTCTTGGTAATCTGTTTGTTTGATGTCAACTTCCAACATCTCAGCAGAAACAATCAGGCCCTCCATCTCTACCCCCCTCTATTTGTGCAAACCATGACTCATAGCAAAAAGGAGACAAGATAATCCATGGAAATTAACCCTTTATGTTATGAAAGATAATGTTCTGACAATTTGTCTGGCATACTGAAAACAAAAGCAAAGGATGTTTAGGGTGCAAAGAGATTAGGGTGAGTTGTGATCAAGGGCGTATACTGTAGAAATACTGGCCTGGGAGATTTTTGAACATGTGAATATATTGTGTTTAAATATGTCTCTTGTGCCTATTGAATAATAAATGAATTGGGGTGCAAGCACTAATTTTCATTAACATCTATATTAAGCTACATTCTTTTAAACTGTATTTCAAAAAAGACGGTTTAAAGACGTTCAGAATAAGAGAAAGATGGACAAGTCAAATTGAGCAATGCAAGAGAGAGAGTTTATAATAATTCTAAACAGCACATGATTGACCTACCTACAGGCACAATTGTATTCTAAAAAGAATCAACCCCTTCCGTCCCAGCCCATGGGGTTAGTTTTCACCATCTCTCCCAGTGTTGGTCATCACTCAGCAGATGAATGATTTTCTACACCAGAGCTTTGATAATTCCTTCCACATCACATAAAAGATCAGTAAAAATCACCCTCACACTGCTGTTCTATTCAGACGCATACGTGGCTCATGCAATATAATGTGACTGAGTAGCAGCCAGAGGGGGATAAGTGAATAACATTTATTATACTGTTACAATGGCACCTGTCAAGGGGTGGGATATATTAGGCAGCAAATGAACGGTCAATTCTTGAATTTCATCTGTTGGAAACAAGAAAAATGGGCAAGGGAAAAGATCTGAGTGACCCTGCAAGTAGTGGTGGCTAGACGATTGGGTCAGAGCATCTCCAAAACGGCAAGTCTTGTGGGGTGTTCATGGTGTGCAGTGGTTAGTACCTACCAAAAGTGGTGCAAAAAAGGACACCCAGTAAACTGGCATCAAAGTCAAAGGTGCCCAAGGCTCCTTGATGAACTATGGGAAGAAGTAAAGGCCAGTGGAGGCAGTGTTATGCTCTGGGCAATGTTCTGCTAAGAAATCTTGGGTTCTGGTATTCATGTGGATGTTGTTTTGGCATGTACCAACTACCTAGAGAATGTTGCAGACAACGTACACCCCTTCATGGCAATGGTGTTCTCTAATGGTATTGGTATTGGTATTCAGTGTGGCCTACTGCCACACTGCAAAAATTGTGCAGAAATGGTTTGAGGAACATGACACAGAGTTCAAGGTATTGCCTTGGCCTCCAAATCCCCCAGATCCCAATCTCAATCAGTTGTATGTGCTGGAAAAACAAATACAAACCATGGAGGCCCCACCTCGCAACTTGCAGGGCTTAAACGATCTGCTGCTAATGCCTCGGTGTCAGATACCACAGGACACGTTCAGCGGTCTTGTAGAGTCCATGCCACAATTTGTCAGAGCTGTTTTGGCAGACCGAGGGGGACTTACACGATATCAGGCAGGCGGTTTTCATGTTGTGACTGATCAGCGTATTTGCTGACCTTAGTAACCAAGTGCAAATCCACTGAATATAAAGATGCCTGATTTTAGCCAGGCAACTGCATTAACTGTACAGCTTACTGTTTACATTCTGTTAGCATTGGCAGTGATAATCATCCCCATTCCTTTTCTTTTCTAGCCTCCCCTCCCCCACACACACCCTATCCAGAAATTATTTTTACCTACGGATAAGTAAGTTATGCTTCCTCCACCTCTTATCATGTCACTGATGATAGGTCATGCACTGTTCCAAATAGGCAGCATGTTTTATAAAATAGTAAGATAAACAGGGAAAACACACAGCACTGTTATTTTTTTTCTCCTTTTATTTACAGTAGAATATTAATAATAAGCATAACAATCATTATAGTAAGTCAAACACTGGCCATCTGCATTCCCTTCTGTGATTAGACTCTGTTTACAAGTTAAAACAAGCATTCAAATATCTTGGCAGTCAAACTACCTGATCAGCAAATTTTTCAAAACCAAAAGAAAAGGGTTATAAGAACACAAATATATCTACCTCTGCAAAGTTGAAGCCGTAAATGTAGGACGTATTTGCAAATTAACAAATCGGAAATGCGATATAAAGAATTCTCAATATATAGATTCCGATGTGACTAAAATGTTAAGCTGCATGTATTGTAAGCTATTAGTAACATTTTAATTTGTCTCTATTGAATATAGTTTATAGATTCAGAGATGCGATCAATACAAAACTCCTCCTTTTAGCAATGATTTGTGTTGGGCTATATTGACCAAAAATGTTAAAATTCACTATGAAATTACTTTCGATTCCGGCCATTTCAGATGTTAGTAAATAACCATTTTGTAGTCCAATATAACAGCAATTTGACTTTAAAAAGTAAATAAATATTTAAAAAAAAAAATTGCTATACAACTCTCATGGTTTATCTCTAAGCCAAAATATTTAATTTAATGGAAAAATCTATTTAAAGTTTTTTTGATAAAAGTAAATAATATAACGTATGCATTAGCAAAGGATCATGGGACATACACATTTTGACCGCCAAAGTTCTTCTAGATCATTTTCCGATTTCACTATGTTTACATTAAACTGTTACATTTTCAGTAAAATTTGATCTGGGATGGCAGGCCACCTTTGAGAGAGGAGATTGGGGATTAAGTAATAAAAACAGCATATACCAAACAAAGCTGTCATGTTCTAAATAGCAGTTTTTACAAAGTTCAAGTGAAACGGTTCAGAGAAATGTTGGTGTGTTTGAAATATTTCAGCCCCAGAGATTGCAGTTTCAGACAATGGTCAGAAAGGGTAATTTACTACAGTGAGAGTTCAAGGTGAATTCAAAGTGAATGTTACATTTAAGGCTAAAATAAATGAACTGGACGAATTATCTGTCATCTATGCTTTCAATTCAACTACTATGGCCTTCAAATGGAAATTCACTTTGGATTCAGTGTGAATTCTTACTTGAGTAATTAACCCTGACAGTTTAACCAACCTACTATATATTGCTTTTTATCTTCACTTTAAATCTGAATCACCCTTATTCCTCCTGGAATTGCCTGGAATTAAAAACATTTCCTGAATGAAGTATCCAGTCCTGTTAATTTCTCTTTTACATTAACCTTTTACAGACCTCACACTGCACTGAACATTCTACAGGATCTCCGCTAACCACAGCTCCTGCCCTTCCTGACCTTTCCTACACAATAACCACGATCTCACTGCACCAGTTTTACTTAAAGAAAAAAAGTCTTTATTTTTTTCCTTTCTGATATTTTGTTTCTATCGTTGTAGTAAAACGGGTACATGGGTTCGCAACACATCAGGAGCTCTTTCACAGATTTCAAAAATTGACTTAATTCTTATTTGCCCTTACTCTTATACTAATTTGGAAAGCTTCAGAATGCATCAAATATGTCTACAAATGTGTCTGGCATACAGTGTAGATGCCAATATTCTAACTGAAGTTCGGGGTATGTTATTCTGGGTGTAAAAACAATCAAAGTGTCTCATGTCAAACGTGTGTCTTTTCACAAGGCACTATAGACACCTTAAAGGAGAGCTGTTACCTCAACACTATATTTTAATGTTATAACCCTTTCATAAAGGTTTGAAAAAAAAATGGATTCTTTGTTAAATGAAGTATATGTAATTTAACAAAGAATCTATTTACTTTTAAAACTTAATGAAATGAACATTATATATATTTTTTAAAAATAGCATTTATGCGACAGTTGTCCTTTAGCACAGTCTTTGCGTCCCCCGTGACTTGAGGATTCAGGATACCCCACATTTTATAGGGTGTAAGGTGACATAACGTCATGTTTGTCATTACAGGTGCACTCCATTGATCACTTGGTGACAACCTAACGATCACATTGAACACGTGTAACTACTTAGTCCAACCCTGTGGTTGTAACTAAAAGATCAGGAGGCGGAGATAAAAACACAGAATTCTTTTCGTATTTGAAATAAGCATTGTGTAAAGTGTTAAGCCAACATATCAGTTATCACTAGTTTATTTTACATTGCATTTACCCAAGAACCCACCCACATGTCCCTTAGCTAACCCTATGAATAACTAGTTTGGTTCTATTAGGCCACGCTAGGCCTTCAACTCCTTCTAAAGACATTCCTTCACAGTGTTTACACAGACTGAGCCGCTGAATGATGTAAACACAGGACAGCTATAGCTCTGTTTACTGGCTGTCCTTTTCACTATAATATATCCGTTGCTGTGTTTCTTAGATCTGCTCAATGCCAGCACATGACCCCTACATACATTGCTCTCTAAAACATAGGCAACAACTCCGAAAAAAAAAATGAAAAGGAAATGATTGTGAGTTTGGTCTGCTGGCTGATGTAGGAATGGAAAAGTTAAATCCTTTTGCTTACTATTATGTTGTAACACTTTCAATGTCACCAGGGAATTTGAAGGAAATATTGCCAAGAGGGAAAAGAGTTTTCCAAACAGGCATTTATTGATAAAAAAAATTTAATAATGAAAGAGTTTTCATTATTCAACACAAGCGCCTTCATTTCTCTGAATAATGAAAACTCTTTCAGACGATAATAGTCCAAAGTCGGGATTGTCCTGATGAATCTGGAGATTGTTGGGAGGTATGTAGACATGCGCCTGGCTCTGTATTTAGGGTTATTTACAAAAGTGTGACTTATCAGGAATTCAGTGTGAATGCAACGTGAGTTTAAACTTTTAGACTACTTTAGTATAGCGGATATAGGCATTTTTTTTAATTTCTTCTATTTTGACATAACATTTGAAATTCCTGACTATGAATTCTGGACATGTAACACTTTATTGAATAACCTTGATTGTGTCTGGTCTCAAAACAACATCTAAGTGAACATTCCAAAAGCCACATGTTAGACTCATTCCCTCCGAGAAGATGCTATAAATACGAAAATCAGTGTGTAACACAGGAAGTCTTCAAAGCAAAATATTATAAATCCCAAATAGCAAAATAATGTATTCAAACCACAACTAACAACAGATGGGCTGGATATTACAAACATTGAACATGCATTAAGGGCCGATCCTGGGTGGTTTCACCGCACCCAGGCGCTTGAAGGTGGGGGGCGCCAAGATGAATCCTGTCCCAGGGGTCCCAGGTGGTGGCTGTCTGGCCACCGTAGGACATCCCCGAAGTGGCGTTTATTAAGTAAGGCAGAGTAGGCAAAACTCCTATACTGAATATGATGAGCAGAAGTTGTTTGGGACATGACAGGTGCTCTTTAAGGTGCTACAGAACTTCTAATCTCAACTCGCTGTACCAATAGCAAGAATAGCATAGTATTATTGGAACCATAGATTCACAACGGCTGAAACTCTGCTTTCTGGGCTTCCTGAACTACTAATGCATTAGTAAATCTATTGAATAAATAATATATAAGTTTCAGCCAGATGTAATTTATGAAATACAGTTCTGAAAATGTTATCCACAAAACTAAAAATGTTACAAATTAAAGTTGCATGGCAAAACATAGGCTACAGGAGCTACGCTGTGACTGTAGTTGACCTGGACATTTGTTCAAAATCAGCGATAGAGCCTCAATTTTCACATTTGCTCTTCATTTGCTAGAATTCAGAGTTTAGCGAATAACTCTGTAAGAGGTTTTGATCAAACATCCCCATTCTAAAGCCTCATAGGTCATCATGGAACAATAATGCAAACTATTTACTAGAAGTTTGTAGCTATTTACTTGTATAAGTTATTTACTATTCATAAAGCACCATCATAGATGAAAAATATTTCAAGCTGCAAAATTGTATTTAAAAAAAAAGGGTGAAATTAGCAGGTTGGTATCTGTTTACAAAGGCACCTAGACTGACTATCCAAAGTGACATCTAAATACACAAAATACACTGCAGTTTAGAACCCAAAGATCCACTATGAGAACACATGTAGTGCTTCATTACCGAACCATAGCCTGGGGTTAGTTACAAAAATGTAGTTCATGAAAGGGGCAACAGTATCAGGTTAATCCAGAGACACCAATTAAGAAAATGGGAATTTAACAATGGATTGAAAACAATTCAGGATTTAATATCCCAGTTTTTATATTCATTGCTTTTCATAACACGGTCCCCGAGGCAGTGATTATTCTATTATTCATATCCTGGATGATAGCAACACAACCTCACCTTAAAATCTCATCTGTTACATCCTCCCTTGTATATCTATCTATCTATCTGTCTATCTATCTATCTATCTATCTGTCTGTCTGTCTATCTATCTATCTATCTATCTATCTAATGTATCTTTTTCCTGAATTACAGATAACATATTTTAGAATTGATATTTCTTTTACATATATTAATAAAATGTCCAAACCCAATTTTTGTGACAATGTTTGGGACAAATTGGTAACATTGTTGCTTGCTTACACAAACCACTACAAGAGTGCAGACCAACATACTTTTCAGTACAAATAATGCAAGAAGAAGGTTATTCACTAATCAGCGAGTTGCGATAAAACCATTTTTGAAACAGTATTTTTGGCCTTAATGTTACGAATTGGTTACCACCGCACATGTTTAGCTTACTTCAGTTGATTAATACTGACATTTTACACTTTCACACAGCATTTTCTTCTAATACCAAATCTCTACTTGTTGCCCCTACCTCTCATGCATTATTTAGAACAGGCATAGGCAATCTTCGGCACTGCAGATGTTTTGGACTACACCTCCCATGATGCTTTGCCAGCATTATGGGTGCAAAAGAATTATGGGGGATGTAGTCCACAACATCTGGAGTGCTGAAGGTTGCCTATCGCTTATTTAGTAACCTCCGTCATAGATTAATTTGTATAAAATATACAGCAACAACTTATCGCACAACAACAATAATGCAATTCAGAATTATAACCTGGAAGCTTAATTTATTCACAGAAGCAGAACACACCAATATCCAGAGGTTTATTCATTAAATACATAATTGTAGTGAATTAAAAACTTTCCAAATACAGGCAAAACGTGATCATTTCTTTAAATCAGCTATAGTCGCAGCATTCCGATTTTAGCCTAAATTTTGCAGTTCTCTGCAGTTGAGCATTTAGTGACTAAACGTTCGTGCATTCCTAAAAGTGCACCCACTGATACGCCTTTCTGTGCAGTCGAGAGTAAAACTGATCATCCGATTACACTATGCAAGTAAGATCTTGCACGTATGTTTGGTATGAACAAATATTTTATATTTACTCATTTGGAAGAAAAAAAAAAAAAGAAAAGAAAAAGGATATTATAGATCAAATCTCTTTACCTTTGAAAATGTCAAGTGTCCAGCAGATCGAAGGACCAAACGATGTCTCCCTGTGAAGTTAATCCACAAAGTTGTGTGCTGTGTTCCTTTTTGTGCAGTCAGGTATAAACTAGCCCCATCTCCCTCCTGTATTCACTTGAATTCTGCTTGCAGCCTATAGGAGTTTCATTTTTTATTTTTTTTTAAAGCCGTAACATGTTTCTATGAGTGCCTTGACATGCTTTTTCAACCGTGACATCACACCATCTCCATAGTTACTCACCCCACCTGGCAGGCTACATGCATGTGTTACACGTAAAAAAATAAAATTAAAAAAATAGTCAATGTAATCATTTTGCTATTTTGTGGGAATTCTTTGTTAACATGTGATCATTCCGTTAAAAGAATCACACTGCGTACGTCCACTGTGGAAAAGTTGGATGAATTCTGTTAAGAACGACTAGTTCTCAACAGAACAATCAGGTTTTTTGGCTATCTGCCCCTCCCTGTCTGACTATGTAGCTATCTGTTGAACAGTGCCACTATGTTTCCCTGGCAGCTCGTATTTAAGGTGAGGGCTCCGAGGACTGCTCGAGCAGGTTTTTCTGTTTGTATGGCCTCTGGGTTAAAGCTTCCCTTAAAAAAAAAAAAACACAAGTATAAAAAATCTCCTTGATACAAATAAACCAATCCATGTGCAGTTTGTATAAAGTGTTTATGTTTTGTTGCATAATTTATGAGATTCCTATTTGGTTTGTCTTTCACTTACATACTTACAATAGTAAGCATTAAAGGGACACTACATGCACCCAGACCACTTAATCTCACTGAAATAGTCTGCATGCAGTGTCCCTGTCGCCTTAGCCCTGCAATGTAAAACCTTGCTGTTTTAGAGAGACTGCAGGATTAAGGCTGCCTCTAGAGTTTGACTTCATGAAACGACACTGGACAGCCTCACGCTTTGAAGCGCTAAGGAATCTGTTGGCGCTATATAAATGGCAATAATAATAGTAATAATGAGGACATCCAGCATCTTCAAGTCACCAATAGGAAAGCGCTGAATCAATACTTTCCTATGGGGAAGGCCTAATGCGCATGCACAGCACTCGCAGCACGTATGCATAAAGTGTGGACGTTGGAGGAAGAGGAGAGGGAGCCAGCGGAGAGGGAGCGCGACACTGGAATAAGGTAAGTGTAAAAAAAGGGTTTTTAACTTTTTATTTGCTGGGAACGGTGGGAGAGGAACACTTGAGTGTTAAGAATACAGCTTTGTATTCCTGAAACTAAAGTGTTCCTTTACGTTTAAATGTAGCCAGGAGATCACACAACTATTTTACTATCTTTTCTCTAGACGTCTAAGTGGCGGAGGCCAGAGTAGTCAGTATGATTCTTCACGTGAGTCTTTGTTGGAGGCATGGTTAGAATTAAAGATGAATTTTCACGTCTATGAAAATGACGTCATTCAATAAAACTCGCGTAAAACTTTTGTTAACCTTTTTTTTTTTGCTTTATATGATGGTTTATTTCCTTTTAAAATTGCATACATGTGTTACAATATAGGGTTGCCCCAAGGTCTACTGTCCCATTATGCCACAATTTACAGTTTATCCCTATAAACACTTGCCCCGTGATTTACTAGTGCCTGTATCTAATCAGATACGCTGGCATAGAAAACTCTCCGAGCAAGCTGAAAGAAATATAGAAATAGCAATAAGGAATAGTATTTATTAGATAGACTAAGCAGCTTACATGCTGAAATGCCTTGAGCTAGACAGGCATAGGGCTTGCATATCGCCGTACCTGTTATTTGTCATCGGCTAGGTCCTACTTGAAAGTACCTTTCACTTCTTTTATTAAGTAGTGGATGTTTAATGTCCGCCAATTTTATGAGTAGTGACAGGGAATTCAAGGCAGAACTTAGAAACTTATTCTAACTGTAGATAATGCATGAGTAATCTCGGTGTACGTAAAGAATCAACGGCAGACTGTTAGTTTCCCAAAAAACAAACCAAAAAAAAACGACAAAATATTTCCATATTAAATGTGGACAAGGCATCTGACATGGGTGCCCTAGGTACACACTAACATAGGACTTAAGTTCCTACTTGCAATTTTCAATCAATTTGGCTCAGCTATGGTGTAAGATAAAAATTAAAAAATATATATTCTTTATGTATTCATCTACATTCTGCAAGAATAGATATTTGGAGATTTGTTTCTAGTGCCTGTATTTTCTGTATTATCTAGCTCTGTGGAAGTTTAGTTTGTTTGACGATTAAAAAAAATATACATGTTTCTTTATGTTTTCATATTCAATAAATATTTTCCTTTTATAAATTAAAACACAGTTTCTCGAGTGTGCACTCAAGCAACCAAAAAAGTTTGGCTCATCTTTGCTACGTTTAAAAAAAAAATTTTTTTATTGAGATTTTAGCGAGACATTTCAGTGACCGCACATAATCTCAAATGATCAAATCAAATGGTAGAAAGCTACATGTTGCACTAGTATTGTACCTCCAAGTAAAAGTGATCTCAGCTGAATTTTTTGCCACATATTAAATTTATTCAATAAAACACTTAATTGCACTTAATTATATATATACATTTTTAATTTAGTCTAAAATAATCAGTTTACAGACATTTTTTTAAATTAACTATATTTGTCTTAATTTAGCAAATCTCTTGTTTTACTACAATTCAGTGTTTAGTAAATCAACCCCTTGTTTCCCTGCAGGGCTATAAATATGCAATTTTTCTGAATTCAGGAAGCATTTAAAAATGTCTTTTAAACATTTGCATTTCAAGTATTTAATTTCCTTGTGCGAAATTGTCGTTGTGAACGTTAATGTGCATTTTTCTTGTAGCTTTTGTTAAGAGTCTCTTCTGGGTAAAATCAATGGCCAAATCTTTCAAGATACAACATGAGTGAAAAGTTCCTATTTGTGTTATGATAGCAGATTGCTTTTAAAGAAATTCCCAGCTGTTGGGGAAACATTCACATAGACCAAATATGCCCCGATCACTAAATGTTGGCACTGTACTATTTGTGGACTATGTCTCCAATTTACCTTACTCATTTAAAGATGAACACAATTAAATAAAACACTGTAACTTATAATAACTTTTATATCATGTATATATATATATATATATATATATATATATATATATATATATATATATATATATATATATATATATATATATATATATATATATATATTATACAGATTTAGCAAATTACATCACAAGCCAGATCAGTTCAGGCACATCCAGGGCACACAATGCAAAAGAGAAGCAAAAATAGATAGAACAGCTTTATGTGTGAAGAGTGTGTTCTCTCTTTTTTCATTTTGGAATTTTAATACAAATTAACACTTTTATAAGTTATACTAGTTACACCCCCCGGCTTTTCAAACAGACAGCCGGTCCTGTTACTTCCTGGTTTGGTTAGCCTTTTTGCACTGAACTCAAGAGGCAGCAATTGTCCAGAGCGCCTGCCTTGCAAAGACTTCTCATTGAGCTGCATTGGGAAGCCTGTGATTGGACAGCCACAGAAAGTCTTGGCGGGGTTAGAAGGGTTGACTTGTAAAGGCTTCAGACAAGAGATCTGCAGCTTTTACAAGCTGGTTTTAGACATATCCCAGTGGAAAACAAATGCATAAATAAATATTTTTATGAGCTTTATCTACTAAACAGTGATTTTAATTTATTTTTTTGTATTTGGACAGTGGAGTGTCCGCTAAAGTTTAACAACTCTGTTCATACTGACCTTTGCTGCACAACCAGCCTAGTAAATACTGAGGTACAAAATGAAGAAGAGGTGATTGCGCACTTTTATAGAAGGAACTCCTGGATTGTGAAAATAATCTCTATAATCTGTAAGTATAAAAAGCCAACAATCGCGTAATAAAATCACACACAAGGTATGTAAAATTAAATAATTGGAAAACTCACAATGTTTAGAGCATTTCTGAGTTTGCTCTAAACTATGAAGGCAGGATACATCAAACAGATGTGAAATTGCTGGTTTGGGGTCCCCCAGGAGGTATAGATAATCCTCTGTTTAGTAGATCAGGAACCAGGAACCAAGATGAATATATAATAAATACTTTAATTGATGCAAAATAAATATGCAAAATTATATAGGGCACAAAACACTTCATAATCAATTAAAACACAGAAACAGGTGTACATCCATTAACCTCCCCCTTCTCCATATATGGTATGTTTCCGGCCGTTTTTCAGTACTTCCGCCTCTTCCAACATGTCCGCCGTCATCATTTCCTTAGTATGTGTATGGAGCCACACCCAATATGGCCGCGCGTGTCTGACGTTTTCACTCCATGTAAGTTGAAATCGTCATATCCGTTTCGTCATTTCCGGTTGACGTCACATATGTCCTTTTCGGACATTGCTCAGGCCGGCCTCCCCTGCATTAGTGAGCCGCAATCACATGACCGCACACCTGCCGAAAAGGACATATGTGACGTCAACCGGAAATGACGAAACGGATATGACGATTTCAACTTACATGGAGTGAAAACGTCAGACACGCGCGGCCATATTGGGTGTGGCTCCATACACATACTAAGGAAATGATGACGGCGGACATGTTGGAAGAGGCGGAAGTACTGAAAAACGGCCGGAAACATACCATATATGGAGAAGGGGGAGGTTAATGGATGTACACCTGTTTCTGTGTTTTAATTGATTATGAAGTGTTTTGTGCCCTATATAAGGGAGCTTATTTTAGTTGCAAACTTATATGCACCTGAGGAAGACCTATTGCATTAGGTCGAAACGCGTTGTGCTATTTATTGTTTTTTATTTATTTTGCATCAATTAAAGTATTTATTATATATTCATCTTGGTTCCTGGTTCCTGATCTACTAAACAGAGGATTATCTATACCTCCTGGGGGACCCCAAACCAGCAATTTCACATCTGTTTGATGTATCCTGCCTTCATAGTTTAGAGCAAACTCAGAAATGCTCTAAACATTGTGAGTTTTCCAATTATTTAATTTTACATACCTTGTGTGTGATTTTATTACGCGATTGTTGGCTTTTTATACTTACAGATTATAGAGATTATTTTCACAATCCAGGAGTTCCTTCTATAAAAGTGCGCAATCACCTCTTCTTCATTTTGTACCTTTCTATGTAAGTGTAAAAGAGTGACTATACACTTAGGTGATATTGCTGCATGCCACATTATCTTTGATTAAGATATTTGGTTTATTAGCGCCACCCCTTTTCTTTCCTGTTGTACTAGTAAATACTGAGTTTTCCACCTCGAAATGTGAAAAGTGAGCATTGAGGCTTAATCAGCAATCTTTGACGTCAGTTTTGATGTTAACTTGAAATATCTAGTGGCCATTTGCACACATGCGTTCATAGATCTTATACATCTCATACATTTTTGCAAGTATTTCTGTCATGTGTCTTTGTATCTGTTTCTTGCGTTATCTGCAAAATACATGATGTCTCAGGAGAGAAGCACCCCTAGGCCCCCTGCTGTTATTATGGTAATCAAAATCAATATGTCCAATTTGGCTGTTTTGTCCTTACATTTTAAATACATTTTTCATTTACTTTGAATTCCCAACAATTCTCACTTTAGTGAATAATATCGAAAGTGAGTTTAGATAAAAAAAAAAAATCCAGACTTTAAATAAAGCTGACTTTTTTTCAATTTGGCTCGAATTAGCGCAACAATCTTTTGTTTCTCTTCGTTTACAGATACCATAAGAAAATAGGTTCCAAGTAGAGGGTGTGTTCACCGGAGTAAAAGCTAAGTTAATTTACAATCATGAAAATAATATTTATAACGTAACAAACAAAATCGTTATCAGCTTGATTTCACAGCAGTTCACGATCTCAATAATAACCATCGTTGTTCCCCTTTAAAATAAAACATATAACAACCGCAATATATCTACATTAATCCAAAGGATGGCTCAGTGATGGAACTGATGGTGAAGTGCCTGTTTCATCAACGGGAACATAAAATATATCTCAATACGTCTTTTCTATTTAAAATGCACTAATTATTTCAGAATCAGTAAATCCCTTCTTGTATAAGAAAAGATCTGAAATATACGGAAGCAAATTACTTTTAATTATAAAAGGTGCAGGGATTTGTTCTATTATAAATGATAAATCAAAATCAATTGTTCCTTAAGTCATAATAGAATAATCACAGAGAAAACTAGCTACTCGTCATGTTTTAAGAAAATACAGAAGTTTGCAAACAAATAAATAGATAACTAAATTAAAAATATCCATAATAAAACGTTCAACCAATTATTTTGACTTGTTGAAATTGTAACTACTGTTAATGATTAAAACCAATGAATATCCAAATTATGTGGTTCCGTTGAACAATATCCATTTAGGACCTACGTTTCTCCATTTTTGTTAATTCTTTGGTGTCCCAGAAAAGTAATCGATGTCAAAATAAATGTCTGCATGACACATCGCCTTGCCTTGAAATTGCGAGGTTTATGTATATTAAGATGACCCAGATTGTGGTATAGACACATTTGATCTTGATAAAGTAATATGTCCACCTAGAAATTACTACATCTTGAAACCATAAACTGTAATTACTATTCACAAACATAGGAGCTTTCCATACTCTAAATACACACAAAAATGCATGAAATAAAGACTCTGTTGTTGGTACTTGGTTAGAAAATATTTAAAACAAGGCTAGAATGGATGGTGCATTTCCTACAGAGGTCACAAATACATGTTCTAGGACAGGGATAGGCAACATTCAGCACTCCAGCTGTTACGGGCTACATCTGCCATTATGTTTTGCTAGCATTATGGTTGTCCCCAACTTTTACAGTTCCGAAGGTTGACTACCCCTGTTCTAGGAAATGCCTGCCTGCCTTTGAGAAATCGTACTTTGAAATGGGCAACAATAAAAACAGCTTATCGTAACAATTCTTACCTGATCTCTTAGGCGCTCCTGGTGACCCATAATTGCTGTCGCATGGTGTGGGTACTTGTACTTGAGATGCTCTAGAAAGGCCTCTCTCTTGCGGTCCATATCTGATGTCTGCATTCCAAGGATTTCTTTAGAACTTCGAGGTCCTCCTACAGTATGTCTCCTTGGGATGTTCCGTCCAGTTTTGGGTGGAATGTGACTATTTCCATTAGAAAGGTTCTCTTTTGATTGACGATTTTCTGCATCGTCTAACGATGCGCCATGCGCGTTATTTTTTGTTTGACCTGAAAAATATATTTATGAAAACTCTTAATTATATGATTCTTTTTTTTTGCAAAATACCAAATATTAATTTGTATCTAATGTGATAAAGTTTCTAAATAGTTTTGTCTACTAGAAAATGATAGTTCACCACAAAACAATGCTATAATAATATATAATAATATGCATTTTATCTGTAGCTATAAATATATGTGTATCTATATGTTTAGGGATGATTTTGAGAACATCAATTGTATGTATTTAGATATGTTGTAACTTTTCACGATTTATGGCAATTATTTTCTATGGCTTACAGTTGGTGGCACGCACATTGTATATCAGTATATTTCAAGGAATTAACTGGTCTCTTTGTAGCACATATTTTTGCTTTTACGTCCGGGTTCACTGTAAAGAATTGTGTGTTTAGGAAAACATATTTTTAAACCTTTGCGGTCCTATGTTGGAATATATCCGACAAAATATTTAACCTCTTGCGGCCCAATGTCGGATTATCATCCCTGGATAGTAACACCGATCCTCCGTGCTGGGACCTCCCTGCCTGTGCGCATTGGACACTTTTGTAGCACCCAGCACAGAGGATCGGCGGTACTCTCCAGGAAAAACCCGACATGGGACCGCAAGAGGTTAAATATTTTGTCGGACATAGGACCGCAAAGGGAAAATACAATGCTTCCCAAGTAAGGCTATGCAGCAATAGACTTTAAATTAAGCAAAGGCACTGAGGTACGCTTGGTAGCCAATGGAAAGGTAAGGGTGAGGAGTAGGGTTAAGATCAGAGTTAGTGTTAAGAGTCAGTGATTACGTTAGAATTATGATGAGGATTAGAATTGGGTTTATTATTAGAATGTAGAACTAATGTACTCTAGGAATTAGGGTTTGATATACAAGGTTATTTACTGAAATGAGAATTAACAAAGTAGCAAAACTGAGAACCCAGTTTGAATTAGGGTGAGAATGACATTTAAAGTTAAGAGTCAGATTTGCATTTGTGCCATAATTTTGCATAATATTAGGGGAAAATTAACAGGAATGATTAGGTTTTAGTGTTGATTAAAAAAGTAAATTATGTATTAAATTATTTTAAGAAGTTTGATATTTTTAATCTTCCTCTGGCAAAACAAATAATCTGTGGTTGGCACGTGGAGTCTTATCGCCGCCACTGATTGACACCAGCGTAGAGCACAAATCTAGCATTCAACCATCCTGAATGGTGTGACCATGACCACCGGATACATATTTTTGGCTGCCCTTGTTATGACTCCTTTTTACACTCTTCATTTCACCATTATTTATTTTTCGCAAATTGGAAGCATCATGTACTATAAACTCAGTGTCTGTCCCATTTCTGCCTTGTAATGCCCCTGACCCCCCCCCCTCACCCCCCCAAAAAAATAGTATTCAAATTATCCAATCACTAACCATCATACAAAATAATGATGCACTAAAATCAGGCATAAGTAACCTTCGGAACTCCAGATTTTTGGACTACACCTCCCATGATGCTTTGCCAGCAATTATGGATGTAAGAGTCTTATGGGGGATGTAGCCCACCACATCTAGAGTGCTGAAGGTTGCCTACCCTTGCACTAGATATTTAAATCAGCCATTTACTATTGGCAGAGAAGTATTTTTTTTTAGCAATAATACTATTTAACAGAACAATTTAAATGTTGTATTTCTCCAAAGCGGATTAACAATAAGTCACAGTATAGTAAATCGTGTTATATACCATTTTATGTAATCACTAAGGAATATTTTTTCTCGCCTAGCAGTGGCCTTTGTTGGATTTTAAAACATTGTTTTGTTTTTGAATGTTCTCTTCCATATAACAATCCTTCATGCGGAGAACTCATCTTGTAAAGAACTCTCACTGAGTAGATTTGGATGACATTTCCTGCAGTGACAATCCTTTCTAATTTAATTATGTGCACAAGCACAGAAAAGTAAAGGCAGTTATAATGAAAATATCGCAACATGCCACTCAGTTAGGTCAAAGAAGAGGATGTGTCTGATTTGAATGACAACCCTCGAAAACCAGCATTTACTGGTCTCAAAACTAGATTGCAAATAATGGGTAAAGATGACAGCATGCTGGCAATCTTCCTTTGAAGTGGGTATGTACTTATTACTTAACCATCTGCGTAAATACAGTTCAAGGCACTCTAACTACCGGTGAGAAGCAAAACAAATCCTTCCCTCCCAAAACTGGTAGGCATCAGTAAAACTGTAAGTTTTTGGTTCTTTTTTCAGCAGTGAAAAAAAAGTAATAATAAAACATAGCAACAACACAGCAGCTTGTAGTACACAGTAATAACAGAGAAAATGTGAATTAATGATACAAGCACTTTAAAAACCATGATAAATATTTATTTGAACTCTGTCAGTGTTCAGGGTTAAAAAATAATTGATCTATGGTGTCAAAAAATCACTCTATACATGTGCCCAAGCAGTTTGGCTTACACTAAGTAAAGATAAGGATAGGATCAGCAGAAATAGGATGTTGACGTGGTTATTATGGCAGAGTCCATTGAAATAAAGTGAGGAATGGTAAAAAATTGCCAGAGAACCACAGACATTTACCTCCCTGCTTGGCTGAGACCACTAAAATGTAGTGAGCCCTATGGAAAACCACATTGCCACTAATTCCAGTGTCATTGTTACAGTGATTTCAGTCATATCACAGGAATACTAATGTATAATCAAATTCATTCAAACACACATACAAGGAGCTTTCGACAATTTCCTGCGCTCTGATTAGACGCTGCCAGACGATGAACTCACACCGTTTATGAAAGTGACAAAATTACCAATTTAACTGAAACTACTGCAAATACCATACTAAATAATGCAAATTCAATTTTTGTTTTGTTTGAGTGTATTATTAAAAGAGACACCTAATTGGAAATACCCGTGTCTGTTCATATTTACTTTGAGTTAATAATTAAGGTTTCTTATTAATTAGAACAAATATACCTAAGGCAAAGGGGGGGAGAATGATGTTGAGTCTGGAAATAAAACTCACGTCCTGTGTTCCCATAACGAAACTTTCGAAGGAAGTAATGAGGTTAAAGTTTAACCTTTCCTCGCTCTGTTGGGGACGGCACATAAACAACATTTCTAATAAATGTTTTATCACTGTATCGAATATCCAAAGGCTCTTCAGGATAGCTGGTGGTGGAAGATGCACGTTGTTCGGAATTCCGCATACCAAATATAGTTCATTCTGGAATTATTCCAACATAGTTTGTAAATTTAGTTCTTGTTCATCTCCTCTGTCCCCCTTCCCTGTCTACATGGCTACTGTCCTTATAGTCAAATATAAGATTACTATTAAAATCGAGCGTTCCACAGTCTATGCTATCTAAGCAGCTATTATTTGTTTATTAAATATCATTTCTGGCATTTCAAAATACTGCCACATTTTTTTATTTCTAGTTAAATGACTCTTGACAGGGATTATTATTACATATCATGTTATTCAATGCAGCACAGAAATTGTCTTGATAAGATATTTTGTCTGATAAGCATTTCAACCATGGCGTTGCCTTTGTGCTCTATGGTGTGTGCGCAAGGGAGGAAGTGTCTGCGGTGGTGGGGCGCCGTGTATTCAATGAACATGTGCGATAACGTTCTTTACAGTAGAAAGCAAGATGAGCAAAAACATATAAAGAACAATAACATGTAAATCTAAATGAATTAATAGTAGCTGATGGAGCATTAAGCTCTTGGTAACCGGCACCCCCGTGCTCGCAGTTGGCATTGGGAGGTGCTGTTGTGCTTTTTCATTCTGGGGCTGTGGGTTTTGATGGGGTGAAAGGTGCGATGTTGGTGACATCCCAGTGATGTGCGGGTCTCGTCGTGATGCCTGGGGCCGGGTGTATGCCCAGGGTTTGCAGGAACTGAGCCACTTAAGTTGGCAGGATCAGCCGGTGGCGGTGTCCG
The DNA here is from genome assembly GCF_036172605.1 of Pelobates fuscus. NCBI lineage: Eukaryota > Metazoa > Chordata > Amphibia > Anura > Pelobatidae > Pelobates > Pelobates fuscus. The sequence goes on along the minus strand of NC_086320.1, from coordinate 349,714,376 downwards.
TCTTGTTTGGCGATGAGTGCATTCGGGTATCCCCATTTATACGTGATTTTGGCTGCTCTCTGCTGCGTTGTTACATCTTTTAGAGAGGTGCGCCACTGCAGTGTCTGGCGACTCAGGTCTTGGTAGAAGTTTAAGTAGTGTTCCTCGAATGTATATGGGGTTTGTCCCCTAATTGCACGGAGGAATCCCTCCTTGTCTGAGCGGGATTTAAAACATATGATAACATCTCTAGTGGTGATTGATTATTGCAAGGGCGCCCAGGTATGCGGAATAGGCCATCTACAGTCAGCCCTTTGGCCTGCTTGGGTGGCCGTATAGCTGAGAACATTCTCTTAATGTATTACGGCAGTTCTTCGGCAGCCACGGTGTCAGGGATTCCTCTCACCTTTAGGTTCCGTTGGCGTGCCATGTCCTCCAGTTGTCCCACTGGTGAGTTTAGCTGTGTGCACGTGGATGCCAGCTGTGTGCTTAGCAGTGGCGTCCTGTTGGGCCCTCAGGTCCTGGACCTCTTCTTCTGTGCCCAGCGCTTTCTTCAGCAACCCCAGTTCCGCTGTGTGTCTACCTTAGTAGGCAGCGGGGGTTCCGTTTGCCACGGAGGCACAGCTTGGCTTCTCCTTTGGGGTGTTGGAGTCGGCACATTGCTCAGGTATTCATTCTCTGAGGCTCAGAAAGTGAGTCTAACCCCAGGTCCGGCAGGACGTTCACCATCTTGGGCCTACAGGTCTGGGACAGCAGTTGGCCAATGTCGCTGGTTTGTCCCGTGCTCGTGTACTGGGTCTCTCAGCGGCCGCATGTACCGTGGCATAGGCAAATTGACCGGTTAGTGTAGCTTTTTCGAGTTTCTTTTGTCAGAGTTCAGGTGCCATGCATCTTGTCAGCTCACCAGTTACCTCCGCCCCCCCTACACATACCCAATTTGAATAATACTTTTGCAAATGGTATACCATGATGTCTCATTTCTGGTCTGCCATACAATCTCAAAGGCAACATGGACCCAGTAAACCAATCTGGCATCTTTAAATGTGTAAAACTAAAATGGGCAAGTACATTATTTGATTCTGTAATTTTCCAAAACATTGTGTAACCTGTACATGTGGGGCATTGTTGTACTCATGAGAAATCACAGCATACAAATATGTCTGTTTTATTGAAGTAAAAGCTAACAATATTATGATATTCACAGTTACAATACCATGCAAAACTTGGAAAATGTCTTAATTTCTCACACTTCTTTAAAAGATTTTATTCATATTAAATTGTGTTCCACATGTAAATATTGTGATGTGATTTCTATTTCTTCTGAACTATTTCTCCTGAACACTTTTGTTAGTAAATGTATAGATTAGGAGAAAAATCTATTTTAAAAAGGCATGGACTGACAAGGCAGAGCAAAAAAGAGGAAGTCCCTCTGCTCTCTTCTCAAAGCAATCACAGCGCATGCACTTCAGTTACTATAGAAACTAGGGAGTATAGGAATGGAGTTACTCTCTGTTCCGACGCCAGCACGCTGGCAATTAATCCAGCATGCATATTTCACCAACAAGATTTGCCCTGATTGGTGATGAGCCAAGGACGGAAAATCAAAGAAGAATAGAGGCAGAGCACAGGCAGAGGGGAGGTCGGCCAGGGGGTGGGTGTAACACCCACGAAGCGGCGCTGGTATGGAGTAAAAGTGAGTAAATCTTTATATTTTACATTGAATACACCTTGTATATCTGTGATAAATTGTGTATTCAATGTATATGGAAGCAATTTAAGGTAAGTCATTTTTTTCCATTGCAGCTTAACTTTAAAGGAACACTAAAGTGTGAGGAATACAAACGTATTTCTATGAAGACGCTGAATGCAAGTGCTGCACAGAATTGATTTGATATACCTCTAGTGGCCGTCTGAGTGACACCTAGAGGTGTTACTAGGCAGCAAGGTAAACACTGCTATTTCTCTGCTATACATTAAGCTGTAGTGGTTCTGGTGACTATAGTGTCCCTTTAAAGATACCAAATCAGAGAGCTATCTACTAAACAGCACCCTAATCTTATATCCTAATATATGGCAATCCCAAATAAGGGTACCAAATTGGAGAGCTATATATTAAACACAGCAGCTCCCTAATTTTGTACCCTTTAATATGGCAGTCCTCGTAATGGTCTCAGATTAGGGATATATCTACTAAATAGATAACTGACCAAAAATAAAAAAAATCTAATTTCATTATTTTGCTCTTTCAGTTGCTTAGTATATAAGTCCCTAATTTGGTACCCTTATTTATGGAAATCCAAGAAAAAGATATCACTTAGGTAGGGTTTAAAAACAAAAACAAAAAAACAAACCAAGGAGGTGAGAGAGGGAGATTTTCACATCTGTCAGCAGTGGGCAGTGCGCACTAATGACAGATGTTTTTTATGCACAGAATTGACATTGGCAGCATGGAACAAAGTTCCCCAGAACACAATTACAAATATTACAGTATATGCAGTAATTCAAGTTTTTTTTTTTTTTTTTTTTTTATGCTGCCCAAGCTATACACTTCCACTAGCTACACAGGCTCCTTGAAACAAATCTGTAATTTTCAATCAGATATTACAGCACAGTGTGTTTATTTTAAAAGTGTTTATCTAATGCTCTGTTAATTGAACACACTTTTGCAGGCTCTAGCAGGCAATTTTTATAGCAGGATATAATATATTCTAAATTAAAGAGACTGTGCAATAAAGGAAGTTTAATAATGAAATCTCTCTTTTCAGGCAGTGTGTAGGGTGGTGGTGTAAGTCAAAAGCAGAGGAGGTGTAGCTATGGCATAAAGTAAAGTAAATAAAGGCATAAAGCAAGTGACTTAACTCCTAAATGGCAGAGAATTGAGCAGTTAGACTGCAAGAACATGATCTATACACCACCACTTTATTGAGCTAAAGTTGTTTTGGTGTTTGGAATGTCCCATTAAAGGCGCATTGCTGTAAGCACTATTACTGTGGAGCTCTGGAATACACTCAGACACACCGAAAATACTGAGCTCCTACAAAAGAGAATCATTAGGATAGAAAACAGAGGGATTTGGAAAATAAATAGGGACTGTACCTTCTAAATAGGGACAGTGTGGAAGTATGAATCTATGTTAAATATTGTTTATACTCAAGCTTTTTTTTTTTTTAAAGTATGCTCTATTGCAGGGTTAAAGCCGGCATGACTCTCTACCAGGATATGTCAGGGGTTATTTTGCTGCAATGATTTGCCCCAAAATTAGTATGAACATTCATGTTGAAAAATGTTTAAATGATGCTGCTATAGAGATTTTTATGTATCTCTTTAATGTCGGTATTCCATTCTGTCCTTAATTTATAAAGTCAGTTTCTAACGCACAGTAACTCACTGTTTAGCGAATAATCCCCAAATATTTTTGTTGCTAATGTTATCTGAGTAGTATAGAGAATATGGCATTTAGTTTAAGTGGCAGAATGAATAGCTCATTAAAAGGGCACTCACACGGCCATATCTCTCTAGTTATTAATTTGATGCATGATGGTCCTTTCATGTTACGTAAAACACACATTCTCCAGGTTTTTGTTTGCACTTAGTGTCAGCATTTTATGCATGAAATGGAAGACAAAATACAGAGCTCGAATCGTTTAGCTGACCTTAAATGTCGTTATTAAACTGGCTGATTTATAAGGCTTTTGAGCACTTACTGTTGGGCTTCTTTTAAAGCCATTGAAAACTCAACAACTCTCCCCTAATCACTGAACAAAGAACATTAAAATAACTCCCTTTTACATTTCATAGCAAAGCACACAGATTGCTCTTGCCGTGCAGGATACAGTGCTAAGCCTGTCTGTTAAATGGACTTGATACATGATATTCTGCGGAACAGGGAAACACCTTCAGAGTATCACATTTTTGCTGAGCCTTAAAGGGCCGGCGATGAATATACTGCACTCAGCCCAGACTGGTTGGATTAGAATAGAGCCTGCAATCAGTTAAGCAGGAACAGACCAATAAATAAACTTTCATTGACTAAAGAAGGAAGACGTGTAGCTCCATTTACACGGTCCTAACAATAGCAAGACAATGCTCTATGGAGTATACAATCATTTATGGTCAGTGAAAAGGTAGACATCCATCAGCTGTTGTGGGACTACAACTACCATGATGCTTTTCTAGCCTTAGGCTGGCACAGCATCATGGTAACTGAAGTTCTAAATGAGCTGGTAGAGGTGTACCTTTTGACCTCCAGCACTGTAATTTCTCCTGAGCAGTCATTTATGCTGTCTATCAAGGCTGGCAAAGCATCATTGGAGTTGCAGTTCTACAACATCTGGGAGCCTACCTTTTTGACCATCCCTGCTGTCACCTCATCCACAGAGTCATTCCGCTGCTTACCTTTTATCTGTCCGTTAGTAGTAATATCCAAGCGTTGATCAGACTCCTGGCTTTCAATCTCCATTGTCCCTAGAGCAGCAGCAGCTGAAGGTTTTCAACAAAACTTTCAGCAGTTGCTTAATAAATAATGAAAAAAAATGGTAATAAAAAATGCGTATTAGAAAAAAAATAAACAGCATTCCAAGCACATCCAATGACGCTCCCCTGAAACGAAGGCTCTCGATGAGCTGGGAAGTCTGTCTAAACTCTGGGCTGTTGGCTGGGGCTGCTGGTAAGCTTCCCAAATCAGCTCTCAGTGAGGGCCCCCAACAGGTGACGACGGGCTTCTCTGCTGGTGAATTCGAGTCTAAATGCTTTCCACTGTTGTCTATTCCACATATAGCTGCAATTACCGAGGCATTGAGAATGGAATAATTTTGCAGGAGGGTACAATTGCACATATGGGTTTTTGAAAACTTCTATTAACCCTTAAATTGCTGGATGTTTTAGTAACACTCTTGACTCTTCCATTCAATGATTTTTTGTTTTTAACTATAATTTGTCTTTGTTTCTTTATAGACTCTTTTTTTTTTTTTTTTTTAACCTTTCATTCTACTATTTGAAGAATGTTTCAATCACATCTTTTATGTCTCATATAATTTTTGGGGTGGATTTTGGCGATAAAACCAACGGTGAATATTTTGTATAATCTGCAGCCCTTGATATTTTACTTCCAAAGCTGGCTATGCCGGTGGCATCCAGGTCCAGATGTCAAATATCTAGAATTTGGTGAACATTCACGCCAGTACAGATGTTGAAAACCGAAATCCGTATGGCTGGATTTTGGCGTCCTAATTTCCCCAAATTTTTCTAAACCAGACCAGGGGCATTCGGAGTTTAGTGAATAACCCTGATAGTACACCTGCTATCTTATAAAGTAGATTCGTCCTCACAGCATTTAATGCCTTTGCCAGCTGGTGCATTAGAGAGCACTGAGCACTTGCCAGTAACCTGAGGTGACCCATGACTGACTTCATCTGCAAAAATTACAAAGGAGTTCTAGATAACCCAATAACTGTGACAACTTGTGAAGTTTGCCCTCCAGTTAAAAAATATTTTTGGGGGAAGTTCCCTGGACATCCGTATAACCAGAAAAGCCCTGGCATCTTACTTTTCCATCTCCCCAGATATAGTTCCACTTTCACCATGAAACCCAGCTTCTCATGTTCCCATTTAGTCACAGTTAAAGGTAATGAATTGGTAACAAAAAATGTAGAAACATATAAAAAAAACTATTCTAGTCAGATGCCAGATGGATGAGGGCCCTCTAGAGGACAAGGGTATATTTAAAGGCATCAAAACAACTTTAGCTCAATGAAGCAGTTTTGGTGTATAGATCATGTTCCTGCAGTTTAGTCACACTGTTCAATTCTCTGCCATTTAGGAGTTAAAGGACCACTATAGGCACCCAGACCACTTCAGCTTAATGAAGTGGTCTGGGTGCCAGGTCCAGCTAGGTTTAACCCTTTTTGCTGTAAACATAGCAGTTTCAGAAAAACTGCTATGTTTACCTATGGGTTAATCCAGCCTCTAGTGGCTGTCTCATTGACTGTGATTTTCACAGTGAGAAGACACCAGCGGTCATAGGAAAGCATTGATAATGCTTTCCTATGGACTGGCTGAATGCGCGCGCGCGCGGCTCTTGCCACGCATGTGCATTCAGCCGATGACGGAGGAAGAGGGAGGAGAGTCCCAGCGCCGAGGGAGCCCGGTGCTGGAAAAAAGGTAAGGGTTAACCCCTTCCTCCCCCTTCAGCGCCACGGAAGTGGGACCCTGAGGGTGGGGGCACCCTCAGGGCACTATAGTGCCAGGAAAACGAGTATGTTTTCCTGGTACTATAGTGGTCCTTTAAATCACTTCTGTTTCTGTCCATGCATCTCTAGCCACACCTCCCCTGGCTGTGACTGCAACAGCCTACATGAAAAAAAAATGTTTAATTTTCAATCCAATATTAACTAGCTTCAGAAATGTCCTGCTCTGTAAATCGACTTTAATCACACACAGGAGGCTCCATAGGGTCTAGAACAGGCTTCCCTAAACTCCGGCCCTCCAGATGTTGTTGAACTACAACTCCCATGATTCTCAGCCTATTTATTTCATTCATAGAATCATGGGAGTTGTAGTTCTGCAACATCTGCAGGCAGGGGTGTATTTACGCGAGGCAAACAAGGCATTTACCTTGGGCGGCACTTTCTGGGGGGGCGGCCAAAAAAGCCACCCCCCCAATCACCCTGGCAAATGCCTTGCTAGCCTCTTGTACTGGGGGGCCCAGGAGCTGGCCAGGTGGCCAACTCAGAGCCTCCAAGGCAGGCAGCGGCGGAGCTTTCCGGGCGGGTGGCGAGGGAGCACTGATCCTCCTGTTCAGCTCCCTCGCGCACACTGCAGTGATGCTGGAGCCAGAATATGACGTCATTCTGGCCTCAGCATCACTACGCGGGGCGCAAGGAAGCTGAACAGGAGGATCAGTGCTCCCTCGCCGACTGCAGTGACCGGCCGGCCGCCCAGCAGCTCAGCAGCCCCACTGGACCCCAGGGAAAGCGGGAATCCACCCCAGCATTCCCAAAGGAAGGGAGGCTGGGGGGGATTGCCCAGGGCAGCACAAAACCAGGATACATCACTGTCTGCAGGGCCAGAGTTTGGCCCTATTACCTCTACACAATACAGCACTGTTTGAACAAGCACATGCTTGGTGCAACATCACTGATTGGCTGAAATTGTTCAACAGCTTCCTGATTGCTAGTGAGGCGAACAGCATCACGAAACTGGACTTTTACAACGGGAGCTTAACAGGTCTGCATTTTTCTGTTTATTTATTTATTACATGTTTTTGAAAATGTTATAAAAAAAAAAAAGCACCAGCCTGGTATAGTTTGTTCTGGGCTTTTGATCAGACACATTCAATTTATGTGTTTTTTTTGTTATTATTCTGGGCAGCAAAACAAAACAGTCAGCTCACAAGGGAAGCAAAACAAAGAAACTTTATTGGCACCTGAAGCAAACAACAAATACAAATACATACTTGACACGTTTTGCACCCAGAGGCACCTCCCCTATTGCCGTATGCTTTATATATTATGTATTTATGATTATAAATAAACCAACAGAAGCCTTTAAAAACACATGGGTGTTTTATAGAAAACCTGCATATTTAGGCAGTATTAATAATAACTTGTGAGCCTATTAGAAATCTGACTGGGCATTATGTCACCAAAGCAGCTAAAAATAGATTTTTACATTATTAGTATCCAATCGATCACTTTTTTTTTGGTCTTTCATCTGCTATTGGGCAACAGTTATAACACTGATAAGAAAATAAATTATTTCGCTTTTTTAAAAAGAAATGTATTTTACAGAGAGTCAAGTGCAATGAAGATGTTGATAGGTAACATGTGCAGTTAACCTATTGTGTTCTATATTTACAAAGCAGAACCTTAGTCAAACCATGTATTTTGCAAACGTGTATTTAATACGCTGTTGATTTTGCCACTTTAGTTTGGTTACAGTAAATTTGTTAATGACGAATCACGTGCTACTTGCAGGAATCATCAACCCAGGGGAGTAGCTTGTGGTGTTTATTCTGCTGATGTGCTAACACGAAGAATTATTTCGATGTATTGTTTTTTTTTGTTAGGAAAGTGTCAAAGTTCTATCTTTATCTAAATGAAGTGGTCTCGGTGCAGTAGGAACGTCAATGTTTTCATTGCAGTGTTAAACATACCGTTAGTGGTTGTGATTAGAGTCACTTCCTTTGTGAGAAACGAGTCAGACTTGTTTCTCAGTCAAATAGTGGTCATTGAGAGCATTTGATTAGGCAATGCAGCAATTTGCCTCGTATGTTCACTAGCTTCCTAATGCTTCCTTATGGGTTCCCTTCATAATCTCAGCCAGGAAGGCAGAGTAACAACAAGGAGATCAGAGTGGTATGGCATGACAGAAGTAAAAGGGGGGAGGGGCATCACCTAAAGGAGGGAGGGGGGTTACCTAAATAATTAGTAGGATACATTTGCATTACTAGTTTCAAAGTGTTCCCCTAATCCTTTAATATAACCAAAATGCAAAATACCTACTATGACCAGTTCTCATGTATCTCAGGACTAAGGGAAGTGTTGTCCACTACGTCCCTATATACAATGGCCAGTAGGTCCTCAAGCACTCTGATTCCTACACTGAAGCGTTTACCTAGTATACACAAAGTGCTCCTGGTGAGAAAAAGTATTGTTTATTTTAGATCCAGAAAGTCTGTTTAAGAATTATTCATGGAACGTATTGATTTTGTCGATTTCTCTTTGTGTTCTAAATCTGTAGTCTCTAGAGCAGGTGTAGTTCTAACAGCGGAATGCTGCTTTTCCGGGTTCTACATATCAAGGCTTCAAAAAACACAAAGAAATGGCTTTGTAAAAAGTCTCTATTTTCTTAAGCTAGAAGATACAAAAATAACCAAACTAAGAATGTAAACTACAAAATAAAAAAATACATAACAGAAAGTCCAACTGCTACTACTGGTTTATTGACTATACAAGAGACTGGTTGTATATGGAGTACAACTGTTTTTCCAAGGCTTTGCTTCTACAACAACTCTGTAAGAAGCCACAAAGCACCATAGAACCGAAAAGATTATCCCAACGAAGATGTAGGAGGCAGAACAGTAATACAAGGCCAGATAACTGGCAGCTCGTTCACTGATCTTGTCCTTGAACTTTGTGTGAAAGACTTTGTGACAACTGCCAAATTAATTAAAATTCCATTACGGCCAACCGGATACGGCGTACGGTGAAAAACAAACTAGAACAAAAAACAATGCAAACAAAATGTTTCGCTACTACTACTGACCCCTGGTGAGATATTAGGGCCCTACTTTATTAGGTGGGTTCCATGGAAAAATCGAGAGAAACTGCTGTCAAAACTCATCAGTTGGTTCTTTGTTTATCATTCTACTAGAACATCTTGGAACTTGTCTTGGTGCAAGTCAATCTATGATTATTTATCTAAAATATTTAATTAAAAATGGTATCCGCTGGTTTAAAAAAACAACAACAACATGATTGTGGAAGGGGCTCATGACTTGAGGGCTGTACCTGTCAGTCAGAAATGTCACCCTCCTTTTGATTAGAGCTGTATAATATTGTGTACAAACAATATGAATTTAGCAGGGATATCAGCAAACAGATATTTCGTCCCTGGAGTGTGACTCCTATCACTCACCAGCAGCAAGGGATATTCATGAAATAAGCACGTGATTGTGTGTATGGATGTGGTTGTGTGTATACATGGCTGTTCTTGTGTATCTGTGAGTGTGGGACTGTGTGTTGTATGTCACAGCGGCTGCTGTTATGGAAGAAAATGAAATATAAATTCTCTATCTTTTACAACAAAAAAAACTATACAAGAGATATAAAAACATTTATTGTGCAGAGACGTAGACGCACAGACAAGTTTGTGAATTAATTAATTCATTTCATAAACATATACAAACTTTTCACAAAACATTGCAAAATACCACACAGTAAAAAGAAACCAGTGATAATTAATTTACATTTCACACTGATAGATGGAGAAGAAATATGCGATTCATCACATCCAGTGTGTTTATTGCATGCTTGGATGGGCTGTATTTTGTATGAACTTCGGTGATCAAAGGTAAGACACGTCTTTGAATTAGAAATGTACAAAGTCGCCGATAATGACAGACAGCTATAATGAAACCCTCATCAACTACATGTGGAGGTGAGATGATTGTACAAAGTTTAAAGCCTGATTTCAGAATGAAGGGACTAATGAGGGACCTTTCATGCTAGCCTATTTTAGTACTCTTGAAATAAGATAGGAGTGTACAGAATACCAACCAGTGTCGTACATAGGATTCCCCATGCAGTACAGCTGACATAAACACAGGAGACTGAAATAAGCTGCTTATAGCTGGGGCAATTTAAAGGACCACTATAGTGCCAGGAAAACAAACTCGTCTAATCAGTGGAACCGAAGTGCCCAACCATGATGCTGCCAGAGCTCTCCTTAACATTCGTGTTATCCTGTTGAAAGGTTTTTGGGCTCTCTTTGCGAAGCCCTCTAATGGATGGGACAGGAAGAACAACCATGGATCTAGTTCGAATTATATCTAAAATACAGCCGCCAATAGCCTAACCAACTCCTTCCAAATGGGACCACCACTGTGCACCTCCACTAAATGTGCAAATAAGTCATGTGCAACACAACTACCAACACATGTCAGAAGAAGTTTTACCTGTGTGGAACAGGTGAACAGGAGTGGTATACCATCTAAACAATATTTTGAACATTTGTTCTTGGGAAATAACTGATTTTTTTTTTTTATATATATAACCAAAGAACAGGACACTTGCTTTTAGAGGATGTGAGACCCGTTGGGTTATCTTAACAAGATCAAAGTGCCTCATTTGCAGATAATAATACTATGTTTTATAGACTTATTGCCATGAGTTATATTCCTGTGAATCTCTGATAGACACTTACAGACACCAAAAAAATGTTACTCCTTAAAAAAAAAAAAAAAAAGAAAAAACAAGGATTTGTGGATTTTGGCTTGTAATAGAGACTGTCCTCCCTAAAGCAGGCCATTTGGCAGGTATGAAAGGTGTATAATGTTTTCTCATAAATAGGCTAAGGTTATATTAATAGCCTTTTAGTATGAACTGGCAGGTTACATTTTTATGCACTGTTTACATCAAATATCAATTAAAAAGCAGACCTACATATAATGTATATTATGGCTTGCTTATGAAATGTATATCCTGCAACAAACAGCTCCAGTTAGGAAGAGGCACAATTTTAAGCAGAAAATAAAGCTCAACTATAATTCTTAGAGAGGCATATGGAACTAACATTATAGAATGCTAATATACTGCCATGCACCCAATTGATATAAACAAGAAACAAAGTCTGCAGCCTCCCAACGGAGTCACTGAAAACTGTCAGTCAAGCGAACAAGATGTGAAATGATGTGACATTCAAGTGTCCGGAAGTCTGATTGGAACGAGCAGCTTAGGCATCCAGAAAGAAGATGTTGGCTTAGAATGTGCCGTAATAAGACGGAATATTATGGGTATTGTAGTTTAGAAAATATGTGGACTGGATTTTAATCATCCCTATACTAACACTGCTTATATTTCTCCTTCCAAAGCTGTCAGCACATTTGAAATTCATTGAAGATAGTGATAGGACTAATCAAGTAAATCAAAATTGTTTTCCCTAACGGGTTAGCATTAGGTATAATGACAATTCCCTTTTTATAGATTGGTGCTTTTTTTGGCTAAGCCAGTAAAAATTACCTTAATAGTGCAAATGTGACAGTATTACCATATAGTGGTGATATATTTGACAACAAAAAATAAGGTGCAAGAGAATAATGAGAACGGACAACAGCTCAAAAAGCCTGCCCTTCACTGTGTCTCTGCTCAGATCTCAAGCTGGTTTGAGCATTACCTCACTGACGAGGCCTAACAAGGGAAACGATCATCTGGGGTTGCCTAATCTCTTGTGCAGAGGGAGCTGGCCTGCACTTTGGATCTGGACTGCCGTTTTTGGTGGGATCAGTCTGATATGCAAATAGCCCTGGAGATCTGAGCGGGGACCCACCAAAGGGCAGGCTAGTTGAGCTGTTGTCTGTTCTCAGTACTCTCTTGCCAACAAAATTAATTTTATATACGAGGGAACCGTTTTAACATATCAGTTTTGATATATTATGAATTGGTTCCATCTAAAATTAACTGTTACTAGAGAGATAAACCTGTTCTTTAGAGAAGTATCACCTAAAAGGGCCAGCCTAGAGCGTCGACCTGTTTGCCATTTATTAGAATCTGGATTTGTTATGGAGCGACTATGAAGATACACATTTATTCTAGTGAATCATAGACCAAACTGGTGCAATTAATATAACATTGAAAGATAGAAGCTCACCTTCCCAAGTTTGATAGACAAGATATAAATGATTATCTGAAGACAATTACAAATGCTCAAAGTGTTTAAAAAGTTAAAATTGTAATTACTACTGAAAAGAAGGGTCTGTTAAAATTGCACAGATTGTTCGTCACCTTCGAAGCTAGACATAGAACCCCACCACTACGTATAATAATTTTCTAATTACTGAGATCAGAGAGGAGACAAGCTGTCCCTAACAACTCTGTCTCTGTTAGAGCTAATGTTTCTTTCTGGTTCCGGACTTGATTACCAAAACATGTTCATCTAGATTAATGTCTAAAATTAGACCAGTGGATGTACAAAATTCCCATCAGGTGGGTGTTTACACTCAATACGAGTGATCTAGTAATAAGATACTCTGCATACCTTAATTCATGATTGAGACGTGGTCATTTTTCTTTCTATTTATACACAAGGTTCCTCCCTTCTCTAGTTCTACGAAGAAGACTAACTAGCAAATTGACATCTTTTTCAACCAATCTTATCAGTCTTATCAAGCTAAACCTTTACTTTAGAAATGTGTCAGTAACTGCTACAAAACCGTCCCAGTTATTCACGTAAACTGGTAGTGAGGGTAAATGATAAGCACATTTTTTTTTAATTTTAGGTCAAAAACACAGAATTGAGTTCAATATTTTTTTTGAATAGACATAAAGTTGCAAGATTTCCTGATAAACGGGATCTATAGTGTGTCCATAGAACCTTAAATAGAGGATAACCCTTAAATATATAACAAATATTGGAACTGAAGGTGATCCCTAGCTTAAATAAGCCAGGGGGCACCAAGAAAAGATTCTCTGGGTCTTGCCCATAGAAAATAATAAAAACACCTTTATTATAGGGTATAAGATCCCCCAAAACAGAAAAGGAAACTTATATATAAAATCTCTAATAAAACACTTCTAATAAAACACACACTTACTTGAGTATCCAATTAAGTTTACACTATACTAGTGTGTAGAAACTACTTATTCTTTGAGCTCCTGATTGATTTATTATTAAATAGGTATCATAACTTAATATTATTTTTTATCATTATTAGGACTCTAAGCATATGCTAATGTGGATAAGTTTGTGCATCAACTATCTCTAAGTATATTTTTTTCATATCTGCATACTCCTATTCAGATATAAGACCAAGATCTCCCCTGTGTGTTTTATTAGAAGTGTTAGATTTTATATATAAGTTTCCTTTTCTGTTTTGGGGGATCTTATACCCTATAATAAAGGTGTTTTTATTATTTTCTATGGGCAAGACCCAGAGAACCTTTTCTTGGTGCCCCCTGGCTTATTTAAGCTAGGGATCACCTTCAGTTCCAATATTTCAATATTTTTTTTGCCTAAAATTTGCAACTCCTTGGTCAAATTTCAACTATTCATGCCTTGTTGAAATCATATGTGATTTAATGAAGACATTTATGGATGTGTGGCACTTGTTCTTAGAGAGTTCTTAACGTTAATAATATGCAAGAACTTAGTACAAGAATGAGTTGGTATACCAAGAAACTGGTGTCATAGAATCAAACATACATGTACACATATTATCAATTGGAAACTGCACAAAAAGTAGTTTTCAAATCTGTTAATCAAAAGTCTTAAACTAAGCAGGACTTTGTTTTCTTATTAGAAATATATACTGCGTGGCACAGAAACATCTGTTATTTTACATATCTGTCCTTCATGATTGTCATGTTATCTGGCTCTAACTGTGTCGTGGTACATCAGACTTGCGCATTCAGGTGACATTTCTGATGCCAGTCACTATCACTGTTGGTCCGTTTGTAATTCCCATGTTTCGCTTTATTACAGAGAGATGAGCACTACAGCGTCCATTGGGTGTCAATACTCTTGCACATTCTGGATTTGCAAAATACCTGGATACCCTACGGACTGGTAATACGCTACTATCCTTCTTACCTTCTTTTCCTCTTGAGTTGTGTGTCTTAGGTTTACGTAGTTTGACAAAGATTGCTTTATGCACGTCCCAAGCCTTCTGGGATATTATTAGAATTTATTTATTGCTACTTCCGCCGTAATCTACTACCTACTATGGAATAAATAATATTAGCACAGCACAGTATAGGTTAACAGCCTCCAATTCAAGTTGTGTCCTCCTGTTCATCTTTGTGTTTATTAGAAATAATTGCCTCTTGAACTTTATTTAATCGTTTAACATGTGAAGATTTACAGACAATCTAAAGCTGCTCTATAGTAGACAGACAAGTCATTTTAAACAGTATGTCCTATTTTTACATCTTCCCAAGTGAGGAAGCAGGACAACAATTTACACATATATTCGAGATGGATGAATAATCTTCCCTGAACCATGGAATGAGGGTTATAATAAAGCATTACAAATTAGAATAAAACTATGAAGCTGTGGCTGTTTATTTCATTGATACATTTTCCTATGACAACAAGATAATAGTGACCGAAGCAATGTAAGTTGGAGGCCCAGAGTGCAAAGAGAAGGTTCTCAGTTTTGAGCTGTTACTTGGATGGCTCTCGCCTGTTTTAGACACAGCTATGGAGAACAGAGATCTTTGGATGCCCAGCAATTAAATGACATCTTCAGATCCTTCACAGCAAACCTTCTTGTGCCCAAATATGCTGTTGTCCCATTTGAGCATCTAAGAAAAATGATTAAATCAAAACCCTTTTTTTACCCCCATTTCTTTTTATTTTTTTAATTTACGTTTTTATTGTAGCATAGCAGATTAATACTAGCCAGACATATAGATGCAACAGTCAAATATTTTTTTTTAATCAACTGAATAGCCTTAAAGCAAATCTAAAATACTAATGTTATGTTCTGCCCTATTGAAATATTTTTTTTTAAAGAGACAGATCCACTCTCGTTACTAAAGATAATTTTTATAAAATGTTACTATTTACAATAAAAAAAATATCAATCATTCACACGTGTTATCTGAAATTATTTAAATTATCAGGGTTATTTACTAAAGTGAGAGTTTTAAGTGAATTTCAAATTTAAGGCCAGAGTAGCGGTACTCAAAAAAAGGCTGACTTTGTCCAGCTCGGCTGTTTTAACCTTAAATATTAAATTCACCTTGAATTCACTTTTAATTCTCAATTTAGTGAATAGCCCTGTATATTATGTATTTATTAACTGACATCAATACACCAATATGCTTCTTCAACAACATCTTTGATGTAACAACGGGATATGACGCACTATGGATTGAACCCTTCTAGCAAGTCATAGAATGCATCTATTGTAAACCAGGTATTTCCTGGCTTTGTTTTGTTGATTCATGATCTATTGAAGGAAATCAGGGTCATTTGACTTAAGGGTAATCTATAACTAAAAATAAATTAAGCGAAAAAGCTGGTGGAGATGGCACTCATTGGTGGAAATGTCCTTTAAATTAATACAACTCAACTGAGTTTTTAAGCATACAATATACATTAGTGCCAGCATAAATGGCCATAATTGATCTGGACAGAAGAGACCTTATTAGTGATACAGAGAATCAAGGAATAGTGCTCTCGATCAGTTGACTGTCTACTCAAAAAGGCACATCAGTCCATCTTAGACTAGAGCAGATGTTTACATTTAAAGCCTTAGTAATAGGCTACAGGTTTTAGAATGGTAGGTAATCTTGCGTTTATACGGCAAATGTATCCAGCAAATATCCACTATATTTAAGTTCCATGTGGAGCTTCTGTAAGCCAAACAAAAAGTAAACCATTCAATCAAGTAAAGGAGACCAACACATGATTCCAATGAGTTATCAACGCTATCGATGAGGCAGAGCTTACATTTTTATTGGGGATTTTACAAAGACATAATAAAATATCTGTTTAAAAAAATGTTTTTAAAATAATTAGAACCATTTCATTGACGTTGCCATAATTAAAAAAAAATCTAAATATGGCACTCATTTATAGGACAGTGTACTTCATATGATCTAGCCCTATGTATTTGAATACATCATGAAACCCGTATTAATTAAAGTTCTAGGAAACAGACAATCTTCGTCTATCATCTTCAATGCTGAAAACTCAGCTTAGAAATTTAGCCTCAGTGTACTAACCAATATAAATCTGCAATTCCCAAATCAGTACCCCCTGCACCTGTACCATAAGCAGACACTCCCACACGTTAAATGTGCTGAACAGCAGTACATGTTCGATTATTCAACAAAATGCAAGAATGTTTACAAGAATGCACAGTGATTGAGCTGTAGATGCGTATTTGTACACTAAAAGTTCTCTCTCCCAACTTTGCAACTAATCTGCACATTGTTTGAAGTTGATAGCTGATACGATCCCCAATATCCATCCGCAAATTCTGTTTGAAGTGAGGTTTTAGCTTTAAACATGAGGAAAGCCAAACTGCTATCCTTGGACTCATTCTGTGACCAGTTAGATGGAAAAGTGATAATCAACTACGGGACGTACCCGTTCACTTCATGAATATAGCATTAAGAGGGAATGCATGGAGCAGGATAGGGTGTGTGGCAGTCATATGGCTCCATAAATAATATACTAGAGGGTCCACAATTTTATCATCCATATATGTTAGAGGTCCCTATCCCCTGGAAGTAGTAAAAGTCAATATTCCCTCATTCTCTCACACCTACTGTAAAAATTAAGTGGTTGTCCAACCTACTGGCAAAAACATTAGGTCAATATACTGTTTCTCCTTATCTCGTAATATGCAATGAAAGAGAATACCCAGGTCCTGCCATGATCACAGTCCATACACCATTATTTATTCCAGCACCAATGGTCAGTGGTATCTATTACTTAAAGTAAAAAGCAGGCACAAAGAAAGAACCAGTGATGACCCAACAGAGGTTCCTAATGTAGACTGTCGCTCTGACTCAGGATAATAGTGAAATATGTCATAGTGTAAGTAGAACCCTGCTGCTGAGTCGGGGTGATCATCAGCCAAGAGCCTTTTGGCATCATACAAACCAAATGATTTCAAACAATAGCTGTTGTTATATACAGGATTCAAAAATGACAATCTCACTTGTGACAAATCTATTCTAATTGTACATTTTTTCCTACAAATCTGGGAATTCACCAGATGTAAATAGATACATGATATTTAGATAAAACACACATTGCGAAATAGTTGGTTACAGGATTACGTGCTTTCTGCAGTCCAGGGCAAGGAAAGAGTTAAATACATTCCATTACCACCCTGGGAACGTTCCAAATAATAAGTAAAAACATCAGGCGCTGACCATTGTTTGAATGAGTATTTCCTGAATAGCCCCAGTTTAAAATAGTTCACTAACAAGGTTATAATGGGCAAAACGACTTTTAAAAAATTTTAAGAACATATATGTCTAGGAACAAAACAAGTCAGAGGACGTTGTTTGATGCACTTTTCCAAACAAAGGCTGGAATGCGGTGAAAAATAAGCCTCAAATGAAACATTTGGCTGGCACTATTTCCTTCCCACTAATTGGAAAATACCAGCACAATCGTGCCAACTATCAACTAATCATTCACATGCAAATGGGCCAATGTGTTGCATGGACAGATAAGAAGAATGGAGTGCTCTAATCTGAAACTATGCCCCAAAAAACAACCCAAACTCAACACAAAAGTCATTTGGAAACAGATCAGATTTTGAGAGGTTTTCTGTTCCTTATTTCGTTGATCCACCTACCAAGGCTACGTTCTTCTGTAGTTGTACTGTTTGTCCCCACATCTAATAGAGCAAGCACCTAGATCCCTCTAGAAATTGTAAAAATCTTTGCTCGGCTTGGCTGATATTTTAGGAGCCCAAACAGACTGGCATCATCATGTTTCTAAATGCAACACTGGACTGGAAATGAATGAGAAAAAATGAGAAAGGGGTTAAGGGAAGTTGGGAGATTAGAGGGCAAATAACGTAAAAGAAAACAAAATGCAACAAATTTAAATGATTTCCCACACCCCTCACTTCAAACACTAACCTCGATTTAATTCTTGCAACCAAGTACTTTTAAAAATTTCGACTGGTTTTCGATCTTTTAAAAAAACAAAAACATATAACCTAAACCTTAACCCCTTAAGGACACATGACGTGTGTGACATGTCATGATTCCCTTTTATTCCAGAAGTTTGGTCCTTAAGGGGTTAAATAGAACCGAATTTCCGAAGCCCATAATTTAAATGTAAAACACAGGCTTCTCAACATTTATTTTTCAGCAGTGTAGGTATACTCACAAAATGAATGGCAGGTGAATTTTCAATAATTCATAGATATTTCGCAATTGCTAATTAAGCATAACGTGGAATAAACAATTAATTTCAGCACCATTTTATTTAAACAAAAATGAAAATAATGCAAAGGTAAAGTCAGGGTTAGGTTACACAACGTTACGGTCCGGACAGTCCTTGGGGTTACAGGAATATGACCTATACGTGGTTTTCACTTTATTTCATTCTATCGCATATACTAAAATAGTGCTGTGCATCTGTGGACTCACCAGGCACTTATTTGACACCTTCATTTATCATGGTGCCATCCAAGCAATGGGCACCATCAGGAACCATGACAGTATCGCAAGTAAGGAGGTGACACACAATATTGTCCACATTCCCTTGGTGGAATATGTGCAGGAGCATTGACAGGTTTGTCTGCCCACTGTCTGTCATTGCTCATTCCATAGTGTGTCATTCACTTTGCTCTGTGTATGACGTATTAATGATTTTACAATACATTCCTTACTCTACAATCACCTCTCGCACTGCAAACACAGCACTCAAAAACAAGCAGTGCCAGGGTACACAGACAGTTTATGCTCAACTGTTTTCAAGTGTTTTCACAAAAACTCAAGATTCCTCTATAATCAAGGCCTATCTCCTCTGCTTCGGATACAATGGTGAGGAACATAACACTTCTCATTATTATCCATTCACATACACTACATGTACAGGCTAAGCTGGATTCAGTGTTAATTCATTTGTTGCCACTATATTGACACAGTATAACAGGAGCCTTTGTGAATTCAGGTAAGCAATAGGAGTAAATGCCGACATGGCATAGTTGAATCCAGCCTACGCCATCCAAATATTTGGGATTTATTCTGCCAGTCTATCTATATGGATGAATCCTCTAAAACTAGCTGTGCTGTTCGCATATCTTTTTATTGCTAGATTCTGCCTCAAAAATATCAAGTGGTATGTGCAGCTTAACTTCACAAAATGGTTTGCTCATTAAAATGATCAAGTCACACATGGTTGAATACAGTTATGTGTTGGCACCAAAAAAATGTAATTCATGATCGCCCCCCCCTTCATCTGGCATTGAAAAGCATTCTGGGAATTTCCTCCAAGCCATCTACGATGACTATTTAACCCTTTAGAAGCTGTAAGCTTTGTGAAGTATCTCATGTTTATTCAAGTCCCTACAGAAATGCGTCACACAAGCATGAAGTTTATAAAAATGAATACTCACATTAAATACGAAGGAAATAAGGTTAAGGTTCAACTTACATTCAATCTAGCACAGAGGCAAAGTCCTCCCAGCAGCCTGATCCTCACCCTGTGATGTCACTTCCTGTGACTGCACGTGGTGGGATGTCTGGGAAGATAGACCGATGTTGCGGTCACCGGCCCGCCGAGCCTCGCGGTCGTGCCCGACCGGCACGACCGCTCCGACTACACGAGCTTACCTGCTCGTCGGCGAGCCGGGAACCGCGCATGTAGTTCTTCCGGGCATCACGCCCGAATCCAATATGGCGCCGACCACGTGGTCGCGTCTATGGATAGCCCCGCCCCCGAGAATTATACTAACGTGTGCGTGACGTCACGACGTCAACGCACACGCACGTTCTGGGGTCAGAGGTCGCCCTCTGACCAATCATAGCTTAGAGAGGGGTATTTAAACCCCTAATTCACCCTAGTACTTTGCCATGTCGTGGTTTCAGTTTCCTGATTTCCTGAGAGTGCTATTTCCATGATTCTGATTTCCTGGTATCCTGATCCTTGGCGTTTCCCTGGTTATTCTGATCTCTGGTTTCCCTGACTTGGCTTGTTTTATCGGTATTGAGTATTTTCTGGCTTCCTTGACCTCGGCTTTCCCTTTGACCATTCTCTGTCTCTAGCGTATTAGTCCGGCCATTCTAAGGTCCGGTTTACGCTCTATCCTGTTATTTTCCTTTTCTTACCTATGTATATGTTTACATAGTTTCTGCGTGCTGGACCACATTACTAGTCGTGACATTACGACATGGCCATGGATCCTGCAGAACTATGCAAGCATATGATCGCCTGTGAGAGTAGGGTGGAGGATATGGACCACAGGTTAGACCAATTTGCCCAGGCATTTCAGACCTTGCTCCAGAGGACTGCCTATTTAGAGGTTCCTCCGGTACCACCTGTGGTTCCGCCACCTGTAGTGGTTCCCGTACCACATAAACCACCGTCCATAACCTTGTCACCGCCCCCTCGCTATGGAGGTGATTCTAAGGAATTCAGAGGTTTTTTAAACCAAATTGAATACCACTTTGAGGCCTCTCCAGGTTCATTCCCAACAGATAGATCAAAAATAGGCTATCTGATGAACCAATTAACTGGAAAAGCCTTGACCTGGGCTAACCCCTTATGGGAAAGTGGTGACGCAGTAGCCCGTGATTACAGTACTTTTCTTACGGCCTTTAAGGCTACGTTTGAACCTAAAGGCAGGGAGAAGAATGCTGCCAAAGCCCTTATGAGAATCAAGCAAGGCAGTCGTTCTGTAGCCGATTATGCAATAGAGTTCAGGACATTAGCGTCTGAGGTTGATTGGACCAATAGCGGTCTGGTGGCTGCTTTCTCTGAAGGTTTAGCTGAGAATATACAAGATGAGACTGCCGCTAGAGACCTTCCGGTTAATCTTAATGAGTTTATTGCCTACATGATAGACATTGATAACCGGCTCAGAGAGAGAGAGAAAAACAAACAACGTAACAGACGTTCTAATTTGTCCATAGCTCCTCGTTTCTCTAACCCAGTGGTGAGTAGCCAAACGCCTCTTCCAGAACCTGAACCCATGCAATTGGGTAGTGCTAAACTCACTGAGGCAGAGAGACAACACAGACGTAACAAGGGGTTATGTATGTATTGTGGCAAGAAGGGACATCTAAGATCGTCATGCCCGGTTCGGCCGGAAAACTTGCACACCTAAGGCACGTACGGGGACCGACCTTAGGTGTGATGTATATGTCCCCTAAATTGACTAAGAACCGTTTCCTTGTCAAAGTAACCTTAACTCTCGAGAACACTACTGTTCAGTGTGAGGCTATGATTGACTCTGGGGCAGCGGAGAATTTCCTAGACAAAGAATTCTCTGCAAAACATCTCCTGCCCTTAAGACATAAAGAGAAACCTATAGCAGTCGAGGCCATTGATGGAAGGCCTCTTACCCAGCCTTTCATCACACACGAAACTCTGCCAATCACTGTTTCAGTGGGTATTCTCCACTCTGAAGAAATGACCTTTCAAATCATATCTTCACCTACAGTTCCGATAATACTCGGTTTCCCTTGGCTCCTGAAACACAATCCACGTTTGGATTGGATTGAAGGAGAGATTGTGAGTTGGGGCGAGAGATGCAAAGGTGTTTGCTTTAAGCAAATCCCACAACCTATTGGCACCATTAATGTTCCTGTTACACCTCCCTTGACCACACAAATTCCTCAGCAGTATATGGATTTGAAAGAGGTATTTAACAAGGTCCAGTCAGAAGGGTTACCTCCTCATAGACCTTATGACTGTACTATAAACTTATTACCAGGGACTATGCCTCCCAAGGGAGGAGTCTATGCCTTGTCCCCCCAGGAAAATCTTTGTTTGGAGGAATATATTAAGGATGCTCTCAGAAAGGGTCATATCCGTAGGTCCTCCTCACCAGCCGGGGCTGGATTCTTCTTTGTCTCTAAAAAAGAAGGAGACCTACGCCCTTGTATTGATTATAGGGGTTTGAATAGGATTACCATAAAAAATGCCTACCCTATTCCCCTTATATCAGAGCTATTTGACAGATTGAAGGGAGCTCGAGTCTTTACCAAGCTCGATCTCCGAAGTGCATACAATCTAGTCAGGATTAAGGACGGTCACGAATGGAAGACCGCATTTAACACCAGAATGGGACATTACGAATACCTGGTTATGCCGTTTGGATTATGTAACGCTCCAGCGGTATTCCAGGATTTTATTAACGATGTCCTAAGAGAGTACCTTCACATGTTCGTTCTAGTGTATTTGGACGACATTCTCATCTATTCCCCAGACCTAGAGACACATCACGAACATGTGAGAATTGTACTGAAAACCCTGTTACAGAACGGCCTTTACTGTAAACTGGAGAAATGCCAGTTTGACCAAACGGAGATACAATTCCTTGGATACGTTATATCTCCGTCTGGTTTCCAGATGGATCCTCGCAAACTGGAGGCAGTCTTACAGTGGCCATTACCCAAGGGCCTTAAAGCTACTCAATGCTTTATAGGTTTTGCGAATTACTACCGCAAATTCATAAGGGGATTTTCCTCCGTGATTTCCCCTATAACCAATTTAACAAAAAAAGGAGCAAATTGTATATCTTGGCCCAAAGAAGCAAGAGAGGCATTTGAACGATTAAAATCTTTATTTTCCTCAGCACCTGTCCTGACCCATCCTGATCCATCCAAACCATTTATCCTAGAGGTGGATGCATCAGAGACAGGAGTTGGAGCCATTCTGTCTCAAAGAGAAAGTCCTGATACGCCTTTACATCCCTGTGGATTTTACTCTCGCAAACTCACACCTGCAGAGAGAAATTACGACATAGGGAATAGGGAACTTTTGGCCATTGTACTTGCCCTTAAGGAATGGAGGCATCTCTTGGAAGGTTCCAAAGAGCCACTTTTGATCTTTACTGATCATAAGAATTTGGCTTATATTGGGGACGCTAAGAGACTGTCCTCTCGTCAGGCTAGGTGGTCATTGTTCCTCTCCCGATTCAATTTCGTAATTACATACAGGCCTGGTACTAAAAACACCAAGGCAGATGCACTTTCTCGGCAGTTTGAGACAGATGAAGTTCCGGAACAGGTGATATATCCTATTGTACCTCCTGAATGCCTCATTGCCACTACAGTTTCCGAAGTGTCTTCTCCACTCTTCTGTGCCATAATAGCAGATCAAACTCAGGCACCTGTGGGAAAACCTCCGGACAAACTGTATGTGTCACCTCAGTTTCGAAAGAAGGTACTAGATTTGTTCCATGACAACCTCACAGCGGGCCATCCTGGAGTCCATAAGACTCTCTCTGCTATCTCCAGGAGATTTTGGTGGCCTGCTCTTAGAAACGATATCAAAGATTATGTTGGGGCATGTCAAATATGTGCCGTTTCTAAAGTTCCTCCTAGGTCACCTCCTGGACTGTTACAACCACTGCCCATACCTAGTGCTCCATGGACCCACTTGGCCATGGATTTCATTGTGGATCTACCCAGTTCAAACGGGTTTAATACAGTCCTTATGGTTATTGATAGATTCACGAAGATGGCACATTTCGTCCCACTTAAAAAATTACCATCTGCTCAAGATCTAGTTCAAATATTCTTGAGAGAGATCTTTCGGTTGCACGGTGTTCCCAAAAACATAGTATCGGACAGAGGTACCCAGTTTGTTTCTAGGTTTTGGCGTTCCTTTTGCAAACAATTGGGCGTCGAACTCTCCTTTTCGTCAGCATATCACCCTCAAACAAATGGAGCAGCAGAGAGGGCGAATCAGTCTTTAGAAGCCTATTTACGTTGCTTTATAAATGCCAATCAATCTAACTGGTACGAGCTCTTACCCATGGCTGAGTTCGCCAGAAACAACGCCACTCATGAATCTTCTAATCACAGTCCATTCTTTGTTAATCAAGGTTATCACCCCACTGTTTTTCCTTCTGCATTCTCAGACACAGAAATCCCCGCTTTGAACACCCGTTTAGAATCGATTCATGATACCTGGGATTCTGTCCATTCAGCTCTGCAAAAAGCCTCATTACGAGCAAAGGTCCAAGCTGACAAGAAACGGGGCGCTAATCCTGTCTATCTTCCAGGTGACAGGGTGTGGCTCTCCACAAGACATATCAAGCTTAAGGTCCCGTCCATGAAATTTGCCCCTCGGTACATTGGTCCCTTTCGAGTTACCCAACGTATTAATTCAGTGACCTATACTTTGGCACTACCGGCTCATATGAGAATAGCGAATACTTTCCATGTGTCTCTGCTCAAGCCCCTTACTTGCAATCGCTACACCAGGGTATCCACTCCTCCTCCGCCCTTGGTAGTGGGTGATCAAGAAGAATACGAAGTCCGTTCTATCATGGACTCCAAATTATCCAGAGGTGTCTTGTCCTATCTCGTTGACTGGAAGGGTTATGGTCCCGAGGAACGTTGTTGGGTTCCTGCTGACCGGGTCCATGCGCCCCGTCTTATCCGGTCATTTCACAACCGCTTTCCTCTTAAGCCGGGTCCTTCCCGCCCAGTGCGCGGTCTTCGAGTGGGGGGTACTGTTGCGGTCACCGGCCCGCCGAGCCTCGCGGTCGTGCCCGACCGGCACGACCGCTCCGACTACACGAGCTTACCTGCTCGTCGGCGAGCCGGGAACCGCGCATGTAGTTCTTCCGGGCATCACGCCCGAATCCAATATGGCGCCGACCACGTGGTCGCGTCTATGGATAGCCCCGCCCCCGAGAATTATACTAACGTGTGCGTGACATCACGACGTCAACGCACACGCACGTTCTGGGGTCAGAGGTCGCCCTCTGACCAATCATAGCTTAGAGAGGGGTATTTAAACCCCTAATTCACCCTAGTACTTTGCCATGTCGTGGTTTCAGTTTCCTGATTTCCTGAGAGTGCTATTTCCGTGATTCTGATTTCCTGGTATCCTGATCCTTGGCGTTTCCCTGGTTATTCTGATCTCTGGTTTCCCTGACTTGGCTTGTTTTATCGGTATTGAGTATTTTCTGGCTTCCTTGACCTCGGCTTTCCCTTTGACCATTCTCTGTCTCTAGCGTATTAGTCCGGCCATTCTAAGGTCCGGTTTACGCTCTATCCTGTTATTTTCCTTTTCTTACCTATGTATATGTTTACATAGTTTCTGCGTGCTGGACCACATTACTAGTCGTGACATTACGACATGGCCATGGATCCTGCAGAACTATGCAAGCATATGATCGCCTGTGAGAGTAGGGTGGAGGATATGGACCACAGGTTAGACCAATTTGCCCAGGCATTTCAGACCTTGCTCCAGAGGACTGCCTATTTAGAGGTTCCTCCGGTACCACCTGTGGTTCCGCCACCTGTAGTGGTTCCCGTACCACATAAACCACCGTCCATAACCTTGTCACCGCCCCCTCGCTATGGAGGTGATTCTAAGGAATTCAGAGGTTTTTTAAACCAAATTGAATACCACTTTGAGGCCTCTCCAGGTTCATTCCCAACAGATAGATCAAAAATAGGCTATCTGATGAACCAATTAACTGGAAAAGCCTTGACCTGGGCTAACCCCTTATGGGAAAGTGGTGACGCAGTAGCCCGTGATTACAGTACTTTTCTTACGGCCTTTAAGGCTACGTTTGAACCTAAAGGCAGGGAGAAGAATGCTGCCAAAGCCCTTATGAGAATCAAGCAAGGCAGTCGTTCTGTAGCCGATTATGCAATAGAGTTCAGGACATTAGCGTCTGAGGTTGATTGGACCAATAGCGGTCTGGTGGCTGCTTTCTCTGAAGGTTTAGCTGAGAATATACAAGATGAGACTGCCGCTAGAGACCTTCCGGTTAATCTTAATGAGTTTATTGCCTACATGATAGACATTGATAACCGGCTCAGAGAGAGAGAGAAAAACAAACAACGTAACAGACGTTCTAATTTGTCCATAGCTCCTCGTTTCTCTAACCCAGTGGTGAGTAGCCAAACGCCTCTTCCAGAACCTGAACCCATGCAATTGGGTAGTGCTAAACTCACTGAGGCAGAGAGACAACACAGACGTAACAAGGGGTTATGTATGTATTGTGGCAAGAAGGGACATCTAAGATCGTCATGCCCGGTTCGGACGGAAAACTTGCACACCTAAGGCACGTACGGGGACCGACCTTAGGTGTGATGTATATGTCCCCTAAATTGACTAAGAACCGTTTCCTTGTCAAAGTAACCTTAACTCTCGAGAACACTACTGTTCAGTGTGAGGCTATGATTGACTCTGGGGCAGCGGAGAATTTCCTAGACAAAGAATTCTCTGCAAAACATCTCCTGCCCTTAAGACATAAAGAGAAACCTATAGCAGTCGAGGCCATTGATGGAAGGCCTCTTACCCAGCCTTTCATCACACACGAAACTCTGCCAATCACTGTTTCAGTGGGTATTCTCCACTCTGAAGAAATGACCTTTCAAATCATATCTTCACCTACAGTTCCGATAATACTCGGTTTCCCTTGGCTCCTGAAACACAATCCACGTTTGGATTGGATTGAAGGAGAGATTGTGAGTTGGGGCGAGAGATGCAAAGGTGTTTGCTTTAAGCAAATCCCACAACCTATTGGCACCATTAATGTTCCTGTTACACCTCCCTTGACCACACAAATTCCTCAGCAGTATATGGATTTGAAAGAGGTATTTAACAAGGTCCAGTCAGAAGGGTTACCTCCTCATAGACCTTATGACTGTACTATAAACTTATTACCAGGGACTATGCCTCCCAAGGGAGGAGTCTATGCCTTGTCCCCCCAGGAAAATCTTTGTTTGGAGGAATATATTAAGGATGCTCTCAGAAAGGGTCATATCCGTAGGTCCTCCTCACCAGCCGGAGCTGGATTCTTCTTTGTCTCTAAAAAAGAAGGAGACCTACGCCCTTGTATTGATTATAGGGGTTTGAATAGGATTACCATAAAAAATGCCTACCCTATTCCCCTTATATCAGAGCTATTTGACAGATTGAAGGGAGCTCGAGTCTTTACCAAGCTCGATCTCCGAAGTGCATACAATCTAGTCAGGATTAAGGACGGTCACGAATGGAAGACCGCATTTAACACCAGAATGGGACATTACGAATACCTGGTTATGCCGTTTGGATTATGTAACGCTCCAGCGGTATTCCAGGATTTTATTAACGATGTCCTAAGAGAGTACCTTCACATGTTCGTTCTAGTGTATTTGGACGACATTCTCATCTATTCCCCAGACCTAGAGACACATCACGAACATGTGAGAATTGTACTGAAAACCCTGTTACAGAACGGCCTTTACTGTAAACTGGAGAAATGCCAGTTTGACCAAACGGAGATACAATTCCTTGGATACGTTATATCTCCGTCTGGTTTCCAGATGGATCCTCGCAAACTGGAGGCAGTCTTACAGTGGCCATTACCCAAGGGCCTTAAAGCTACTCAATGCTTTATAGGTTTTGCGAATTACTACCGCAAATTCATAAGGGGATTTTCCTCCGTGATTTCCCCTATAACCAATTTAACAAAAAAAGGAGCAAATTGTATATCTTGGCCCAAAGAAGCAAGAGAGGCATTTGAACGATTAAAATCTTTATTTTCCTCAGCACCTGTCCTGACCCATCCTGATCCATCCAAACCATTTATCCTAGAGGTGGATGCATCAGAGACAGGAGTTGGAGCCATTCTGTCTCAAAGAGAAAGTCCTGATACGCCTTTACATCCCTGTGGATTTTACTCTCGCAAACTCACACCTGCAGAGAGAAATTACGACATAGGGAATAGGGAACTTTTGGCCATTGTACTTGCCCTTAAGGAATGGAGGCATCTCTTGGAAGGTTCCAAAGAGCCACTTTTGATCTTTACTGATCATAAGAATTTGGCTTATATTGGGGACGCTAAGAGACTGTCCTCTCGTCAGGCTAGGTGGTCATTGTTCCTCTCCCGATTCAATTTCGTAATTACATACAGGCCTGGTACTAAAAACACCAAGGCAGATGCACTTTCTCGGCAGTTTGAGACAGATGAAGTTCCGGAACAGGTGATATATCCTATTGTACCTCCTGAATGCCTCATTGCCACTACAGTTTCCGAAGTGTCTTCTCCACTCTTCTGTGCCATAATAGCAGATCAAACTCAGGCACCTGTGGGAAAACCTCCGGACAAACTGTATGTGTCACCTCAGTTTCGAAAGAAGGTACTAGATTTGTTCCATGACAACCTCACAGCGGGCCATCCTGGAGTCCATAAGACTCTCTCTGCTATCTCCAGGAGATTTTGGTGGCCTGCTCTTAGAAACGATATCAAAGATTATGTTGGGGCATGTCAAATATGTGCCGTTTCTAAAGTTCCTCCTAGGTCACCTCCTGGACTGTTACAACCACTGCCCATACCTAGTGCTCCATGGACCCACTTGGCCATGGATTTCATTGTGGATCTACCCAGTTCAAACGGGTTTAATACAGTCCTTATGGTTATTGATAGATTCACGAAGATGGCACATTTCGTCCCACTTAAAAAATTACCATCTGCTCAAGATCTAGTTCAAATATTCTTGAGAGAGATCTTTCGGTTGCACGGTGTTCCCAAAAACATAGTATCGGACAGAGGTACCCAGTTTGTTTCTAGGTTTTGGCGTTCCTTTTGCAAACAATTGGGCGTCGAACTCTCCTTTTCGTCAGCATATCACCCTCAAACAAATGGAGCAGCAGAGAGGGCGAATCAGTCTTTAGAAGCCTATTTACGTTGCTTTATAAATGCCAATCAATCTAACTGGTACGAGCTCTTACCCATGGCTGAGTTCGCCAGAAACAACGCCACTCATGAATCTTCTAATCACAGTCCATTCTTTGTTAATCAAGGTTATCACCCCACTGTTTTTCCTTCTGCATTCTCAGACACAGAAATCCCCGCTTTGAACACCCGTTTAGAATCGATTCATGATACCTGGGATTCTGTCCATTCAGCTCTGCAAAAAGCCTCATTACGAGCAAAGGTCCAAGCTGACAAGAAACGGGGCGCTAATCCTGTCTATCTTCCAGGTGACAGGGTGTGGCTCTCCACAAGACATATCAAGCTTAAGGTCCCGTCCATGAAATTTGCCCCTCGGTACATTGGTCCCTTTCGAGTTACCCAACGTATTAATTCAGTGACCTATACTTTGGCACTACCGGCTCATATGAGAATAGCGAATACTTTCCATGTGTCTCTGCTCAAGCCCCTTACTTGCAATCGCTACACCAGGGTATCCACTCCTCCTCCGCCCTTGGTAGTGGGTGATCAAGAAGAATACGAAGTCCGTTCTATCATGGACTCCAAATTATCCAGAGGTGTCTTGTCCTATCTCGTTGACTGGAAGGGTTATGGTCCCGAGGAACGTTGTTGGGTTCCTGCTGACCGGGTCCATGCGCCCCGTCTTATCCGGTCATTTCACAACCGCTTTCCTCTTAAGCCGGGTCCTTCCCGCCCAGTGCGCGGTCTTCGAGTGGGGGGTACTGTTGCGGTCACCGGCCCGCCGAGCCTCGCGGTCGTGCCCGACCGGCACGACCGCTCCGACTACACGAGCTTACCTGCTCGTCGGCGAGCCGGGAACCGCGCATGTAGTTCTTCCGGGCATCACGCCCGAATCCAATATGGCGCCGACCACGTGGTCGCGTCTATGGATAGCCCCGCCCCCGAGAATTATACTAACGTGTGCGTGACATCACGACGTCAACGCACACGCACGTTCTGGGGTCAGAGGTCGCCCTCTGACCAATCATAGCTTAGAGAGGGGTATTTAAACCCCTAATTCACCCTAGTACTTTGCCATGTCGTGGTTTCAGTTTCCTGATTTCCTGAGAGTGCTATTTCCGTGATTCTGATTTCCTGGTATCCTGATCCTTGGCGTTTCCCTGGTTATTCTGATCTCTGGTTTCCCTGACTTGGCTTGTTTTATCGGTATTGAGTATTTTCTGGCTTCCTTGACCTCGGCTTTCCCTTTGACCATTCTCTGTCTCTAGCGTATTAGTCCGGCCATTCTAAGGTCCGGTTTACGCTCTATCCTGTTATTTTCCTTTTCTTACCTATGTATATGTTTACATAGTTTCTGCGTGCTGGACCACATTACTAGTCGTGACATTACGACATGGCCATGGATCCTGCAGAACTATGCAAGCATATGATCGCCTGTGAGAGTAGGGTGGAGGATATGGACCACAGGTTAGACCAATTTGCCCAGGCATTTCAGACCTTGCTCCAGAGGACTGCCTATTTAGAGGTTCCTCCGGTACCACCTGTGGTTCCGCCACCTGTAGTGGTTCCCGTACCACATAAACCACCGTCCATAACCTTGTCACCGCCCCCTCGCTATGGAGGTGATTCTAAGGAATTCAGAGGTTTTTTAAACCAAATTGAATACCACTTTGAGGCCTCTCCAGGTTCATTCCCAACAGATAGATCAAAAATAGGCTATCTGATGAACCAATTAACTGGAAAAGCCTTGACCTGGGCTAACCCCTTATGGGAAAGTGGTGACGCAGTAGCCCGTGATTACAGTACTTTTCTTACGGCCTTTAAGGCTACGTTTGAACCTAAAGGCAGGGAGAAGAATGCTGCCAAAGCCCTTATGAGAATCAAGCAAGGCAGTCGTTCTGTAGCCGATTATGCAATAGAGTTCAGGACATTAGCGTCTGAGGTTGATTGGACCAATAGCGGTCTGGTGGCTGCTTTCTCTGAAGGTTTAGCTGAGAATATACAAGATGAGACTGCCGCTAGAGACCTTCCGGTTAATCTTAATGAATTTATTGCCTACATGATAGACATTGATAACCGGCTCAGAGAGAGAGAGAAAAACAAACAACGTAACAGACGTTCTAATTTGTCCATAGCTCCTCGTTTCTCTAACCCAGTGGTGAGTAGCCAAACGCCTCTTCCAGAACCTGAACCCATGCAATTGGGTAGTGCTAAACTCACTGAGGCAGAGAGACAACACAGACGTAACAAGGGGTTATGTATGTATTGTGGCAAGAAGGGACATCTAAGATCGTCATGCCCGGTTCGGCCGGAAAACTTGCACACCTAAGGCACGTACGGGGACCGACCTTAGGTGTGATGTATATGTCCCCTAAATTGACTAAGAACCGTTTCCTTGTCAAAGTAACCTTAACTCTCGAGAACACTACTGTTCAGTGTGAGGCTATGATTGACTCTGGGGCAGCGGAGAATTTCCTAGACAAAGAATTCTCTGCAAAACATCTCCTGCCCTTAAGACATAAAGAGAAACCTATAGCAGTCGAGGCCATTGATGGAAGGCCTCTTACCCAGCCTTTCATCACACACGAAACTCTGCCAATCACTGTTTCAGTGGGTATTCTCCACTCTGAAGAAATGACCTTTCAAATCATATCTTCACCTACAGTTCCGATAATACTCGGTTTCCCTTGGCTCCTGAAACACAATCCACGTTTGGATTGGATTGAAGGAGAGATTGTGAGTTGGGGCGAGAGATGCAAAGGTGTTTGCTTTAAGCAAATCCCACAACCTATTGGCACCATTAATGTTCCTGTTACACCTCCCTTGACCACACAAATTCCTCAGCAGTATATGGATTTGAAAGAGGTATTTAACAAGGTCCAGTCAGAAGGGTTACCTCCTCATAGACCTTATGACTGTACTATAAACTTATTACCAGGGACTATGCCTCCCAAGGGAGGAGTCTATGCCTTGTCCCCCCAGGAAAATCTTTGTTTGGAGGAATATATTAAGGATGCTCTCAGAAAGGGTCATATCCGTAGGTCCTCCTCACCAGCCGGGGCTGGATTCTTCTTTGTCTCTAAAAAAGAAGGAGACCTACGCCCTTGTATTGATTATAGGGGTTTGAATAGGATTACCATAAAAAATGCCTACCCTATTCCCCTTATATCAGAGCTATTTGACAGATTGAAGGGAGCTCGAGTCTTTACCAAGCTCGATCTCCGAAGTGCATACAATCTAGTCAGGATTAAGGACGGTCACGAATGGAAGACCGCATTTAACACCAGAATGGGACATTACGAATACCTGGTTATGCCGTTTGGATTATGTAACGCTCCAGCGGTATTCCAGGATTTTATTAACGATGTCCTAAGAGAGTACCTTCACATGTTCGTTCTAGTGTATTTGGACGACATTCTCATCTATTCCCCAGACCTAGAGACACATCACGAACATGTGAGAATTGTACTGAAAACCCTGTTACAGAACGGCCTTTACTGTAAACTGGAGAAATGCCAGTTTGACCAAACGGAGATACAATTCCTTGGATACGTTATATCTCCGTCTGGTTTCCAGATGGATCCTCGCAAACTGGAGGCAGTCTTACAGTGGCCATTACCCAAGGGCCTTAAAGCTACTCAATGCTTTATAGGTTTTGCGAATTACTACCGCAAATTCATAAGGGGATTTTCCTCCGTGATTTCCCCTATAACCAATTTAACAAAAAAAGGAGCAAATTGTATATCTTGGCCCAAAGAAGCAAGAGAGGCATTTGAACGATTAAAATCTTTATTTTCCTCAGCACCTGTCCTGACCCATCCTGATCCATCCAAACCATTTATCCTAGAGGTGGATGCATCAGAGACAGGAGTTGGAGCCATTCTGTCTCAAAGAGAAAGTCCTGATACGCCTTTACATCCCTGTGGATTTTACTCTCGCAAACTCACACCTGCAGAGAGAAATTACGACATAGGGAATAGGGAACTTTTGGCCATTGTACTTGCCCTTAAGGAATGGAGGCATCTCTTGGAAGGTTCCAAAGAGCCACTTTTGATCTTTACTGATCATAAGAATTTGGCTTATATTGGGGACGCTAAGAGACTGTCCTCTCGTCAGGCTAGGTGGTCATTGTTCCTCTCCCGATTCAATTTCGTAATTACATACAGGCCTGGTACTAAAAACACCAAGGCAGATGCACTTTCTCGGCAGTTTGAGACAGATGAAGTTCCGGAACAGGTGATATATCCTATTGTACCTCCTGAATGCCTCATTGCCACTACAGTTTCCGAAGTGTCTTCTCCACTCTTCTGTGCCATAATAGCAGATCAAACTCAGGCACCTGTGGGAAAACCTCCGGACAAACTGTATGTGTCACCTCAGTTTCGAAAGAAGGTACTAGATTTGTTCCATGACAACCTCACAGCGGGCCATCCTGGAGTCCATAAGACTCTCTCTGCTATCTCCAGGAGATTTTGGTGGCCTGCTCTTAGAAACGATATCAAAGATTATGTTGGGGCATGTCAAATATGTGCCGTTTCTAAAGTTCCTCCTAGGTCACCTCCTGGACTGTTACAACCACTGCCCATACCTAGTGCTCCATGGACCCACTTGGCCATGGATTTCATTGTGGATCTACCCAGTTCAAACGGGTTTAATACAGTCCTTATGGTTATTGATAGATTCACGAAGATGGCACATTTCGTCCCACTTAAAAAATTACCATCTGCTCAAGATCTAGTTCAAATATTCTTGAGAGAGATCTTTCGGTTGCACGGTGTTCCCAAAAACATAGTATCGGACAGAGGTACCCAGTTTGTTTCTAGGTTTTGGCGTTCCTTTTGCAAACAATTGGGCGTCGAACTCTCCTTTTCGTCAGCATATCACCCTCAAACAAATGGAGCAGCAGAGAGGGCGAATCAGTCTTTAGAAGCCTATTTACGTTGCTTTATAAATGCCAATCAATCTAACTGGTACGAGCTCTTACCCATGGCTGAGTTCGCCAGAAACAACGCCACTCATGAATCTTCTAATCACAGTCCATTCTTTGTTAATCAAGGTTATCACCCCACTGTTTTTCCTTCTGCATTCTCAGACACAGAAATCCCCGCTTTGAACACCCGTTTAGAATCGATTCATGATACCTGGGATTCTGTCCATTCAGCTCTGCAAAAAGCCTCATTACGAGCAAAGGTCCAAGCTGACAAGAAACGGGGCGCTAATCCTGTCTATCTTCCAGGTGACAGGGTGTGGCTCTCCACAAGACATATCAAGCTTAAGGTCCCGTCCATGAAATTTGCCCCTCGGTACATTGGTCCCTTTCGAGTTACCCAACGTATTAATTCAGTGACCTATACTTTGGCACTACCGGCTCATATGAGAATAGCGAATACTTTCCATGTGTCTCTGCTCAAGCCCCTTACTTGCAATCGCTACACCAGGGTATCCACTCCTCCTCCGCCCTTGGTAGTGGGTGATCAAGAAGAATACGAAGTCCGTTCTATCATGGACTCCAAATTATCCAGAGGTGTCTTGTCCTATCTCGTTGACTGGAAGGGTTATGGTCCCGAGGAACGTTGTTGGGTTCCTGCTGACCGGGTCCATGCGCCCCGTCTTATCCGGTCATTTCACAACCGCTTTCCTCTTAAGCCGGGTCCTTCCCGCCCAGTGCGCGGTCTTCGAGTGGGGGGTACTGTTGCGGTCACCGGCCCGCCGAGCCTCGCGGTCGTGCCCGACCGGCACGACCGCTCCGACTACACGAGCTTACCTGCTCGTCGGCGAGCCGGGAACCGCGCATGTAGTTCTTCCGGGCATCACGCCCGAATCCAATATGGCGCCGACCACATGGTCGCGTCTATGGATGGCCCCGCCCCCGAGAATTATACTAACGTGTGCGTGACATCACGACGTCAACGCACACGCACGTTCTGGGGTCAGAGGTCGCCCTCTGACCAATCATAGCTTAGAGAGGGGTATTTAAACCCCTAATTCACCCTAGTACTTTGCCATGTCGTGGTTTCAGTTTCCTGATTTCCTGAGAGTGCTATTTCCGTGATTCTGATTTCCTGGTATCCTGATCCTTGGCGTTTCCCTGGTTATTCTGATCTCTGGTTTCCCTGACTTGGCTTGTTTTATCGGTATTGAGTATTTTCTGGCTTCCTTGACCTCGGCTTTCCCTTTGACCATTCTCTGTCTCTAGCGTATTAGTCCGGCCATTCTAAGGTCCGGTTTACGCTCTATCCTGTTATTTTCCTTTTCTTACCTATGTATATGTTTACATAGTTTCTGCGTGCTGGACCACATTACTAGTCGTGACATTACGACATGGCCATGGATCCTGCAGAACTATGCAAGCATATGATCGCCTGTGAGAGTAGGGTGGAGGATATGGACCACAGGTTAGACCAATTTGCCCAGGCATTTCAGACCTTGCTCCAGAGGACTGCCTATTTAGAGGTTCCTCCGGTACCACCTGTGGTTCCGCCACCTGTAGTGGTTCCCGTACCACATAAACCACCGTCCATAACCTTGTCACCGCCCCCTCGCTATGGAGGTGATTCTAAGGAATTCAGAGTTTTTTTAAACCAAATTGAATACCACTTTGAGGCCTCTCCAGGTTCATTCCCAACAGATAGATCAAAAATAGGCTATCTGATGAACCAATTAACTGGAAAAGCCTTGACCTGGGCTAACCCCTTATGGGAAAGTGGTGACGCAGTAGCCCGTGATTACAGTACTTTTCTTACGGCCTTTAAGGCTACGTTTGAACCTAAAGGCAGGGAGAAGAATGCTGCCAAAGCCCTTATGAGAATCAAGCAAGGCAGTCGTTCTGTAGCCGATTATGCAATAGAGTTCAGGACATTAGCGTCTGAGGTTGATTGGACCAATAGCGGTCTGGTGGCTGCTTTCTCTGAAGGTTTAGCTGAGAATATACAAGATGAGACTGCCGCTAGAGACCTTCCGGTTAATCTTAATGAGTTTATTGCCTACATGATAGACATTGATAACCGGCTCAGAGAGAGAGAGAAAAACAAACAACGTAACAGACGTTCTAATTTGTCCATAGCTCCTCGTTTCTCTAACCCAGTGGTGAGTAGCCAAACGCCTCTTCCAGAACCTGAACCCATGCAATTGGGTAGTGCTAAACTCACTGAGGCAGAGAGACAACACAGACGTAACAAGGGGTTATGTATGTATTGTGGCAAGAAGGGACATCTAAGATCGTCATGCCCGGTTCGGACGGAAAACTTGCACACCTAAGGCACGTACGGGGACCGACCTTAGGTGTGATGTATATGTCCCCTAAATTGACTAAGAACCGTTTCCTTGTCAAAGTAACCTTAACTCTCGAGAACACTACTGTTCAGTGTGAGGCTATGATTGACTCTGGGGCAGTGGAGAATTTCCTAGACAAAGAATTCTCTGCAAAACATCTCCTGCCCTTAAGACATAAAGAGAAACCTATAGCAGTCGAGGCCATTGATGGAAGGCCTCTTACCCAGCCTTTCATCACACACGAAACTCTGCCAATCACTGTTTCAGTGGGTATTCTCCACTCTGAAGAAATGACCTTTCAAATCATATCTTCACCTACAGTTCCGATAATACTCGGTTTCCCTTGGCTCCTGAAACACAATCCACGTTTGGATTGGATTGAAGGAGAGATTGTGAGTTGGGGCGAGAGATGCAAAGGTGTTTGCTTTAAGCAAATCCCACAACCTATTGGCACCATTAATGTTCCTGTTACACCTCCCTTGACCACACAAATTCCTCAGCAGTATATGGATTTGAAAGAGGTATTTAACAAGGTCCAGTCAGAAGGGTTACCTCCTCATAGACCTTATGACTGTACTATAAACTTATTACCAGGGACTATGCCTCCCAAGGGAGGAGTCTATGCCTTGTCCCCCCAGGAAAATCTTTGTTTGGAGGAATATATTAAGGATGCTCTCAGAAAGGGTCATATCCGTAGGTCCTCCTCACCAGCCGGGGCTGGATTCTTCTTTGTCTCTAAAAAAGAAGGAGACCTACGCCCTTGTATTGATTATAGGGGTTTGAATAGGATTACCATAAAAAATGCCTACCCTATTCCCCTTATATCAGAGCTATTTGACAGATTGAAGGGAGCTCGAGTCTTTACCAGGCTCGATCTCCGAAGTGCATACAATCTAGTCAGGATTAAGGACGGTCACGAATGGAAGACCGCATTTAACACCAGAATGGGACATTACGAATACCTGGTTATGCCGTTTGGATTATGTAACGCTCCAGCGGTATTCCAGGATTTTATTAACGATGTCCTAAGAGAGTACCTTCACATGTTCGTTCTAGTGTATTTGGACGACATTCTCATCTATTCCCCAGACCTAGAGACACATCACGAACATGTGAGAATTGTACTGAAAACCCTGTTACAGAACGGCCTTTACTGTAAACTGGAGAAATGCCAGTTTGACCAAACGGAGATACAATTCCTTGGATACGTTATATCTCCGTCTGGTTTCCAGATGGATCCTCGCAAACTGGAGGCAGTCTTACAGTGGCCATTACCCAAGGGCCTTAAAGCTACTCAATGCTTTATAGGTTTTGCGAATTACTACCGCAAATTCATAAGGGGATTTTCCTCCGTGATTTCCCCTATAACCAATTTAACAAAAAAAGGAGCAAATTGTATATCTTGGCCGAAAGAAGCAAGAGAGGCATTTGAACGATTAAAATCTTTATTTTCCTCAGCACCTGTCCTGACCCATCCTGATCCATCCAAACCATTTATCCTAGAGGTGGATGCATCAGAGACAGGAGTTGGAGCCATTCTGTCTCAAAGAGAAAGTCCTGATACGCCTTTACATCCCTGTGGATTTTACTCTCGCAAACTCACACCTGCAGAGAGAAATTACGACATAGGGAATAGGGAACTTTTGGCCATTGTACTTGCCCTTAAGGAATGGAGGCATCTCTTGGAAGGTTCCAAAGAGCCACTTTTGATCTTTACTGATCATAAGAATTTGGCTTATATTGGGGACGCTAAGAGACTGTCCTCTCGTCAGGCTAGGTGGTCATTGTTCCTCTCCCGATTCAATTTCGTAATTACATACAGGCCTGGTACTAAAAACACCAAGGCAGATGCACTTTCTCGGCAGTTTGAGACAGATGAAGTTCCGGAACAGGTGATATATCCTATTGTACCTCCTGAATGCCTCATTG
This sequence comes from Pelobates fuscus, assembly GCF_036172605.1. Classification (NCBI taxonomy): domain Eukaryota; kingdom Metazoa; phylum Chordata; class Amphibia; order Anura; family Pelobatidae; genus Pelobates; species Pelobates fuscus. The sequence goes on along the minus strand of NC_086320.1, from coordinate 349,676,146 downwards.
CCACTACAGTTTCCGAAGTGTCTTCTCCACTCTTCTGTGCCATAATAGCAGATCAAACTCAGGCACCTGTGGGAAAACCTCCGGACAAACTGTATGTGTCACCTCAGTTTCGAAAGAAGGTACTAGATTTGTTCCATGACAACCTCACAGCGGGCCATCCTGGAGTCCATAAGACTCTCTCTGCTATCTCCAGGAGATTTTGGTGGCCTGCTCTTAGAAACGATATCAAAGATTATGTTGGGGCATGTCAAATATGTGCCGTTTCTAAAGTTCCTCCTAGGTCACCTCCTGGACTGTTACAACCACTGCCCATACCTAGTGCTCCATGGACCCACTTGGCCATGGATTTCATTGTGGATCTACCCAGTTCAAACGGGTTTAATACAGTCCTTATGGTTATTGATAGATTCACGAAGATGGCACATTTCGTCCCACTTAAAAAATTACCATCTGCTCAAGATCTAGTTCAAATATTCTTGAGAGAGATCTTTCGGTTGCACGGTGTTCCCAAAAACATAGTATCGGACAGAGGTACCCAGTTTGTTTCTAGGTTTTGGCGTTCCTTTTGCAAACAATTGGGCGTCGAACTCTCCTTTTCGTCAGCATATCACCCTCAAACAAATGGAGCAGCAGAGAGGGCGAATCAGTCTTTAGAAGCCTATTTACGTTGCTTTATAAATGCCAATCAATCTAACTGGTACGAGCTCTTACCCATGGCTGAGTTCGCCAGAAACAACGCCACTCATGAATCTTCTAATCACAGTCCATTCTTTGTTAATCAAGGTTATCACCCCACTGTTTTTCCTTCTGCATTCTCAGACACAGAAATCCCCGCTTTGAACACCCGTTTAGAATCGATTCATGATACCTGGGATTCCGTCCATTCAGCTCTGCAAAAAGCCTCATTACGAGCAAAGGTCCAAGCTGACAAGAAACGGGGCGCTAATCCTGTCTATCTTCCAGGTGACAGGGTGTGGCTCTCCACAAGACATATCAAGCTTAAGGTCCCGTCCATGAAATTTGCCCCTCGGTACATTGGTCCCTTTCGAGTTACCCAACGTATTAATTCAGTGACCTATACTTTGGCACTACCGGCTCATATGAGAATAGCGAATACTTTCCATGTGTCTCTGCTCAAGCCCCTTACTTGCAATCGCTACACCAGGGTATCCACTCCTCCTCCGCCCTTGGTAGTGGGTGATCAAGAAGAATACGAAGTCCGTTCTATCATGGACTCCAAATTATCCAGAGGTGTCTTGTCCTATCTCGTTGACTGGAAGGGTTATGGTCCCGAGGAACGTTGTTGGGTTCCTGCTGACCGGGTCCATGCGCCCCGTCTTATCCGGTCATTTCACAACCGCTTTCCTCTTAAGCCGGGTCCTTCCCGCCCAGTGCGCGGTCTTCGAGTGGGGGGTACTGTTGCGGTCACCGGCCCGCCGAGCCTCGCGGTCGTGCCCGACCGGCACGACCGCTCCGACTACACGAGCTTACCTGCTCGTCGGCGAGCCGGGAACCGCGCATGTAGTTCTTCCGGGCATCACGCCCGAATCCAATATGGCGCCAACCACGTGGTCGCGTCTATGGATAGCCCCGCCCCCGAGAATTATACTAACGTGTGCGTGACGTCACGACGTCAACGCACACGCACGTTCTGGGGTCAGAGGTCGCCCTCTGACCAATCATAGCCTAGAGAGGGGTATTTAAACCCCTAGCTTTTCCCATTACTTTGCCATGTCGTGGTTTCAGTTTCCTGATTTCCTGAGAGTGCTATTTCCGTGATTCTGATTTCCTGGTATCCTGATCCTTGGCGTTTCCCTGGTTATTCTGATCTCTGGTTTCCCTGACTTGGCTTGTTTTATCGGTATTGAGTATTTTCTGGCTTCCTTGACCTCGGCTTTCCCTTTGACCATTCTCTGTCTCTAGCGTATTAGTCCGGCCATTCTAAGGTCCGGTTTACGCTCTATCCTGTTATTTTCCTTTTCTTACCTATGTATATGTTTACATAGTTTCTGCGTGCTGGACCACATTACTAGTCGTGACAACCGAGGGGAGGCCTTGAGCAGCATGGAGAGGAGGAGATATTAGCCAACCCGGAACTTTCATGTGGTGCTGGCTGATGATGCTGCCGGAGGTGGAGTCACACCTTTGGCAGCAAAGTTCTTTAACCCCTTAAGGACCAAACTTCTGGAATAAAAGGGAATCATGACGTGTCACACACGTCATGTGTCCTTAAGGGGTTAAAGCTGCACATACAGACTACAAGCACCATAACTTCAACTTACAGTAGTGGTTATAGTGCTTGGAGTAACCATTTAACATTCTGAGTGGGTTTCTAATATACAGAATATGCCCAACAGGCAAACAATGCGTACAGGAGGAGGATATATATGTAAGTGGATGTATTTAAATAAGTGTAGTAAAAACAGAAGTGGGGATTTAACACTAAAATATTGTGTGAGTTTGGAAAATGCCTTTTGTCCAGTATAACTATTATGACTCCGCAATTCTCAGTGAATAAACAAATTGAATGCCAGACATAATCAAACAATATAAATGGTAAGGGCAATGAGCTGGGCACACTTCACTAAGGTCAAGCCAAAGCAAATATAAAAGATTTTAAAAGAGGAAGTCGAAGGGTGAATCTTAATATCAGTGAACTGAGGTAAGGCAAGGCCCTCTGGAATTGTACTGGGATGCAGGGGAGGGCTGGCAGCCTTAGGCCTGGGGGGCAAAACCAGTCAAGTGGCCCATTGCGCCACCAAATCAGTTCACCATCCATGCCCACCTTTTTCTGGTTTTATAACGGATATTGATGTAATGCTAATCAGTAGCTCTTTGCCATACCCGCTCCTTCACGGCTCTGACTTTCAATGTTGTCAGAGCACAGGCTGAGAATCTCTGAGCCTGTGCTCTGACTCAGTAACTGAGCGCCGGAACCACGAGGGAGAGGATATGATCTGACTGCACCTACTGCTGGTGCGCACCAGTGGACCACCAGCGAATCGTTTAAATTAAATATGCTGGTGTACCCAACTTGTGAGCTGTGTTGGCCGCCGGGCGCCTCTGTGGTCATGGCACCCTGCGTGACCGCACAGCTTGCCCACCCCAACAGCTGGCCCTGCTGACACACACTGATGTTACTACTTAGACATCCCTCAATATTAATACAGAGATGAGAGTAAACACAAATAAACTGTGGAAACTAGAGCTGATCCCCCCCAAATTTATAAAGGTTTGCTTAGAGGATTTATTCAAGATTAAATCATGCCTCCTCCTCTCTCCCCCATGCGCTGCTCTGTAGGCTGGGAGGAAATGAAGAGTAATCACAGTCTCCCAGCACAACGCCACCTGTGGCTGCATGGGGAACAGCTGTTTAATGTAATGCTTGCAGGACGGCCAGCTGCCGCAGAACCTCTTTGTTTCCGTCTCTGCAAAGGGCTCCAGGCACTGCTTGTTGTGAGTGTGAGCCACTGTAAATTAGGGGCAGAGGGCACTTGCACTGCGGTCAAGACGGGTCTGGGCAGGAGGAGAGTGCAGTGCAATCAGTGCACTCCCCTCCTGTGGGTCACCAGTAGACTGGTGCACCTGCCCAGGATCAGAGCCGGTGCAAGGATTTTTGCCGCCCTAGACAAAATATAAATTTGCCGCCCCCCCCCCCATGTGACATCACAATGCCCCACCCGTATGATCTGCCATATGAACTAACGCCAGTGCTGCACACAGTGTGTGTTTACATTAAAAAGCCTGCAGGGACCAGCTATAGACACCAGAACCACTTCATTAAGCTATAGTGTCCCTTTAATGTGAGGTAAATTATAGATTAGTGTCACTAATAATATACTAGATTGCCTACTTACAATTAGATGAGGATGATGATGGGCTGCAGTTTGGCTCCACTGGTCTGGTGTAGAACAGGACCTCTGGAGGCTGTTTGCAACTGTGGTCACAAAATTCAACGTTCTGGGAGAATTGGAAGCAGCTCCATTTTTTGGGGGCCTCTTACACATCTCAAGGTCTGGGCTCCAGTGCCTGACGGTGAGTATGCCCATAAGGCCCACTCATAAGTCCACTTGTATGTTCCACCCACCCATGAGCTCGCTCACAGGGAGTGGAGTGTGTAGGGGATGTGTTATGTGTTATCTAATATGTGTGCTTATGGTATGTAGTGTATAGGGATACCAGTTTGTGCAGGTGATGCAGTGTGTTTGTGTGTAGTGGAAGCAGTGTGTATTTGTGTATAAGGGATGTATTATGTGTTTCTGGTTGTGTGTGAGGGATGCATTGTGTGAATCTGTGTTTGTATGCATAAGGGATGCAAGGTGTGTGTCTGTATGTGTGTGCATTGAGTGTAAGAGATGCATTGTGTTTCTGTGTGTATGTAAGAAAAACAGTGTGTGTGTTTGCATGTGTGTGTAAGGGTTTGCATTGTATGTTTCTGTGTATGTGTGCAAATGATGCATTGTCTTTGTGTGTAAGGGTTGCATTGTGTGTGTGTGTGTAATGGATGCATTGTGTGTTTCTCTGTGTGTAAGGGAAGCATGTTCTGTTTCTGTGTATGTATAGGGATGCATTGTGTGTTTCTGTGTATGTATAGGGATGCATTGTGTTTCTGTGTATGTATAGGGATGCATTGTGTGTGTGTGTGTGTGTGTGTGCGCGTAGTGTTAAAGAGCTCCCTGTCTTGCCCCCTGTCCTATAGAGCTGTCCCTTCTGTCCCTTAGAGCTCTCCTCTGCCCCTTAGTGGTCTCTCCTCTCCCCCACCCTCCCCTAGCGGTCTCTTCTCACACTCACCCACCCTCCCTGTGCTCTTCTCATCCCCCCTCCACCCTCCCTGTGTTCTTCTCACTCCTCCCTCTGTGTGTTCTCACCCCCCGTGTTCTTCTTACCCCCCTCCTCCCTGTGTTCTTCTTACTCCCCCCCTTGTTCTTCTTACCCCTTCTTCTTATTACTCCCCCTTCTTCTTACCCTCCTCCTTCTTCTTACCCCCCCTTCTTCTTCTTACCCCCTTCTTCTTCTTACCCCCCTTCTTCTTCTTACCCCTTCTTCTTTTTACTCCCCCCTCTTCTTCTTACTCCCCCCTCTTCTTCTTACTCCCCCCCTTGTTCTTCTTACCCCTTCTTCTTATTACTCCCCCTTCTTCTTACCCTCCTTCTTCTTCTTACCCCTTCCTTCTTCTTCTTCTTACCCATTCCTTCTTCTTCTTACCCCTTCCTTCTTCTTCTTACCCCCCCTTCTTCTTCTTACCCCCCTTCTTCTTCTTACCCCCTTCTTCTTCTTACTCCCCCCTCTTCTTCTTACTCCCCCTTCTTCTTCTTACCTCCCTCTTCTTCTTACTCCCCTTCTTCTTCTTACCCCCCTCTTCTTCTTACCCCCTTCTTCTAATTACTCCCCACTCTTGTTCTTACTCCCCCCTTCTTCTTCTTACCCCCCTCTTTTTCTTATCTCCCCTTCTTCTTACTCCCCCCTCTTATTATCCCCCTCCCCTCTTCTTACTCCCTCTCTTCCCTCTTCTTACTCCCCCCGCCCCTCTTACCCCCCCTCTTCTTACTCCCCCTCCCCTCTTCTTACTCCCCCCTCCCCTCTTCTTACCCCCCCCTCTTCTTACCCCCCTTCTTCTTACTCTCCCCCTCCCCTTTTCTTACTCTCCCCCCCTCCCCTCTTTATACTCTCCCCCTCCCCTCTTTTTACTCTCCCCTCCTCCCCTCTTTTTACTCTCCCCCCCCTCTTTTTACTCTTCCCCCCTCCCCTCTTCTTACTCTCCCCCTTCCCTCTTTTTACTCTCCCCCCTCCCCTCTTTATACTCTCCCCCTCCCCTCTTTATACTCTCCCCCTCCCCTCTTTTTATTCTCCCCCCTCCCCTCTTCTTACTCTCCCCCCTCCCCTCTTCTTACTCTCCCCCTCCCCTTTTCTTACTCTCCCCCCTCCCCTCTTTTTACTCTCCCCCCCCTCCCCTCTTTTTACTCTCCCCCCTTCCCTCTTTTTACTCTCCCCCCCTCCCCTCTTTATACTCTCCCCCCCTCCCCTCTTTTTACTCTCCCCCCTCCCCTCTTTTTACTCTCCCCCCCTCCCCTCTTTTTACTCTTCCCCCCTCCCCTCTTCTTACTCTCCCCCCTTCTTCTTACCCCCCCCTTCCCTCTTTTTACTCTCCCCCCTCCCCTCTTTATACTCTCCCCCCTCCCCTCTTTATACTCTCCCCCCCTCCCCTCTTTATACTCTCCTCCTCCCCTCTTTTTACTCTCCCCCCTCCCCTCTTTATACTCTCCCCCCTCCCCTCTTTTTACTCTCCCCCCTCCCCTCTTCTTACTCTTCCCCCCTCCCCTCTTCTTACTCTCCCCCCCTCCCCTCTTCTTACTCTCCCCCCCTCCCCTCTTCTTACTCTCCCCCCCTCCCCTCTTCTTACTCTCCCCCCCCCCCCCTTCTTCTTACCCCCTCCCCTGTAGGTGGCCGAGCTGCACTCCGGTCCGCGGTCCCGGCCGGAGTGACAGGAAGGTGCTCAGTGTGCACCTTCCTGTCAGTCCGGCCGGGTACAGGAAACAGAAACTCCTGTTCCGCGCGGAACAGGGGTTTCTGTTTCCTGTACCCGGCCGGACTGACAGGAAGTGCACACTCAGTGCACTTTCCTATCACTCCGGCCGGGACCGCGGACCGGAGACCAGCTCGGCCACCTACAAGGGAGGGGAGGGAGGGGAGAATCTGTTCTGCAGCCGCCTGAGCGCTCTTTACAAAGCGCTCGGCGGCTGCAGCATTTAAAGGGCCGGCCCGCCGCGGCCGGTCCTAAAAGAATGTCGGGCGGCCTGGGGGGCAATTGCCTCCCTGCCCCCCGGCCCAGCCCGCCCCTGCTGGGATGGGATCCCAATACTTCGTTTGTTTTTCTCAGGAGCCAAAATATTATCACAATTTTAAGGGAGCACAGACTGCTGATTAACATAAATGTGTTTTGGCTAAAAATCAGCATTTAAAATAGGAAATTGTGTGAAAAAGGATATTAAATAGCCAATTTCTGCAAATAGCAAGAAATAGCAAGATATATGAACTATACCTGTTCCAAATATGATATAATAAACATCTTTTGCATACAGTGATCACACCAACACACTACTCGACTCTTTGTACTCGACTACAGATGACTTTCATAAAAAATGCTCTACGAGACATTATACCACTAGTTCTAATTTTCAGGTTATCTTACCTTTTATGGCAAAAAATAAAAATTAAAGTCGATTCTTAGTATAAACTTTAATGACAGCACTCGGCACCATCATGTTAAGTCTATACTATCAGCATGGTTTTTGGCAGGTCCTTCAAAATGATCTGTAGCTTTTTCAATCTCCTCTCTGAATGGATTGACGCAGAATATTTGTTGGTAAATAAAAAAATACATACTTTGTTCTAACAAGAACTGAAATGTGGCAGTAATTTAGTTACAGTATATTAAAGCGAATATTTATACAATTCAAAATATGTTTATAAACTGATGTTTAATTTTTTTGGATTGAAGCCTTCAGATTATTCTACTGGTTTCAAGAATTGTGATAGCATAACCTCCGATAGTATGAAAGCAGGACATAGTTATAGAACACTATAGAATGTTAAGAGCCAGGCAAGATATACGTAGGAGCTTTCACATCCTGTGTTAAGACATTATATTTGGGTTGAGCTATTTAATAACAAAACTTCTTTTTACTCCGATCACATGCGTATTTGTCATGACACAGCAGGGCATGAGATGCAAGTTACCCTGTCCCCCAAAATGAGGTGCATATGGGCTCTGTCTGTATGCGTATCCACAAATGAGACATCATGGAAGTTATGCCCAAGCACGAATGGTCTTGTATGGCACTTTGATGTTCAAGCACACGAGTGGTACAAAGCATTATAGGAAGATGGCTGCATTCGTAACAGGAAATACTTATACTTACTTAAATACTATTGTCACCAGAACCACTACAGCTTAATGTAATTGTTCTGGTGTCTATAGCATGTCACTTGCAGGCTCAGCAATGTAAATGCTGCCCTTTAAGAGAAAGTGCAGTTTTTGCATTGCTGGCTAGTAGCACCTCTTCCTATTTACACTGTGCACCACCTACATTCATCGTCCCCCATGTAGACTCATTGATTCAATGCATCTATGAGGAGATGCTGACTGGCGCAGTGCAGCACATGTGCAATAGCTGCCCAAAGCTTCCCTGTGGGAAAGCATTGGATTGGCTGAGATCATCAAGATTGATGATCTCAGCCGCAGTGAGACTGGTGCATAGAGGGAGAAAAGGTGAGTCACTAAACTATTTATTCCAGCACTATAGTGTTAGAAATATGTGTTTGTATTCCTGACCCTTTAGTGTATCTTTAAGCACTCTGACTATTTACTGGGGCATAGAAGAGGGACCTATCACAAATGACAGTTCCCATTAAGGGGCAGAGGTCAGTTACTCATAGTTCATGTGTTTAGAATGTATGTGTTCTGTGCCTGTTGAAGAAGGCATACATTCTTTAATTAAATCTCACATTTTGGGCCAAAGTTAGGGAAGCAAACAGAGTTTATGCTATGTGCAACTAACTTGTACTTGACTCCTGCTTAGGTGAAAGTCTTGATTAATTCAGCACCTGTTTTGTGCCTGTGTTACCTGTGAGAATGTATCAAGTTGACCTACTGTAGTGTATCGTAACTAGAGCAGTGTCACATGTCACGTTTGGACACTGAGATTAGCCCCTGTGTTGGCCTCAGGTGAGCATAAGGGTGTATCGTTTTGTGTCTGGCACAAGGTATCCAGGGCACTGGGATGAAAAGTGCTAATTCAAGCAATTCAAGTTCCCTACTATGGCCTAACAGAACCATGAACATATTCTTATAAAAATCTGTGATTGCACGCTTGGGTTCCCAAATCCATCCTGTCTGTTCTGATCCAGATAATTCTAGCACCATGAATTTAATTTCAAGTTTAATCAAATGGAATACAATTCAATACAGACAAAGAATGTACAATTGTAGTCAAACCAAGGAGAAAAAAACTAAAAGTATATTGTGTACAGATTTTAATGCCATTTGATTTTTTGTTTAGGTGCTTTGCTAATCCCTTCTCAGTTAAGCAATTATATATATTATAAATGGTTTTTAATATATAGGTTGCCTATGGTGACGGAAACAACCCTTGTGGAAAGGAATGGTCAAAATCATAGGAATCTGAATTCTGGCAGACGGTGTATTTACATATTGTCTAAAATGAAAAAACAGATGCTACATGTAGGGAGCCAGAAATGTATTTATTTCTTTTTTATCACACTGTAATCCCTATAATTAATCAGCATATGGTGCTGATTAAGAAAACACAAAATCATTTTGGAAAATAATGTTTTAGTGAGATATGGTGATAAGGGTGTTGGTAGGGTTTGTTTTGTAAACACTTCATGTAATGCATTTCAGAAGTATTCAGTCATCAACTTCCTTCTTTTGTTATCTGTAGAGCAGTCACCTGTCCGCATTCACACAGATGGGACATAAACTAGACACCTTGTTCTGGAAGCCTAAGGAATTTCATGAGATAATATAGTCCCTAAAACATTACTCAAAGTTTTATTATGTAACAAGACACAAAGTGTGAGGTAGGGGACGAATCCCCTCTGTACTCCATCCATGATAACTTTGTAATTCCCAGATTTTACTAGTAACATGACGTAAAGTCATGATTTTATTAAAGACACGGAGGCGAGTATTATGCATAACTCTTTCTTTATTTCCTCAGCAGCAAAGATAGAGGAATATAAATATTATCAAAATGAAAGAAAAAACTGTATAGGCACATAGGCAACCAATCACATAGTAGAGGAAGTGGCTATATAAGGCCTGTGTCTCCCACAATCCCCCTCTTGTGGGTAACTTCAAGATAAAAAGAGAGAGAAATATGGTAATAACCAAACTCCAAACTGTAGACTTACCAATCAAAACTGCCGTTAGATCATAGGGAAAAATTGATATCTGGAAAATATAAAGTATAATTAATATAAAATTGTACAAATATTATATGCAATCCATAAATAGCAGACCAAATTGCGACATACCTGAAGAGTGCAACAATATCTCATCCCTAGACCCCACACCGGGAGGGTCGGAGGGAATAATACTCGCCTCCGTGTCTTTAATAAAATCATGACTTTACGTCATGTTACTAGTAAAATCTGGGAATTTTATTAAAGACACGGAGGCTCATATTATGCAAGTTCAAAGCTGTGCTATCACCTGAGATGCGATGTGTTCAATTGGTCTGTTTAATACAGGGAGTGCAGAATTATTAGGCAAGTTGTATTTTTGAGGATTAATTTTATTATTGAACAACAACCATGTTCTCAATGAACCCAAAAAAATAATTAATATCAAAGCTGAATATTTTTGGAAGTAGTTTTTAGTTTGTTTTTAGTTTTAGCTATTTTAGGGGGATATCTGTGTGTGCAGGTGACTATTACGGTGCATAATTATTAGGCAACTTAACAAAAAACAAATATATACCCATTTCAATTATTTATTTTTACCAGTGAAACCAATATAACATCTCAACATTCACAAATATACATTTCTGACATGCAAAAACAAAACAAAAACAAATCAGTGACCAATATAGCCACCTTTCTTTGCAAGGACACTCAAAAGCCTGCCATCCATGGATTCTGTCAGTGTTTTGATCTGTTCGCCATCAACATTGCGTGCAGAAGCAACCACAGCCTCCCAGACACTGTTCAGAGAGGTGTAATGTTTTCCCTCCTTGTAAATCTCACATTTGATGATGGACCACAGGTTCTCAATGGGGTTCAGATCAGGTGAACAAGGAGGCCATGTAATTAGATTTTCTTCTTTTATACCCTTTCTTGCCAGCCACGCAGTGGAGTACTTGGACGCGTGTGATGGAGCATTGTCCTGCATGAAAATCATGTTTTTCTTGAAGGATGCAGACTTCTTCCTGTACCACTGCTTGAAGAAGGTGTCTTCCAGAAACTAGCAGTAGGACTGGGAGTTGAGCTTGACTCCATCCTCAACCCGAAAAGGCCCCACAAGCTCATCTTTGATGATACCAGCCCAAACCAGTACTCCACCTCCACCTTGCTGGCGTCTGAGTCGGACTGGAGCTCTCTGCCCTTTACCAATCCAGCCACGGGCCCATCCATCTGGCCCATCAAGACTCACTCTCATTTCATCAGTCCATAAAACCTTAGAAAAATCAGTCTTGAGATATTTCTTGGCCCAGTCTTGACGTTTCAGCTTGTGTGTCTTGTTCAGTGGTGGTCGTCTTTCAGCCTTTCTTACCTTGGCCATGTCTCTGAGTATTGCACACCTTGTGCTTTTGGGCACTCCAGTGATGTTGCAGCTCTGAAATATGGCCAAACTGGTGGCAAGTGGCATCTTGGCAGCTGCACGCTTGACTTTTCTCAGTTCATGGGCAGTTATTTTGCGCCTTGGTTTTTCCACACGCTTCTTGCGACCCTGTTGACTATTTTGAATGAAACGCTTGATTGTTCGATGATCACGCTTCAGAAGCATTGCAATTTTAAGAGTGCTGCATCCCTCTGCAAGATATCTCACTATTTTTGACTTTTCTGAGCCTGTCAAGTCCTTCTTTTGACCCATTTTGCCAAAGGAAAGGAAGTTGCCTAATAATTATGCACACCTGATATAGGGTGTTGATGTCATTAGACCACACCCCTTCTCATTACAGAGATGCACATCACCTAATATGCTTAATTGGTAGTAGGCTTTCGAGCCTATACAGCTTGGAGTAAGACAACATGCATAAAGAGGATGATGTGGTCAAAATACTCATTTGCCTAATAATTCTGCACTCCCTGTAGAAGTTGCGGAAGGTCGATTCTCGAGACCAATCCGCTGTTTGCATAATGTCTTCCAAACGACAGCCAACCGCAGACGCTTTCGAAGCCATAGCGCCCCGAACAGAATGAGGCGTGAAGACAGAGGTGTCTATACCCGCCAAAGATAAGAGCCAGCGCACCCAACGTGCCATCGTTGGCATTGAAACAAGTCGGTGAGGTGCTCGAAAAGAAATGAACAAGGGATGCAAATCCGACGAAGCCAGAGACTGCGTAGCTTCTAGATAGGCCTTTAGGCAATCCACCGGACAGAGTGCAGCACATCTCGAGAATCTAGGGTACACAAACGACTTAGAAGCCGATTTCGTCCTCTTGGATATGTTGAAATCAACACCTTCTGGAGTGAAAACAATGGTGTCCCAATCAAAGGCCCTGACGTCGGAGACCCTCTTACACGAGATCAAGCAGAGTAACATAACCAGCTTGGATGACAATTGCTTGAGGGTCAATTCCTGGTTAGGGTACCATGAGGACAGAAATTGCAGCATCACATTGACGTCCCAGAAGGCAGAGAAACGAGACTTAGGAGGACGGGCGAGGCGGATACCCTTGAGGAGGCGACATACAAAAGGATGTAAACCGACGGGTGAACCATCCAAACCGCTATGTCCAGCTGAAATAGCGGAGCGGAGTCAAACAGGAATGTGAGGAACTCCAAGATCAGATGGAGAGTTCCATGAAGTACGGTAAGCTGATCTTGTGCCCGGAGCCCAGGCGTTATCGAGGAGCAGGAGAGTTGACCGCGGAACGTTTGGGACAATCCAAGATCCCCTGAAAGGAGCCACGCTACCAGAGGCAATTGGTGGAGCAACACCAGCCCGTGCGAGTTCCCGTCCACATCCAGAAGTAGGTCCAGGAAGCTCGGGATCAGTCAGGGGTAATCTATCGACAACTCCATCAGGCGTGGAAACCACGGTCGGGATCTCCAAAGGGGGGTGATCAGCGCCAGGCAACAGTCATGACGGACCAACTTCGAGATCGTGCGAGCAATCATGTTGAATGGTGGAAAGGCATACAGACGGCCCGATGGCCATTCTTGGAGAAAAGCGTCTGTCGCCGCCGGGTCCGGTCTCCAACTGTAAAACTTTGGAAGTTGTGTGTTCAGACGTGAAGCAAACAGATCCATCGTGAACCATCCCCACAGTCTGTCTAGGCTTTGGAAAACCGAAACGTGCAAGTGCCAATCTCCCGAGTCTCTTAAATGTCTGGAATTCCAATCCGCTCCCGAATTGTCCAGAACTGGAACGTGTTCCGCCGTCACAGAGACGTTGTTGTAAAGGCAAAATTGCCAAAAATCCTTTGCCAGTAGAGCCAACATCCTTGACCTGGTTCCCCCCAGGTGATTTATATAGCGGACTGCTGACACGTTGTCCATCTTGAGGAGAACGCAGCAGTTCGCCCGACCCAGGTTAAGGCTGCAAATCGCAAAGGCCCCTGCCAAGAGTTCCAGACAGTTGATGTGTAATGATTTCTCGATTTCGGACCATCTGCCTCCTGTGGAATCGTTGCCACAATGAGCACCCCAGCCGTGTAAGCTGGCATCGGACTCTATCACTACGTACGGAACGGAACCGAAAATGGCCCTTCCGTTCCAGTTCTCCATGTGTGCCAGCCACCAGACCAGTTCGTCCCTGGATTCCTCATCCAGTCGTATCCGGGATTCGTAGAAGCGATCCGAACGGAGGTGTGAACCCTTGAGACGTTGGAGGGCTCGGTAATGTAGCGGGCCGGGAATATCGCCTGGATGGAAGCCACAAGCAGGCCGATAAGCCTTGCTAGCTGTCTGATGGACAAATCCGACACCCGGAGCGCTTGTCGAAGCTCATTCTGGATGGTCTTCATCTTGGATTCCGGTAGGTTTAGGAATTGCTGAATGGAATCCACTTGGAAACCCAAGAATTCCATGGATTGAGTAGGAATCAGGGTCGACTTATCCCAGTTGATCTGGAAACCTAAGTTTTGCAGTAGGTTGATCGTACAGTCCAAATGTAAATAGTAGTTGGTCTCTGGACTGTGACATGATTAAAATGTCTTCCAGGTAAATAATCAGGCGTACTCCACGGGTACGAAGGAACGTTACCACTGGTTTCATGACCTTGGTGAAGCACCAAGGAGCCGAGGACATACTGAAAGGCAGGCAGGTAAAACGTCAATGCCTCCCGTGCCAGGTAAAGTGGAGGTAATCCCGGTGGTCCTCCGCGATGGGAACCGTAAAATACGCGTCCTTCAGATCCAACTTGGCTAACCAATCCGACTGTCAGAGGAGGTCTCTGAGGCAATGTATGCCTTCCATCTGAAAGTGTTGTTAGCGGAGGAACGCGTTGAGAGGACGGAGATTCATCACTGGGCGGACTCCTCCTCCTTTCTTTGGCACCAGGAAGAGATTGCTCATAAAGCCTGGAGCGGCAAACGGTAATTCTTCAATAGCACCTTTGGACAACATCTCCTCGACTTCTGCCGAAATCATCCTGTCCTGATCCGGAGGGAGGGACAGTTCCCTGGGGATAGAAATTTGGACAGGCAGAGAAACAAACTCTAGGTGATAACCCCGTACGCACTGTAGTACCCAAGCATCTGAAGTCATATCTGCCCACCCCCGGTAAAGCAATGCCAGCCTTCCCGCCACCCGAACATGAGCGAGATGGGAAGAAAGGGCACTCACCATAAGGACGTCTGCCCGAAGTGGCACCACGGGGGTATCTGGGGCCCCAAGATCTCCCTCTGGCTGGGAAGAAGGGAGGGGACCTCGGATCCTGAAATCCTCGGGATGGAAAGAAGGAACCTCTGTTGGCACGGAATGAGCCTTGAAAACCACGGCGGGGTGGACGGTTCCTGCTACGCCCGGCCCCTCCGAAAACCTTGGGCTCGAACATGCGCTTCATGTTTGCTTGCGCCTTGTCTATGGCCGTAAAGGTCTTAACATACGAACCCAGGTCTTTCACGAAGGAAGTACCAAATAACATCCCTTCATCGGTCGGACCTGGCTCCTCCACCATCATGGCAGCCAATTTTGGGTCGATCTTAAGAAGGATCGCCTTACGTCTCTCAGAGGACATAGCAGTATTAGCATTCCCCAATAAGCAGATAGCCCGCTGGACCCAACCTATGGCAACGTCAACATCCAGAACGGAATTGCCTGCTCTAGCGGCGTCCAGAAGCTTGTACAGCTTAGAGGGCCCAGGGTATCCAAGATCTTGTCTTGGCACCCTTTGAGCGAGTAGTCCAGGCCCTTCTTGGGCTTCCAGCCTGACTTGTTCAGGAACTGAGCAATCTGGGGGTCAATGTCAGGGGTCTTGCAAGCCGAGCCCGGTAGAGAAGGCCTGGGGCATTCGGCGCATAACTTATTGCGACCCTCTTTGGAAAGGGGGGTACGCATACGCCGTGGGCGATATGGTCCGGGGGAACCCACTCAGACGGAGGTCGTCGGGGTCGAATAGAGGGTTGCCCTGAGGGTTAAGGGGTAGATCCTCACCCGACTCGCCCTCATCATAGGAGTCATACTCCATAGCGTCATACTCATTCGCCACACTCCGGTCGGTATCCGACCCATCATCCAGGGCCCTAGCCCGTTTCCACAATCTAGCCTTTTTAGCCCGGCCAGGGGCTCTTTTGCGCGTGGGAGGCGCGCTATCAGTGATTTTGTCGATGTGTTTTGACTTTGCCTTAGCCTTACGGGCCCCAGGCACAGTCGGGGTAGGTGAGGGCGTCCCCACACCCAGGAGGGCGGGTGCCGCTAGGGAAGGTAATAGCATGGTATGCAGGGACTGAGAAAAGGAGGAAGATACAGCACCCATGGCTGAAGCAAAAGCTTTTTGCAAGGAAGAAGCCATAGTGGCATCTAACAGGGCTTGAAATTCCTGGGAAGCATTAGCACCCTCAGGATTGTCTAAGTTAAAATCAGTAGTGAGGCCCTCTGGCCCTTCCTCCCTGTCCTGCATAGTGGCAATAATAAGTATAAGAAAAATCCCAGAGCAGAAACTATAAAAGCAAAGTGACAGAAAAAGGGTTGATTAACCCACAGAAAAACCAGCACTGGGGAGTAAAACCTTGACGCTGGTGCACCACAGGGACCCAGAGGCAGAGCAGACCGCACGGCAGCAGAGGGAGCGACCGACCATGAAGAAGGACCGCCCCTAAAATGGCCACCGCACGTGCAGTGAGCGCTCGCGGACTGAAAACCGTCCGTCACTTCCTCCCAGCAGGACTTGGGGTGCGGCTGCAAATTTTTTTAAAGGGAAAGGGACCCTGTCGTGCTAGTACATGGCCACAGCGCTAAACGGGCCCCTGAAGATATAGGGCCCATCAGGTGGCTCTAAGTGCGTGGGTCACCCGATGGGTCCTATCAGCTTGCGGGCCCCGGTGCAGCTGCACCGGCGGCAGTTCCGCCACTAAACGTGGGGTCAGGGCGGCCGGGCCCCCCAGGGCCAGCGGGCCAGTGACAACCGTCATGGTTGTCACCACCTGATGGTGACCCTGACAGTAAAAGTGTTCTCTTAAACCATAGATAAAATCATTGATATTTCACTACAATGAAGTAAGATCCTATTTTTTTGGAGCACACTACAGGATTTTGTTGCAAGCTGCAATGTTTAGTATTGCACATATGCCTAGTGTTAATGTATTAAATTACATTGCAATGTGCTCACATAATTACATATGCTCATATTCAGTAGTAACCTTATCCATCTCAGGTAATTTAAAGGGATTCTCTAGTGCCAGGAAAACAAACCCGAAAACAAAACCACCGACGTTCGCCATGTGTGCCCATTAGACCCCTCCCCCCATAGGAAACCATTATTAAATGGGGATTCATTGAGTACACCCAGACTTGGGACACCATAGAATAAACTTAGGATAGTGGGACAAGAGTCACAGAATGAGACTGTCCAGTCAGATCTGGGATATTCTGATAATGTTTTTTCCAATTCGGCTTTTAAATATATTTTATACATTCAGTTCCCAAATCTCACTGTGTAATTTGTACTATAAGACCGACATGCTTGCAAATTGTAAGAAGTCTCCAAAATTTATAAATCCTTTAGATTGTAAGCTCATGGGCTATCTAGCACTTTGTATAAAAGAGCTTAAATGGCTAGATATCAGTTTACGGGCTGGGCCCTCTCTACCTTTTGAATTTGTTTGTGTATATTGTGCGTCATCCACTAATTGTACAGCGCTGCAGAATTTGTTGGCGCTTTATAAATACCAGTAATAAATAAAAACAAAAATCCACATTAATCCAAATAAAAGTACTTACATACATGGTACCAGCACATACAAACAGGACTACCCAGTTCTAGCCCCATTCCTGCCAGTGGAAAGATTTATGATTTAACGTTCTACCGAATTTTCAGTTTTAAGACCATAAACGTGTTCTTTAGACAACAGCTGGATTAAATCCCTATCAGTGTTCCACATCACAATTCATTCTTAACTTTTTTTTTCTTCATATGTACAATTCACTCACTAACAGCAGCAACCAAATGTTTGATATGCAAGTACACAGTGGGATTTTACTTATTCCTTAGAACTGTATTTGTCTGTGATCCATCTCATTAGCACATTTTAATACACTTTGAATAAAAAGTAGCAGAATTAAATGTCTATTCCAAACAAAAAATAAAATGAAATTTCCCCTTAGTCTTCATTTTGGATACAGAAAAAAAAGGATAAATAAAATATTCTACTTCTCGGGTGATTTTACAATTTTGAAATCAACGAAAATGCTGTGAAGACTTTTTTTTGTATATTAAACAACCATATCACTACATTTAAAGGAAACAGGCCATTTTGACAGCATTAACACTTTAGCAAACTAGGCTTTTTTCCCCCCAGGAATCATTTGCAAAATAACAATAAGAAAAAATGTCCACAGCTGCATAGCCTGCATTTACAAATCAATATCATATTGGTGGGAATAATGCTGCTAATTACAGACATTAAGCATTTCTATTGCGTATTCTACGTAATATAATCGGAAATTATCATATGTGAAAAAATGGCACATGATGATTATTACCAACAATGGCTAACCTTTTGTACCCCAGCTGGTTTACACTAAATCCTGATCACATGATGCTCTACGATGGAGCCAACAGCAGCCAAAGGTGATCCGTACTGACTATACCAGCTGGTACATGTTCTAGTAAAAACTTTTTCTTTGTTTCTATCTATCTATCTATCTATCTATCTGTCTGTCTGTCTGTCTATCTATCTATCTATCTATCTATCTATCTATCTATCTCTCTATCTATCTATCTATCTATGTCTGTCTATCTATCTATCTGTCTATCTATCTATCTATCTGTCTATCTATCTATCTATCTATCTATCTATCTATCTATCTGTCTGTCTGTCTGTCTGTCTATCTATCTATCTATTTATCTATCTATCTGTCTGTCCTCCACCTGTCTGTTTATCTGACTGTCCAACCACCATCTATTTGTATGTCTATCTGCAGTACAGTCAACTAATTCACTTTCAATGAGTGCTACCTGAAAATGTATCCAATGGTTTAAAATAATCCTCAATGTTCTAAATAATTTTATCATGCTAAAATAATCTTTTGAAAAACACAAATTTCTAAATCTCGCTCCAGTTCAGATTGAAGATCAGAATTTGATCAGATTGAAGTTCAGAGTGAATTAAGTTGCAAGTATTTATTTAAAGGGACGCTATGGGCACCCAGACCACTGCATCTCATTGAAGAGGACTGATTGCAATGCCTCTGTCCCCTTAACCCTGCAATGTAAAAAAAACTCCAGTTTTAGAGAAACTACAATGTTTACATTGCATTGGTAAGATTGCCACTAGTGGTTGTCTACCACAGAGCCACTAGAGGCACATCCTGCATTGTGTTTGACTACGTGGAATTTCACTCAGTGAAACAATTTGCATGAGGATGTCCACCGTGTTCAAAAACTCCATAGGAAAGCAATGAGTCAATGCTTTGTTATGGGGAAAGCCTAATGCACGGGTGGTACTTGTGACGCATTCTCATTAGGTTCCCCCCATTGGCTGACTGTGGAGGAGTAGGAGCGTAACCCAGAGCCAAGATACATTGGTGCTGGAATCGGGTTAGTGTAAAGAACTGTTTAAACCTTTACTTAACCGGGAAGGAGGGGCAACAAGGGGGGTCGTGGGGGCCGATGGACACTATAGTGTTAGGAATATAGCTTTGTGTTCCTTTACATATTACCCTATAGGCAGTGTAAATGTGGGCAGCCTGTACGGTAAAAGTAGGTTGTTTGCCTTTGGGGAAACCGTATCTTTATGTATCCAATAATTTTATTTAGGGAAATGTGGAAAACATACAACGTAATTGCTTGCCATTCTAACTAGGAAAGTGTATATTTCCCTGCGTTCCACCGTTATGTATTACAATCATATTGTAATATCAACATTGAGAGAATGTAATCAGGTTTATTTATTTATGTCCTAGTCTAGTATATTTCAAAATAATTATAATGGACAGGTGATTGCATGTTCGTTGCAATTGATGTATGTGATTATCCATTTATTATGTTACTAAGATGGGAACTCTATAAAATGAAGCTTTTCATGATGACCTTTCAACCTCCTTCAACAGACCCCCTCAACACGTTTACTGGGTTATCAGAGTAATGGGGTGCTGCGATGGGAAGCACAAACTATCCACAAACTGATTCTACTTCCCATGATTCTACAGACATGTTCTCATATTCCTCCTATAATTCCACAGAGAATATCAGAGAATGAAGACGTTTGTATGAAACGCCCAACTAACTAAAACAACTGTCTATCCTCTTCCAAAGTTAATGTTACAAAAAGGAGAGGTGATTATTATACAACATTGCACGTTGTCCTTACTACATAAGGCCTAGTCAAAAGTTTATAAGCTAAATTATTGTATTTTGTGTGTGTGTGTGTGCTGTTCCTTTAACTGTATTTTGTACATGTTTTGGTCTTTACAGGAGCACCACTGCTTAGAAATGCATGTTCTAGGTGTGCCCCCAATTCACATTTTTTCTGGAATCCAGACCAGATTTCTATTGTGCTGAGCACTTCATCCATCCACTATGTAGGTGACCACAGGAAAGCTTTAAACCGAGCAGTCTCTCGAAGCAGTTTATACTGCAAGTAAGTATTGCAAGTTAGCATGTAAATCTCCCATGTTAAAATTAGTAGAGTACCCGCCGATATTGGGGTACTGTGACGAAGTGGTGGGCTTTAACACAATATGACCATATGGTGGAAATATTTATTTGCTAAGAAAGGTGATTTTACCTATCTTACTCTACCTCTAAGTGCTGCAATGCATACATTGAGAATTGCTCCTACCCACTCAGTTTGCACTAAGGACTCCTGATAGGCCACAGACTTTTTGTCTCTGGCAGCCTTGAGTGCAGTGCAAAGGCACCTTGAGTACCATGCATGGTACAAGTGCCATAGATTGCTGACCCCTAATCTAAATCAATAAAGGAACACACAAAGGATAAAATAAAGGTGATTATTTTTTACTGTAGAATGTTCATTTAAAGAGCTATTTTGTTAAAAAACAAAAAATATAACAGACACACTTTAAACATCTACTGCGGCACAAATGGAGTAAACACTTTGAAAAATGGTGATTGCTTTTTGCCGAAAAGTCGGACAGAGCTGAATAAGGCATTTCAGTAGAAGACACTAGACTGTATTAATCTAGACATGTAATTAGTAATATTTTTCTAATGCATTGTATATCATCTTTTGTGTACTCTCCCGGACATTTTATCACTCCATTTCAGAATTATAAAGCAGTGGAGTGATGATTAGCTTGAAAAATTAACTAATTTACAGACTAAATGGCAGTCTCCTGTATTTATTGCGATGGTACAGTGTGTGATCTGGTTAAAATGTTAAATTTGTTAAGTGTTTACCATGCCTAGAGGAATAATTACAGTCAGTGACAGAACATCTTGTCCTTTGTTAACAGCATTTATATGAAGTAGGTGCCTAGTCCATGGAGAATTATTCCAAACACGTCCTACTCTCTGGTTATATACCGGCAATTGTGTTGCAAAGAAGCATTTTCCCAGATAGATTTTGGGAGTGGGCAGGGAAGGGGGCTGAGGGGTGGCTTAAGTTGGCCCTGAGGCAGCTATAAACAAAAAGCCCAATTTGAGACCAAACAAGTACATTATCCAACCCCACTTCACTTACTTTCCTAATTTTATATTTAAGGTGTTGTACAAAAAATAGAAGAAATAAAATGCAACAAACACTAAAAGAATATTGTTACATAATATGTATTTAGTATCACACTGTAAGGCAGCAGGACAGAGTCCTCTCTATTCTAGACTCCCAGGGGGGCAATTGTATATGTCATTAGATTATTAGGACCACTGACCAGCGTTTATTAACAATGGCATCATCAGCTTACAATATTCTCTTTAATGTCCAATTATAAATTCCTAGACACAT
This sequence comes from Pelobates fuscus, assembly GCF_036172605.1. Taxonomy (NCBI): domain Eukaryota; kingdom Metazoa; phylum Chordata; class Amphibia; order Anura; family Pelobatidae; genus Pelobates; species Pelobates fuscus. Next base: position 349,654,834 of record NC_086320.1, on the reverse strand, counting down.
TGATAAGTCTCTCTCCCACGCAATAAAGATTTTATTAAAGGGGAAGTGTTGTTAAAAAAACAATTCCTCTTACTTTAATGCATTAGATAGATAGTTAACATGCAAATAGAATTGATACAAGTATCTCTCCGGCTCCTTATTGAGAAGCCTTCAAATCTGCAGACACAGAGGGTTTTATGATCATGTGTAATGGGAGTTATTCTGGAAGGATATTTTCCGCAACACACATTACCGGAAACAGCTTCATTTGTCTATGCCCAATTTTTTAAAACATTTTTTAAAATTCTTTATTTTTGCTGTGCATAGTATTACAAACAAGCTGGTAATGTCACAACAGCTATTTCCAACAAACATAAGACATGGTAGGACATGTGTAGGGCATTTCTAGAATACTAAACATTTTTTTATATTATTTCAAAAGTCTAGACACACATCTAGGCACTATGTTAGACTGTTGCTGTGACTCAGAGAAGGGTAACTAGACATGGAGAGTGGTGTCTGTCAAATAATATATGAACGTAGACATGCTAGGTATTGTAGGTAGAAAGAGTGCTTATAGGCATGCTTAAGAACATTTGAACTACACAGAGTGGGCTACCCTATACTGCTCCCCTGGTATTACAGGGTCAGTCGCACAATAGATTGAGAAGAAGAAAAAAAGCTGATAAAGTATAGAAAAAACAAGAATATTTGCATAAAGGTGAAGTAGGTTGGTGTAGGATGTCTAGCAAGACGTTCAGACTATGCCCTTAGCAGGTTGGTTACAGTCCCCCTGGTTTGTGAAGAGCCTCAGGCTTGTTGCTGCATGTGCAGGCAGTCAGTCCTGTAGTCGTCTGCTCCGTACCTCATCTCGCTGCGCTGACCCTGTGCTCGCCGTAGAATAGTGCAGGCGCCATGCTGGTTGGGCAGTCTGCCTCCTAGAGGCCTGTTTGTTTGACCTCCGTCGCCTCTTGTGGGTTGGTCATGCAGTGGCAGATGTAGGTCGGCAGCTGGTACATCGCGTAAAGCCCAGGGGAGGGTGAACTACCTGCAGGACATGCTTGGTCCACTTGTCCCTCAGCCAGTTCCAGAAGTAAGCTAACAATTTGTCCAGATAGTAGACATTTCTCCCAGGTAGGTCAAGGAACACGTGGCGTCCACCATTTTCAGTGTACCTCCGTCCGCGTGTTGGTGATTGTGGCTCTACTGAGGTGGCACCGGGATCCCCCCCACCGGTCCAGAGTGGTGGAGTCCTGTCTGCACCGGGCTGGGGGACTTGCCGCTTCTCCCTTCCCGAGCACTCGTCAGGCCCAACTATTGGCGGTAACAGGCTTTAGCCAAACAGCAGCACGTGACGGCGGGTCAGCCAATTGGGGGGCACAAGAGTAGGCTGTTGGCCCCAGTTTGAGGGTTACAAGAGCTGGTTGATGAGCTTTAGGCAAGGTTTTGGTAGGAGCTCTTGTGAAATGCGACCTCTCGCCATGACAGTCAGGCCCCGCCCCCCCATGTCCAATTTATAATTGAGCTTTACGATTTGTCCAGGTACCAGACTGAGCATGACAATTGCTCAGTTCTGGTAAAATTCTACCCCTTGACCTTAACCTTTTTGAAGTTAAGCTATGGCAGAGATCAATTGGGGACAGGGTTATGGCAAGTTTAGGATGCAGAATTTAGGCCAAAAGCTATAAAATGCATAAGATTTGTATTGATTACTTAATGACCATAAAGAAGATGGGGATTTTGTCATTACACGCATGTTTGTGTTTAAGTAAGAGATACAACAAGGAAAACATGTACACGCATGTGTGTTTTAGATGCTTGACATAGCAGAACATAGAAAAAAACTGTAGTAAAAAAAAACTTTAGAGCAAATTCAAATGGGGTCAATAATGATCATAACCACTGTAGCCTGCAGCATTAGTTATGATGTTAGCATGCCCCTGGCTTCATCACGACGTCTTGATTCAAACCATGAGTGCTTTGACACACTGTGCTCCAGCCCCAAACTCCAACAGTCCAAGTTTGGATGGAATTCTGAAATGTTTAGACATTGACGCCATTCATTCTTGGAGAAAATTAATATTGCTGATGTGCCGAGCAAGGTTCCGTGTCACTGGTGGCCTGTGGACTCTCTGTTTGTGTCAAGCTACTAGAAAATAGTTTAACACAGAACCAAGGATGGGTATGCTGATACCATAACTACTGTAACAGGCAGCACTGATTTTACTGCTCAGGGCATCCATTTAAATTTAGGACATAATGCTGACAATAAGTAATTCAGGATCCTTAAATCATCAAAAACTATGTAGTCAGTCTTTCGGACCTGCCCACAGAAAGCATTGAAGGCATGTTATGATCCTCCAGCTACCAAGGTGAACCCAGCGCAGAAAAACGTAAATTAACATGTGTCAGTAATTTCCAGTAATTCTCTTTAAACAGAAAACCCCTGCAGGAATTATTTAGTTTTAACACAGTTTAATGAGTGCTAGTCGCAGCTGGAGCAATTTACTGATGTATGTAAAACATAAAAGATGTTTTGAAGGTTTTCTTGGAAGGCTTTCTAACCTGTCATATCAAATCGGGATTCTATTTATTTAATAATGCTTTTATGATGTTTTTGAACATATGAGGCATTGAATATTTAATTGCTGTGTGAGTCGGGCCTGGAGATATTTAATTCCGCTGTCATGCGTGGCGACGAGCGAATCTATTAACACGTTTTGAGTTACGGTATGCAGTCAAACACATCACGTATGCCCTAAGATATGGTGTGAAACACGAATAAATTACTATGGTGGGACACTTTCCTCCTCTGTTTATTCAAACTGATGTTTTTCCATTATCAAGACAAAGCAGGCACTAATCTCTTGCTAAATAATGGATACTGACCACGGGAACCAATCTAATGACAGTATATATCAATATATTCTCACTATATAGGACTCGAGTATAGCACCTGTTTCACTTTGAGCGTTTTAGGTATGCTCCTCAATGTCATCTGCTAGAACATTAATATAGTAATTGACAGAAGCTCCAGGTACTACTCAAGCAGTTACAGTAACAGCAATCTGTATTTTACATAACTGAACAGAGAGACTTCGGCTGAGCAGAACCTTACCAAGTTTTACCATGGCTCGATAAACATTTTAGTTGTGTGGAATAAAGGTTCCTACCACTCATAGGATGGCCTGGTCCCTGTGTGAATTATAATTTTGGAGGTTGTCCTCTAGACTATTTAGAACCTAGTACTGGGTAATGGTAAGCAGTCAACAGGAAAAAAAACCTTGTATCACATTATTTACAATATTGAAAACGATATTACACGTGATGTATCACTTATACCAGGTTAAAAACGATGTGAGAAAAAAAGCCTTGTATGTTGCTGTGGTAATAATAAGACATATTGGGAAAGATGCCGTAAAATTAAATTTAATTAAATTAAACGTGGTGCAAGGTGGGGCAATCACCATTAAAACCAATGGAATGTTTTTGCTACTTTTACTGGTAACTAGGATGATTTCTCCAATTTCAGAATTTCCCCCCATCATTGACATGGATAGGGTGCCATATGAGTTGAGTAATGAAGCAATCTGCCATCAAAAATGTGTGGATGTATTGGCAGCTCACTGAACACAAATACAAGAAAATAATACATTGGAATCCCTTGCGGCATGCATTTTCCCCAAATATCTAAAAAATAGATTGCAAAGGACAAAGTGATACCTCTAATAAACAGGAAATGATGGGAAATAATAAAATTAGTGCTAACATAAGCCACTTAGATAAATAAAAACAAAAAAAAGGCCAAAGTTAGGATTGATTTTTGAAAAGGTAACAGGCTGATTAAGCAAGCAAATTTACTCAAATATATCATTAATATATATAAAGCCAGGGAAACCCAGAGATGACAATGGGAGGGGGACACTTCTAACACAGAGCACTGTGTCAATAATAGTTTTAATAAATCCTACTGAACATACACACCATCTTTAAAGTGCCTAGTCACTCTACAGCTGAGAGCTCAGACACTCAGGCTGTGTCTAGTTAAAATGTTGTGAAGCTTCAAACTGAGAACTTGGGCTGTGACTCAGAGGACCGACCTGATTCTGATTTAAATCTGTTTTACACTCTAATTATTGCTGATTATGTTAATCAGCGACTTCTTTGCTCCATATAACCACTGCAGATTAATTATAGTGCCAGCTCCAATGGTAATAAGGAGCAATAAGGAGTCTATCAGTATCCTGCTTTACCTTACAGAAAGGGTAGTGGACGCATGGAATAGCCTTCCAGTTGAAGTGGTAGAGGATAACACAGTGAAGGAGTTTAAGCATGCGTGGAATAGGCATAAGACTATTCTAGACTTACGATAAGGCCAGGGAATAATGTAAGTATTCCCGAAAATTGGGCAGAATAGATGGGCCAAACGTTTCTTATCTTTGTTTTTGCAACTTAAACCATGTGTACACTGTGTAATAAGAAGTCTACCAGTATCCTGTATGCACTGTGACTGTGTGCTGAGAGCTAATAGGGAGTCAGGAGTAGCCGCTGTGGTTGGAGTCTATCAGTATCTTGATGCTTTAACCCTGTGCACACTGTGTGCTGAGACCTAATAGAGTATCTGACATGTTTCATAACAGCAGCAATATTTAATATAAATATAACGTTATAATACCAGCAACACTATTTGTTTTATTTTAAAGAATTTTCTTTTCTGAACAAAGTTTTGCTTCTTCGAGCTATATTATTGATTAAAATCCCATTAACTGTTTTTAATCACAGTTACATTGTAGCCAAGAGAATTGTAAGGTGGCAAGATGTGTATCGAAGCCAATCATAAATGTCAATGAATAATATAAATTTAAATCGTATAAATGTAATTATTCTGTTAGGGATATTCACTAAACTGCGAATTGCAAATGTTTGGCAAACAAACCCAAGTCAGGATATATTCTCAAACTCAGTTATATTTCCAGTTTAGTTACCTAAGTTACCTTAGTTTGCAGTTTCAAACAATTCACATTTTAGTGAATAATCATGTTTTCTATATTTAATCTTGGTGTCTTGTTTTTCATGCTTAAGGGGAGACAGCCACCAAAGGCACTTCCTGCAGCTTCACGGAGGATGAGGACATCTAACGTCTTGCCAATCATCATTGAAACCATGACGTCGGAAAAGGCAGAGACAGAGTCAGCGCCGAGGGACCTGGCTACAGGTAAGTGGTTAAAGGATTTTTAACCCTTTGATCGAGGTGGTGGTAGAGGGACACTGTAGTGTTAGCAATACATCTGTGTATTACTAACCCTAAAATGTTCCGTTAATCTTCTTTTATCATTAACAACATTTGCATATTAAATTAATGTGAATAAGGAAAAATTAAAATTTTTCAGGTAGTTAACTAGGTGACAGTTAATACATCTATCATTCTCTTCTTCTCTATTGGTGAGTTGTCATAATTTAACATTTTGTATAATGTAAAAACATTTAGTGGTGTCAATGCTTTCACCTGACAAAGTGTATGTCAACAAACATTTGATCTAAAATTGTAAGTAAATATCACAGATTGATGATATGTGCACAGCCATAAATTACCCCTGAAATAGGAAGAGTCAGTCTAGTATTTAAAGAACATTTTTTTCATAAAAAAATTAACTTACATAAAAAATACAACAGAAAATGTGAATAAATGTTTGTTTTTTGGTAACAATTCAAAGTTTGTGAAAACCTGTTCTTCAACCATCCAATTCCACAATTGTGGACAAAAACATGAGTGGGGGATACAACCTGTATTTCACATGAGTACTCCTATGCTTTTGGTAGATTTCATTGCACAGTTTAAGTCTTTCACCAGAAGTTCTAGAACTTTGGTGGGGTTAAATGTCTCTGTCGAAACACAAAACAAAACACGAACGAATGTCATGTTTATAGCAGAATGTCACCTAGAACATGCAGGTAGATATAACATAAATACATGAGCCCTTTCCTATCTAAAAGTGCAGAGTTAGCACCCCCTAGAGGATGTGATCATTATCTCAAGCCAGTGCAATAATTCTGGATACAAATATGTATACTCCAGGATATAACACCTATTTTGCTACACAATATACATATTTTGTTTTAGCCACCCTCCTTGTTTGCCAACTTTTTTGCATCAGAAGGGTGGATTTCCTGTTGTCTAGTGGGAGCGTATAGTAAAATCTTGACTTCTGCGTTATCTGCCACGGCATCCCTTGAGCACATCCTAAGGGACATCACATCCTTCCTGATTTCCATGTGAATGTACAGGGAACTGCCAAGGCTTAAAGCCCACTATTATTGACTGCTTCACTTTTTTTTATCTCCCAAGCCTGACTGCATAGAGTAGACATGGCCAAACTGCAACACACAAGCCACATGTGGCTCTTTAGATGGTCCAATGTGGCTTGCGAAAGCTTTTCAGGGCCGGCGCTACCATAGCTGGCCTTAGGGTGCACCAGACTGGAAGTGCGTTCCCACCTGCCAGTCATTCCTTGTAGCGTTGCCGAGCTGTGGCCCGAGGTAGAGGAGCTTGTTTCCTTCTACCCATCTGACAGGAAGTGTGCGCATCCTGTCAGACCAGGTGGAGGGAAACAAGCTCCTGTACCGTGGTCCGCAGCTCAGCCACACTACACAGGGGAGGCAGGTGGGGGGATGGAAGGGTGAAATGAGACACATGTTGGGGCTGAGAAAATTAAATGAAAGAAACATGTTTGGGACTGGGATAATGAAACACATGGGGTACTAGGGAAATATGATACATGGGGTTACTGGAGGAATGAGACACATGGGGGTATTGGGGGAATGTGACACATAGGGGGTCTGGTGGAATGAGACACATAGGGGACTGGGGGAATGTGACACATAGGGGGGCTGGTGGAATGAGAAACATAGGGGACTGGAGGGATGAGACACATGGGGGACTGAGGGTAATGTGACACATGGGGGACTGAGGGTAGTGTGACACATGGTGAACTGGGGGAATGAGACACATGGGGGACTGAGAGTAATGTGACACATGGGGGACTGAGGGTAATGTGACAATTGGAGGACTGAGGCTAGTGTGACACATGGGGGACTGAGAGTAATGTGACACATGGGGTGACTGAGGGTAGTGTGACACATGGGGGACTGAGGGTAGTGTGACACATGGGGGACTGGGGGAATGCGACACATGGGGAGACTGAGGGTAGTGTGACACATGGGAGACTGAGGGTAGTGTGACACATGGGGGACTGGGGGAATGCGACACATAAGGCGCTAAGGGAATGAGATACATTGGGTACTGGGGGAATATGACACATGGTGGGACTGGGGGAATGTTACAGATGGTGGAATGGGGGAATGAGACATATAAGGGGCTAAGGGAATAAGACTCATGGCGGGAGAGGGGTAATGAGACACATAGGCGGAGGGAGTGAGACACATGGAGGAGGGAAGGAAACAGATGGGAAGGGCTGCAGGGGAATGAGACACATGGAGGGTTTTGTTGAATTCTCCAATAAATTTAATTGCAGCTCTTGAATATTTTTTACATTTTAACATGAGGCTCTTAGTTTGGCTACCCCTGGCATAGTGCTTAGTGTCCCAATCAGTAGCTAGGAATCACTAGCTGTATTCCGGAAACTGTGGTTTTAATGTTAAAATAAGCTGGAACTCTGCATAAGAGATTGGGAGTGTTTAGTAACTCTTGGAAACCCCATTAAACAACCAGTAGATGCTTCTATATCCCTTAAACGGGGCAGAGGAGTGCATGCAACCTTTTTGGCCTTTCAATTTGTATTCTTTACTCCCATGCCATTGCAGTAAAAGCAAAGAACATGATAAATATGTAAAGTATGAACAGTTGATTAAATTTCATCTATACATCCTCTTGCAACATTAAGTTATGTTAGTCATGCCATGACCTTTAATGTAACATTAAAATTGTATGATAAATAGAGCTTGGCTGCAGGTAAACTGCTTTATTCATCATTGCGTGTTAGGTATTATTTGGGATCAGGGTTCTACTTCAAATCAAAGACTTGTTTCTTTGTTTTATTTTATTTTAATAAATTGAAACCGCAACCAATGTTATGTTTGATGATCAAAAGTAACAAATTAGCCAGTTGGTTGAAGGCTTTGAATAGCTAAATCACTTCCTTTAAGGCTCATTAACTTTGGTGTTGTAATTAAACCTTTAACCGAAATAGGCCATAGAATGCGGAATTGAACATTAACAAGTAAAAAAAAAACGTATTTTGTTATCAACAGGGATCAACAGCTCAGCTTGAAACTAGAAACCCAAATTTCACTAGGTCATTTGCATCCAGAAAATATTGTAAAATGTTGTAAAATCAGGAAATGTAATTTGTACTTAGATTAAGGCGTACATGTATTCACTAAACTTGAGAATTGCAGAGACTAAGAGGGGAATTAAAAATTTAAAACATTGGATATAATTGGATATATATAACTGGATATATGTCTGTGATGGAGAAATTCTTTGTTCAGTGATTTGCAATTCCTACGTAAATTTGCTGCAAATTCCAGTTTCGTGATTAAACCCCACACTGCTAGATCCATTGACTGCATTACTTGTTAAAACCATTTGTGTACATGCTTCATCTCTGGTTGATCTGACACAGCCTTTTATCATTCCACGGTTCATAAAATGACTATGGTCAAGTTGGGCAATAGTAACTACTGTTCATCAACTGACAGTTTGTTAATCTGCGAATGTGTGTCAGTATGAAACTTGCTTTATAAATTGTTTCTGATTAGAATGCTACTTATGTCTTATATACCTACTTTACTTTCTATTGTCTTTTTAAAGAATATAAGTTCTGTTTCAATATGGAGTTCTAGATTGTATTCAATGTAACCTAGCACTACTAATGATTTTATCTTTATAGTTGCTATATACATTGTTTCCCTTTTCTCACTGGGCAAACAAACTGGTTCTTAGGGAATATATGTATGTCCTTCGTTGAACTTTTTTGTAAATCCAAAGATAGTTTTATCACTTTGATCTTTTCTGGAGGTCTTCCTAATATTCAAGAGTCTCTGGGTCTACTTTTTTAGAGGATCCATAGGAATGTCTGTGAGTTCTGCTGCGGTGTTTCCATATGCTTCCATTGCTATAAGCCAGCTAATGTTACCATAAACTGAGCAGCAGAGTCTCATGCAGAGTACTATGGTTCTAGCAGTGAATAATAACAAAGTCAGTTAATTCACTAGAAACTAGATGAAGTGTTGAAGTTAAAGCCTTCATGAGGCAGTGTTTTGTCTTATCTGGCACTCCTCGTGTACACCATGTGCCAAGAAACAGAATATCCATTGTGTACAAAATGTTTTCATGGCCTTGAAAAGTTTTAAAGAGACTCTGTCACCTAAACAGCGTTTCGAGACTCTGTCATCTAATCAGAGTTTGAGTTCCCTCTGGCAGCATTGGAATTCTACTAGTGCAGGGCAGACATTTTTCGGTACCACCAATCAGCATGAAGAAGTGATGTGGGTCTATCAAAACATTAAGGATCTGCCATATTGTGTGCTGTGTTATAGGACGCAGAGTGACTTTCGTTTACCTTGTTTTCACTGGCATTAAATATTCAGCTATAATATATATATTTTTTTATTATTATTGCCATTTATATAGCGCCAACAGATTCCGTAGCGCTTTACAATATTATGAGAGGGGATTTAACTATAAATAGGACAATTACAAAAAACTTACAGGCACGATAGGTTGGAGAGGACCCTGCTCAAACGAGCTTACAGTCTATAGGAGGTGGGGTGTAAAATATGACAGTGCAACTCAAGCAGGTATTTATAAAGCCTTCAGTTTTGGTAAAGTAGAGTGTTTGGGTAATGCATGTTTTGTTGGACAGGAACACTTTACAAAATTCTTTCTGCAGCCACCACCCGACATGGGCAAAGCATATATCCTCACCACCAGGTCTGTGAACTGGAACTGAACTTACAACAATTACAGAGAGCTGCCAATAAATGTGATTTATGGACATGACTGGTCTAAACAAAAGGATCTCTGTAAAATACCTTTACTGCCCCTTTAATTCACAGCCATTAGTATGTCTGAGTACATTTATCTAATTCCAGCTTTACTTTAGATTGTAAGTTCCATTGGCAGGGCCCTCTTCACCTACTGTTCTCGTATGTCATATGTGTTTTGTTGGAATTAAATGTTTGTCTTGTTTACCTGGTGTACAGCGCTTTGGAATATGTAAATAATTGTAATTGATGTTCACATTTTAGAAAAAATACTATATCATCTCATGAACCGAACAAGGGCAATTACCATAATCAAAATGTTAAATACCATATCCTGTTCCTTCCACCTAATGGTTCGCCATGGGACTTAAGAGTAATAATAAAGAGTTGGGGATCAACATTTTGCAATTATCACAAACATTTCTGCACAACAAAGTAATGTGGTTCCGGGTTACATGTATGTACACCATGCACAGTGATACAAATCAGGATGTGGAAAGGAAACAAGATAACTTACCACAACATCTTGCTACTAAATGTTTATTTGAATCTTCTTCAGGCTTGTATCTAAATGATGTCTAATCTACTCAACTCCGGAAAAGTTGACATTTTGTGGCATGAGTTCCTAATATAAATTCCTGAGACGAAACCCAGTTAACTTCAGATGGTACCTTTCTTTACAGTAGAAAGTGAGTAAAATCACCCAAATCTGAACTGCTGATGAGTTTACATAAATTATGAACATTCACTATGGGTGAGTTTCTCATAGTTGTTCTCCTGTCTTCAGAAGAGTCCACATTAATGTAGAACCCAAGTGATATGGAAAATAGGCAACTGACAGACAGTTACATCAAAATATGTAATAAAAAAATATTTATACCAATCAAACTGGGAGATCCAACATTCCACGTAATCCAGCATTGATCCAATTAATTCCACAAATTATTATTGGAAAACACTCACACGAGTGGTACTTGTAGATAGTTTTCAGCAAATCTTTTACGTATCAGCTGCTCTACAACCATGATTTCCATGAAGTTCATTTAAAGCCATTTCCAAAGACAGCACTACAGGAAGAATACCAAATCACCTCTCCTACATCCATGAATCTTATTTTAAAAACAAAGTGTATCATGTTCTGAGAGAGTTGTCTAGTGTTAGAGTTCTCTGATGAGTTTCATGAGCAGAACAGGTCAGGTTCAACCTGTTAGTTCTAGAGCTGTTTGTGACTGCTGCATAATGAAACAAATTATGAATGTAACTGTCCATAAACAACATATTTTTATTCTTTATGCGTTACAGTGTTCATTGGAATCGGGTCCAAATTACAACTGTATCCCTGGCCAACGCAAGGTGATAAAATTGCAATACCTTGCAGGACTATGTTAATTTTTAATCTTGGCGCTTTGAGATACCAATCACACTTTTCAGTACATGCTCAAAAGAATGCAGACATTTGACCCTACAAGTTCAGCAGTCACAGCCATTGATGAAAGTTGTACAAAATCAAACACGCGGCAGTGTGATTTCTGCACATTGCAAGTAGCACTAGCAGGGCAGTAGCAGGACCCATTTTGCAGAGCTCAGTGACCTTTTCAGTGATGGCATTTTGGGATGACACTTCTCTACAAATTCAGATTGTTAATATGCTGGTCTGCTAGAGCTCAAATCTGAGTGCTGCTGAAATTGGAAAGTGAAAATCTCTTGAAGCATCAACAGCTAAGTTACAACTTACTAAGGCACACAATCTCACAAAATGGAAACACAAACTGATCAATTATTTAGCATCTACCTGTCTTCTTTGGTTGAAAAGTCACCAACGAGCTACAAACTTCCTCTGGAAGCACAAACATTGTTCATGATCATTAAATGTTGGACCTTTGAAACAACTACTCTGGATAGATCAATCATCTAGCTGTAAAATAAATGACTCTGGGTTTGGCTAATTGTTTTTGTAACATGATAGTAAATGTAATGGTTATCTATGGCTGTTTGTCATGCCACTTAATAAGAATAATATGAATATTGTTTTTTTTATGGCCATTTTATGACAGTAAAATTATCGTGAAGACATTAGAAGCACTGCCTTGGACTGATTCAAGCTCAACCTGATCAAGTCAATTTCATGTAATGATAGTAGTTGGGAGGAATTCCATGACATGGGGGACTCCTTCAGGATATTCATTAAAAAAAACAACCCTATATCATGGAAATGTAATAGTGCAGCAACATCAACAAGAATCTTCAATATTTAATAAATGGTCTCTACCACTACCATGCTGACCCTGTGCCATCCATTAGACAGCACTGCATATTTCAATAACATTAAATGGACACTCTAAGCACCAAAACCACTGTATATGAAAGGAAGTTTATTGGATTTTTCATATTTAAAGAACATTGGGTTGGGAAGGGGGTACAGAAAGGAGAGAAAATGGAGACAGGTTGTAGGGAATCACACAGTTATTTTTACATCCAAGTACACATATCGTTTATACAATTGCTTTAAGATTTTCGGTTCAGTACAATTATATTATAATACATTTGCGTGTAATACGATCACTGGTAACATTACACTATAGTTTTTAACAGTTCTGTATTCCTAAGACTATATAGTGTGCCTCTGCCTCCATGGACTCCCCTGGCCAGTCATGAAAGGGTAAAAAAAATATTTCCTTTACTTAACTGATCCAGTGCGAGAGAGGTCTCTCGTTGCTGGATCCATCTTCTTCTCTTTCGACGATGGGAGAACTTAATGAGTGTTCGCAGCTAGTGTATGTGCATTAGGCCCTCCCCATAGGAAAATATTGAATCAATGCTTTCCTATAGGGATGCAAAGCATGAGGATGTCCAGAGTCATTTCACGGAGTGGTAGACAGCCACTAGGGGCGGTCTTAACCTTACAATGTAAACACTGCAGCTTCTCTAATACTGCTATGTTTTACATTGCAGTGTTAAGGGGGCAGGAGCACTGTACCTAGACTTCGGTAATGAGATGAAGTGGCCTGGGTGCATATAGTGTCCTTTTAATGAAAGCATTTGATTGAACAAATATCAAAAATAATGCCACCAGAGGCAGCATGGAAGAGACTGATCTGGCACTGGAAAAAAGATGTGTTTTATGACAAGTCATAAACTTTTTTTTTTTATGGGATGGATATATGTATTTTTTTTTTTTTTGAGTTTCACTGGCGGTGATACAGTGAAAAGTAATAGGGACATAAGTACAGTGCTACATTGCCAACTAGGGATGTATGCAGGGACGTATCGCATTTGCCTTGGGCGGCACTTTGCAGGGGGCGGCAAAAAAGACGCCCCCAAACGCCCAGGCAGATCCCTTGTTTGCCTTGTGTCCTGGGGAGCTCAAGAGCTGGCCGGCTGGCCACTTTTGAGCCCCCCTGAGGCAGGCAGCGGGCAGCGGGCATCAAGGGAGCATGCTCACCTGAGCTCTTCCGGCTCAGCTCCCTCATGCACCGCTTAATGAAGTCGGGATATGACGTCACTGCGGCTCCCGGCATCACTAAGGGGCGCGCGAGGGAGCTGAGCAGGAAGATTAAAGCTCCCACGCCGCCTACTCAGCCTGTCCGACCCCTAACTGCCCGCCCAGCAACCCCACTGGACCGCAGGTAAGTAATCCACTTCAGCTCTCTTAGGGAGGCTGGGTGGATTTAAAATTTAATAATAAAAATAATGATAATTAAAATAAAATTATGTGAGTGTTGGGGGAAATGTGTGTGTGTCTGTGAGTGTGTGTGTGTCTGTGAGTGAATATGTGTGTGTGTCAGTCTGTCAGTGCGTGCATCTGTCAGTGAGAGTGTGCGTCTGTCAGTGAGTGTGAGTCTGGCAGTGTGTGTCCGAGTAATAGTGTGTGTCTGTCTATCAGCTTGTCAAATCAGTGAGTGTGTGTATGTCATTGTTTGTCAGTGTATATGAGAGTGTGCATCTGTCAGTTAATGTGCGGCCTTGACAGGTAGGGGAAATTTGCGGTGATTACAGTGATTAAGATAGACATTAGACATGGTTAATGGAAAGAAATATGTAATTGATGAGAGACACTGGGAGGTGGATGCGAGAAACACTGGGATGTAAGTTTGTGGGAGGCTGTGTGACTGGTAGGAGTGTCACTGCTTGCCAGAAAGGTTGAACTCAGGCACATTGACTAGGGGAATAACATCTCTAGGGTAACATTCCTAAAGTGATTTCAACATTAAAAAACATCCGTGATATTTGCATTTTATGGTCAAAAAGTATTTCTGTACTTTAAAGAAGAAGTGTCACTTCCTAGCATTTTTAATATGTTTCGTACTGACTTTATTTAAAGGGACACTATAGTCACCGAGGGCAATTCAGCTCAATGTCCCTCAGGTTTTAACCCTCCAGATGCAAACATAGCAGTTTCAGAGAAACTGCTATGTTTACATTTGGGGTTAATCGAGCCTCTAGTGGCTGTCTTCCAGACAGCCACTAGAGGCGCATCTGCGACGCTGGAGGCATAGTATGCCTCCATCACGCAGAGCGTCCATAGGAAAGCATTGAAAAATGCTTTCCTATTGACAGCTTGAATGCGTGCACGGCACTTGCTGCGCATGCGCATTCGGCTCCGCTGACGTCAGAGGGGAGGAGAGGTCACCAGCGCCGAGGGAGCGCGGCACTGGATTCAGGTAAGCTGCTGAAGGGGTTTTAACCACGGGAGTGGGACCCTGAGGGTGGGGGCACACTCAGGGCACTATAGTGTCAGGAAAACTGCTATGTTTTCCTGACACTATAGTGATCCTTTAACTGCAAAATTGTTGTGAGGCGTGGAACGTAACACTAAATGTAGAACTTCACACTTTTCAATCCTGCAGCTCGGAGCCTCCATCTTGGCTCCCTGTCAATCATTGTTATAAACTCTGTCCTTTTTACCTGGCACTCAACATAGAGAAAGCATACAGAGAGACGGAGAATTAAAACAATGTTTCCATGTATTCTCCTAATTTGCAATGCTTGTCCTGGCTTCACCTGGTCTGAACTGGATCAGGGTGTCATTTGTTAACTTTTTAACATAAATTTGAAAGAAATCAGAGCATCTCAATTATATAAAGTTAACAAAAGTTGTAGGTGGTTTTCAATAATTTATTCATTGGTATAAATCCCAAAGAAGTGACAATTATCCCTATAAGCGTTTGTCTTTCTTAAATAGCAGAATACTCCCAGGACACTAATCAGCTCTTGTTAATATGTTTTTAAAATTAATGGAACCCTGAAAGGTCTGCTTCCTAATGCTTCTGTAAAAAACAATTAGGGTTTGAGAAAGGGCCGGAAAGGCACTAATATGTTTATGGTTAAATTCCAGTAAACACCCTTTCTCTTAGATATCCAATAAATGAAATAAATACTTGTAAGCTTATTAGGGCAGAATATATATGATTAGTAAACTATTAGCGATAGTTTTATTGTATCTATGGAATGCACAAGGTGTGATCAAATCACCCTACGCTAGGAAGGTATAATCATAGAAGCAGGTTACAGTGGGTAAATACAAGAACTATGAATGGGTATCCAGTAGAGTCTTCATGATTATACCATACAGGTCTATATGAATATTTTTATACATTTTGATATATTTCTATGTATGTCATATGCATAGGGAAGGGGTAGGCAACCTTTGGCACTCCAGATGTTGTGAACTATATCTCCCCTGATGCTTTGCCAATATTATGGTGACAAGAGCATTTTGGGAGATGAGTGCCGAGTGTTGCCTATCCCTGGTACTGTATGTATGGATACAATTTACAACACACTGACATTTTTTAAAATATACATCCATGAAAACTTGTAATTATCATAAAATATCCCAAATTTTACAAATAATTATTTTATTATGATTATTTTTGTACGTGTATTGATTAAATAAATTGTAAAAAGTGAAGTGAACAAATTAGTTTAAGGACATTGTTTTTAAATACAATGTTTTTACAATTATACAGACACCATCTTAAAACAAATTGTGTTAGTTTGGCATGAAAAAGTCCATCATATATGTACAGTAGTTATTAAATAGGTCTTCTTTCACTTACAGAAACATAGAAACATAGAAACATAGAATGTGACGGCAGATAAGAACCATTCGGCCCATCTAGTCTGCCCAGTTTTCTAAATACTTTCATTAGTCCCTGGCCTTATATTATAATTAGGATAGCCTTATGCCTATCCCACGCATGCTTAAACTCCTTTACTGTGTTAACCTCTACCACTTCAGCTGGAAGGCTATTCCATGCATCTACTACCCTCTCAGTAAAGTAATACTTCCTGATATTATTTTTAAACCTTTGTCCCTCTAATTTAAGACTATGTCCTCTTGTTGTGGTAGTTTTTCTTCTTTTAAATATAGTTTCCTCCTTTACTGTAAAGTCTATCTCATATAAAGTCTAACATACCCACTAAATAATCAAGGTATGTACATCATTTACTAACACGTTTATTCACTAAAGGGAGAATTGTCTGGGATGCAAAGTAAATTAAGATTGAATTTTAAATTTTAGGGGAAAAATAAATCAACTGGAAAAATCATCTCAGCTATGTTATCAGTTTGATTATTATGGTCTGCAATTTTAACTTCTGCATGAATTCTTTTTGCATTCCTGACAATTTACACTGTAGCAAGTAACCCTCCATATTGCACAAGAATGCTGTAACGTATCCCATGTAGAATGTAGCGTTTGCTCCGAACAGTCCAGCGATGACAATTTATTGTTATATAACACTCCCCCAGAATTATGACTTACTTGTATCTCTCTTTCCATTCCTGGTGGACGAGATCCAAAGAACTCTGTTCGACCACAATAGATAAACAATATTAATTTACTTAAATCCTTTTGGGCTCAGTTGGAAATTTTAAAGGGAGTGCTATCCATTACAGGGCAAATTAGCGAGTGAGAAAGTAGGATTAAGGTTCCTTAGTTAAATCCCAATTCTGTCTGGTGCCCCTCTCCACGGCTGAACTGGGAACATTTCCTGCTTTGCCTCCCCCTTCCTTGCTCCTGTTATTTTACAACAGTGTGAGGATGTTTGAAGAGGAATGAAGCCGGCCAAAGGAGTTCCGTAGCTTAAAGAAAAACATATGGATAATTTCCTGTAGTGTACTCCCCATGCAGACGTACAGTAAACTACAGGCAGTTGGGTGTGGAATGGGATTTTCAGCTAAAGGACATGGCTGCAGGGCAGACAAGCCACTGTTTTCATGTTTCCTTCACTTGTAAAAAGCGATAAGAAAATGAAAACATGTATACAGCCCTCCTAGGGTATGTCGTAAATTATGAAATATTTTTTTTCTCCTAAATTCATGTTTTATCTTTCTTGTTATGACTCTGGCTCATATGACACAAGTGGCTGGTTCTGGTTATCAATTCCATAACTGATGAGATAATAACTGGGTGTTATGATTTAATCATCAGTTTCCTTAAAGTGAAAGTAAACACTGCAGGGAAATAAGCAGTAAACTTCTATACAAGTGCTTTTTAAATGACACGTCTTTCTTACTGTATCGTATTAACTCCTTCATAACAATGCTTATTAAGAATTAAAAGAGTTACATTTGTTTCTGTATTTCCATTCTTTCACCTTTACTTTCACATTCATATTTCAATAATAACAAAGTATTTAACCAAGAAAGGTACATTCAGATTACTCTGGATTTCAACTACGTCCTGGGGATGTTACCTTAGCCCAACATTCAGGGGTTGTCACTATTACCCAATTTAAACTATGTTGGTTTGGTCGGCAGAATTTCAGTACCAAAAATCCAGTTAGGAAATTAATCAGACGAACCAAAATTGGTGTGAATATGTACCAATCAGTGTATTGCAAAATATATACATAATATAATATTATGCATATAGTTTGCAGTACACTGATACAAGTATTTCAACTGAGAAAAAGTAACTGAGGAGATTTACAAAAAAAAAAATCTATATTTATATATTAAAGGAACACTATGGGGTCAGGAACACAAACATGTATTCCTGACCCTATAATCACTGCAGTGCTAACCCCTCTCGCCCCCTTAAATATAGTAAAATCTTACCTTATTACCAGTGCAGCACGGGTCAACTGGTGCTGGCTCCGCCGCCAATCTGCCTCCTTGGCTGACATCATCAGAATTCATTATCTCAGTCAATCACAATGATTTCCCATAGGAAAGAATTGGATTAACTGAGATAGTCAATTCTTATGATTTCAGCCAAGGAGGCGG
Source organism: Pelobates fuscus (assembly GCF_036172605.1). NCBI lineage: Eukaryota > Metazoa > Chordata > Amphibia > Anura > Pelobatidae > Pelobates > Pelobates fuscus. The sequence continues at coordinate 349,636,617 of NC_086320.1, read as the reverse complement.
GGTGGGGTGGAGCCAAACGCTGCCCTAGCCAATCAGCATCTCCTCATAGAGATGCATTGAATCAATGCGTTTTTATGAGGAAAGTTCAGCATCTCCATGGAAACGCTGAACGTCAGTGCTGCACACTGTACACTGAGGAGTGGCTACTAGAGGTGTTCCCAGGCTGTAATGTAAACACTGCTTTTTCTCTGTAAAGGTAGAGTTTACATGAAAAATCCTGAATGGACATATTCACATGATAGACACCATAACAACTACATTAAGCTGTTCTGGTGACTATACTATTCCTTTAAATATATAGTAAAGAACTATAGATTCTTTTCACTGCTTTTTTCCCTCGATTGGTCACTTCTCACTTGATCTGTAAAAGAAATTAACATTTAGTGACGATCCCCTAGCCATCAATTATCTTTTTATCACATCAATTATCCCTTTTTTTAGCCCCAAAGGTGGATATCAGAATCACAAATCAAATACGAACATATTCAGCATTGTGCGGCTCATTTGGTTCATCATTCAGGTACAATTTGGATCAGAGTTTGGAAATTCGACCAATCACCTGATCGCTGAAATTCAGACGAATTGCAGTTCAAGCCAAAACACATTTCCAAGTCTTATAATTTCAGTTGTGTGAAGTTTATTACTATGATAACGTATGTTATAACTTTTTTTTAATAGGTTAGTGCTATACTAGGCTCAGTTTAAGCCCCACTCTAATACTGTAACTGTTACTATAAATGACACTTAACCTGCAGTTGACTTGAGATTGTCGGGTTATTAAATAAAATGAGAATTCAAAGTGCATTTCAAATTCAAAGTAAACGTAGCCAAACTGGAAAAATTATCTAAGTTAACTATGCTTTCAGTTTGGCTAATTTGGTCATAAATTTTAATTTTCACTTTATTAAAAAACCCTGCACTTTTTCCCTATCCTATGCATTAGCCAACAATATGTTTTTTCTACAGAAGCCAGGTTTGCACGTTTGTGAAAGACAGACAGATAGACAGATAGATACAAATAATCATATATAGATAGATATAGTAATCGTGTATTTTTACAGAAATGTTTGTTCTCATTTAATCATTCCTCTTTTGCATATTTAGAGTGGGGTGTAGAGCAGGAGTACACAAAATGTAGATCCCCAGATGTAGAACTACAACTTCCATGATGATTTTCATGTCTTTGCATAAGTGGCGTCTCCAGGATTCATACAAAAGTAGGGGGGCAGTTATAAAACGTGTGTATATATGTGTGTGTGTATATATATGTATATACACACACACATAAAGTTTATATATACATACATACACAGGGCTCAACGAATTCCATACGCCAGGTTGGCCTGGCGCCTGGCATTTGTCAGCCCTTTGCTAAGCCGCGCAGGAAACATGTATTTTTACAGAAATGTTTGTTCTCATTTAATCATTCCTCTTTTGCATATTTAGAGTGGGGTGTAGAGCAGGAGTACACAAAATGTAGATCCCCAGATGTAGAACTACAACTTCCATGATGATTTTCATGTCTTTGCATAAGTGGCGTCTCCAGGATTCATACAAAAGTAGGGGGGCAGTTATAAAACGTGTGTATATATGTGTGTGTGTATATATATGTATATACACACACACATAAAGTTTATATATACATACATACACAGGGCTCAACGAATTCCATACGCCAGGTTGGCCTGGCGCCTGGCATTTGTCAGCCCTTTGCTAAGCCGCGCAGGAAACATTAAAACTAGCCGCCGCGGGGAGCATGGAGGCGGTGCGTGAGGGAGCAGTAACCTGCGGTTCCTCTCTGCTCCCTTGCGCACTGTTTAGTGACATGACGCCACTCCGGCCCCGGCATCACTACAGAGAGCGCGCAGAGGAGCAAAGAGAAACTGCTATGGCCCCTTCTGCTCCTCCTCCCCTCCCCTCCCCCCCCCATAGTGAGGCCACTGCTTTGCATGCCTTTAGAATTATAAGGCATCATGGAAGTTGTAGTTTTAAAACATATGGGGATATGATGTATTATCCTTGGCTCTGACATGTTATATCCCGACCACACTATTAATGCACTATTACACCATGTCACCACCATTAACTTAAAAATATTCAATATCATGACGATGCTGTCCAACTTTGGCGAAACGCTTTCTTATGTGCCTGTATATGCTGTTGGGGCATTACATGCTACCTTGTCATGATTTTATGCACACCAAAAAAAAGAATTAAAAAAAAAAACCAACAACAAATAGGGATCTACCTTTTTGGCACCCCTGGTGTAACGTATTAGTAAATAAGGTTGGAATCTGAGTCTTTCCGTCCTTCAGACAGATTACAAAAATTAGTATAGACTAACAAATACCTTTCTTTGTAACAACACACAGTGTCCAAATAATCTGCGTCTGTGTCATTATAAGGAATACGCTGCTACTTTGGGAATACATATTCACAAAATGGCAAGAGAATGCAAATGTTATGTCTGATTGTGAGTATATATGACAGAGTACAGTTGCCTGAATAAAACCGTGTTGCTACTGCTGTTGTATCTTGTAATTATACCTTAATATGTCCTCTGAACACATGCTGTATTAATATAATGAGCCTTTAATCACACCTTTAATTCTCATCGCACTTATAAAGTACTCAGATAGCAAGTTTACAGGATGTTTTTTTTTTTTTTTTGCTGTAATAAACGTACACAGTTTATCTCCATTTGCAACAGAAACTGTCGGCCGATAAAGACACTGTTGTGTTTGTTCAGCTGAGTTTTTTTTGGGTTACTTACAAAATTATATCTGCATCACGAACGTAGCTTCTGTTTAAATTCTGGCTCAAGATTAGATTGTATTTTCCAAAGTGAGAAAAAAGCTTCTTCTGTTCTATATTATTTCAACTCATTTAAAACAAAACAAAAAAGTAAACGATGAATGACAATTTGGGAAAACCCCAAATATATTTCAAATGTGATGATATACCCAAAGCCCATAAGGAAATTAGCAGTACCTTAATATTTCCATTTGTTTGTTGGGTTTTAGCAGTTCTCTTTTAGGAGGCAAACACGGTATCCCATAAATTGAAGGACCACTGTCATGGGTTCTAGGTCATGTAATACCTCGTAGTGTTTCTTAACTCCTTTTGAATTAAGGATCCCGACTAAATAATAAATAATTATTGAAAACTAAGGCCTCAATTTAATATTGTTGGATAAGCTTTCCAAATGATTTCATAATTCTTTGGATAAACTTTTAAAATTCTTTTTTTCAAGATATTAAAATATATATTAAAAAAAAATTATATACAACATGTCTAAATAAAAAATATATCAATATAGCAAAAAAAATCTAAATAATATTTTAAAAAATGGAAAACAAAAATTATGATATTAACTATTTTTAAACATTTATCCAAAAATATTAATTCATTTGGAGAGTTCATCCAACAAAAATTATTAAATCGAGGCCTAATGCAGTCCAGAAGCGTGCATGCCATTTCCTGGCTATGATGAGTGAAGACTACCACTACCTGGATAAGTTTTCCCTATAAAGGAAGAGGTGAATGCTCTTTGTAGGCTTGCATCTCTTGTCATTGCCCATTCCTTCCGAGTTCTGTAACAGAAACTAGACACAGGTGCCCCACCCATGTCAATATCTGGTTTGATGAAGGTCCTGATTCCTTAGTGAGATGATCATTCTGTTTTGAAGTATTAGAAAATCCTTATAGGTGTACCTTTGATCAGACTCTTTGAATAACTCGTGTGCTTATCTAGAGCTCTTTGCACTAACCATCTTATTGACAGTGTATCCATGCATCTCACATTTACAGATCAGCCTATATTACTAATCCACATGATAAATAATCCATTCACTAAGAGGTAATATCTTTACAGAGGTCTACTCAACATGGAGCTGCTGTAATCCTATAGAGACTAAAATCAGACATGCACATCAATAATCACAGTATGCTGAATGTATGTTTGGTAGTTAGTTAAAGAATGTTTTAGTTTTTTTTAGATTCTTGTTTCCATAGTTTTACCCTTTCTGCTTGGATTCATTTCAGAATGGTCCGAGTGATTGCAGATGTTTGGCTGTGGTCACATAAGGTGCAACATGACTTTTCCATTGTAGATTTGTACAGCATACCCTTCTAGGACTAATTTGACTGACATCTCAATGAACCTATGGTTATAACCATAACAACAAACATTTGGAATCAATCCATGCATGGTATGTGATACATCTGTGAAAGAAATAATGTAAGTCTAGGAAATGTGTAAGCCATTGAAAATGTTTGAAGTATGCTACAGAGCCTTCATGAAACACACACTTTTAGTACAATGACAAACAGCTTTGCCCTTCTACCCACCATTCACCTCACCCCTAAAATCAAAACCTTCCCCATGCATAATTTACAACCTGTCACTTTGGATCATTTGTCCTTATGTCCACCTGTGTTTGTAAGTGTGTGCAGGGCCAGATAGATTAAGAGCCCATTGGGCCTGGTGCTGACAATTATTATGGGCCTAATTACAGAATCTTATCGACAGAAAACACTAAAATAGTTATACCTCCCAAGTGTCTAGTATCTGGTGGAAGTGGTGCTGGACACAAACTCACAGGATATAGCTATAAGACAACACATACCCTATCCTAATCTCTGGATTTCATCTTTCAAGTAAATCCATACCCCCTAACAGCAGTGTCCGATGAAGCATGTCAGTGGGCAGAGTAAAAGGCTGGGACACTGACGCGAATCACTTAACTAGAACTGCCTAAAGGGGCGAACATGCCCAAAAAGGGTCTGAGTCTGCCCGAAGAATTAGAAAGTCAGCCTGGTATTAATGCATGACAGGCTGCATGCCAATAATACAGACTGGCCAGCAAAAGGCATACCATGCAGACAGCACCCTGAACTTGGCATAAATGCGTCTAATGATGCGCTCGCCCCATGCTTTCTAAGAATTGTCCCCTAGCACTTACTTGTCCACTCCTCTCCTTACCTTCTTACTAGGGGGCAAAAGCTCCTGTTATACAGTCAGAGGAAAGGTGTATGTAGTAAATGTAAAAGAAAGCTACAGTGTTAGAGAGACTGAAGCAGGAAGAGCATTTGCATAGTGCGCAAAGTCAGCTTTACCTTAATTAATTTCTTTGTCAGCCAGGCCACACAGGTTTTGTTCCCCTACTTCCCTCTTAAAGGACCACTCTAGTGCCAGGAAAACATACTCGTTTTCCTGGCACTAGAGTGCCCTGAGGGTGCCCCCACCCTCAGGGACCCCCTCCCGCCCGGCTCTGGAAAGGGGTAAGGGGTTAAAACTTACCTTTTTCCAGCGGTGGGCGGAGAGCTCTCCTCCTCCGATCCTCCTCTTCTCCTCCCCGTCGGCTGAATGCGCACGCGCGGCAAGAGCTGCGCGCGCATTCAGCCGGTCACATAGGAAAGCATTCATAATGCTTTCCTATGGACGCTTGCGTGCTCTCACTGTGATTTTCACAGTGAGAATCACGCAAGCGCCTCTAGCGGCTTAACCCATTCACAAACATAGCAGTTTCTCAGAAACTGCTATGTTTATGAAAAAATGGGTTAACCCTAGAAGGACCTGGCACCCAGACCGCTTCATTAAGGATCTAAATAGTCATATTACCACTAGTGTCGGGAATATATGTTTGTGTTCCTTACATTTTAGTGTTCCTTTAACTTTGGTTCTCATCATTCCCATTGTGACAATATAAGTGCTGTTAATTAGGGAATAGCGGTAATTAGACTTGTGCTCAAATCCTTTTCCGCTGTAATCCACGTCTGAAAGAATCGATCTGACTGGGATTTACCTGTTGGGATTGGTTCGTTCGGGCACAGATTAACAAGAATTTAATTCGTTTGCTGGAGCTGAAAAAGTCTAATGGTAACTTGCTGCCCATTTTAGGAAACTGTGCATATTAAGACCCCCTTGAAGTACATATCTTAGTGAAACACCCTGCAAAAACGACACGTAATTTCAATTAGATTTAAAAAAGTTTGTTAAACACTTTTATTCTCATACAATCAGCTCACTGAAAGTTAAAATCTCTTGCAGCAATAACAAAACAGAAATATGTTTATCTCCAATGGTAATTTTTAAAAATGCATTTCTGAGTTTTGAAGATATTTTTGAGCAAAGCAAGCAAACCTTTCTTCATAGGAATACAAAGTCTAGAAGAAACTAGACTAAACTGATTGTCATGCTGGCTGCTGCGGCAATAATGGATTTAAACAGATTAGAGAGCCTGACAAGTTACTCAGTACAGTGTGCCAAGGCATATTTTCTCATTGTTTGTTTGAACAGCATATGCCAGATATACAGTAACTTCAACAACGCTTGAAAAGGGGAATGCCGAAACAAGACATTCTTTTTTTAAAATTAACTGCACGTACATCTCTTTCAGCGAAATTCTCTTATGGGAATTTTTCAGAACTTCCTGTTTTACTAATGATAGGCGCATGTGAGAAGAATTATTTAGGTCATGGAGGTCAAAAATCACCTAAAAATATCCCTGATTATATGCAGTTTACAAAAACAATCTGGAACGACTGCCGGCTCTCTGTTTTTCTTGGGCATATAAACTCGAGAAGTCATATTTCTACAACTTTCCCAGAGTTCCTGGCTTGACATGCAAATGAGCACAGGGAGGCATTGCATCTCAGACTTAATTTCTTCATAGAGAGATAGAGAGATAGATAGATAGATAGATAGATAGATAAATAGGCAGGCAGACGTCTGTCCAGCTTGCCTATTATGACCCAATATTTGAAATTTCCTGGTGATTTCCTAAACACAATGTAGTCAAACTTAGCTAGATTCCACAATTCTATTTCCAACAGACTTGTGGTTTCAAGCAGATTTTAGGGGACTGGCCATTTGTCCAAATTCTGCAACTCAGAAACCCCATATGGACATATCACAAAACAAATGAAACGGTCAATGGATGAGCCATTTTATTTGTTCTGTGATTTGGTGTTCCGCCTGTGGTGCCAGAAAAAGGAGCGAGGAATGGAAAAGAAAGAAAATAATTTTTTTGTCACATTAAAATGTTATATATATATATTTTTCTTAAATAACAGCCTATGCAATACATGCCATTGTCCACTCCTAAAGATATTTGGGCACCGCTCCCTTCTTCTTCCACAGTGGGTAGGTGGCCATCCCCAACAATAAAAAAAAAAACTCACAAAAGAGAGAGGGGGACAATAAATCTTCATTCTTAAGTCTTTTTTTCTTCAGCCAAAAAAGGTTAAATAAAATATTCCCGGGCAAGTCTCACAAAAGATGTGAATTGCTTGTCAGAGCTTCCTGAATACGCTCTGACTCAGATTTCAAAGCATGGGATGCCTTTATAAAGGTACAATTTGCATGGAACCCAGTAGGTGTCACGTGGAGTATTTTTTTTTTATATTGACACGTCGTGCATGTTTTTTGCAACTCAGGTCTTTTTTCAATTTAAGAGTAGTGTTGGGTTATTAGGGATTTATTATTTAGGCTTTTTGGGACTGAAGAAAAGAAAACTTGTGAAAGTGAGTATGACATTTTTATATAGTATATTTAAGGTGAATGGGGTAGGTTGGGGCGGGTAGGTACGACATTCTTTAAGTGGATGGCTAATATATTAACTCCATGAACAAGTCTAATTTTCAATTCACTACAATTCAGAATTTATCAAATAAAACTGTGTATTTGACTGTCTGCATATGTGTGTTCATCTCAATGTTTGTGTGTGTTTGTCTTTGTTGATTTTATTTTTTCCCCACTGCAGCTAGGATGTCAGTGAACAATTTGTGGCCCATCAGGAACCCTGTGCGCTGCCAGCTTAGCTTAGATATTAACTTATTTTCATTAAAAGTAAACAAAACTATTTTTGTTCCTGGTGATTTATTGACAAAAATAAATTGCATGGACTGAATACAAATGTACGGAACAAAATGTAAATCCATCACAGTATAAAAAGTAAAACCCACATACCAAAAACTCCAGTGTACGGGTGACGGCACCCAAAACACTACACTTTGTCCCATCCTAGAAAGATTATAATTCTGCTTTGAATGTATTAACACCCTCTATGATAAGTTACAGAGTCCGTGATCTCTGATTAGGAATTGGTGACCAAGTTTCCCCGTCTGTAGCACATGCCCAGTGCTTAATTGGAATCTGAGTTAGTCACTAGTGATGTCCCGAACTACTATACACAGCTCTTCTAGTATCAATTTTTTAGATCTTCAAATTTTTATTGAAGACCAGCGGATTAAAACCAAAAAATTTTTTAAGCCAGTAGACGCTAATGGATATATAGAGAAAAAGAGTTGTCATCATAAACCTTGGCTAGAGAACGCCCCAAGGGGTCAGTTCCTACGAATCCGACGAAACTGCACGAACGAACAGGATTTCATTACCCAAGCGAATATTATCAAGAAACAATTTCTAGAAAAGGGCTATGAAGAGATGAAACTAATGAAAGCCATGAAAGAAATTCAAGAGACCCCTAGAGAACAATTACTTACTTACAAACAACGGCAGAAAAATCTTAACAATAATGAAGCCCATTTTATATGCAACTTTAACGGGAACAATAAAAAAATTAATAGAGTCATTCATAAACATTGGTATATGCTACAAAAAGATCCCATTTTAAAAAATTTGCTACCAACGAGACCAAAAATTATTTATAGAGGTGCAGCTAACTTAAAAAGATCTCTAGTTCACAGCAGTGAGGGCCCATCTAAAAATACAGTACATTTTTTAAACCAAAGCAAAGGCTTCTTTGGGTGCGGGACATGTCTAGCATGCAGAACAACAAAAAATCCTAAAAGACATATAAAGAACCTTAACCATAGCCAGTAACCTGTGTTTATTATACATTATCCCCCATAGCCAGTAACCTGTGTTTATTATACATTATCCTCCCATAGCCAGTAACCTGTGTTTATTATACATTATCCTCCCATAGCCAGTAACCTGTGTTTATTATACATTATCCTCCCATAGCCAGTAACCTGTGTTTATTATACATTATCCTCCCCATAGCCAGTAACCTGTGTTTATTATACATTATCCCTCCCATAGCCAGTAACCTGTGTTTATTATACATTATCCCCCATAGCCATAACCTGTGTTTATTATACATTATCCCCCATAGCCAGTAACCTGTGTTTATTATACATTATCCCCCCATAGCCAGTAACCTGTGTTTATTATACATTATCCTCCCATAGCCAGTAACCTGTGTTTATTATACATTATCCCCCATAGCCAGTAACCTGTGTTTATTATACATTATCCCCCATAGCCATAACCTGTGTTTATTATACATTATCCCCCCATAGCCAGTAACCTGTGTTTATTATACATTATCCTCCCATAGCCAGTAACCTGTGTTTATTATACATTATCCTCCCATAGCCAGTAACCTGTGTTTATTATACATTATCCCCCCATAGCCAGTAACCTGTGTTTATTATACATTATCCCCCCATAGCCAGTAACCGGTGTTTATTATACATTATCCTCCCCATAGCCAGTAACCTGTGTTTATCATACATTATCCCCCCAATAGCCAGTAACCTGTGTTTATTATACATTATCCTCCCATAGCCAGTAACCTGTGTTTATTATACATTATCCTCCCATAGCCAGTAACCTGTGTTTATTATACATTATCCCCCCATAGCCAGTAACCTGTGTTTATTATACATTATCCTCCCATAGCCAGTAACCTGTGTTTATTACACATTATCCCTCCCATAGCCAGTAACCTGTGTTTATTATACATTATCCCCCCATAGCCAGTAACCTGTGTTTATTATACATTATCCTCCCATAGCCAGTAACCTGTGTTTATTATACATTATCCTCCCATAGCCAGTAACCTGTGTTTATTATACATTATCCTCCATAGCCAGTTACCTGTGTTTATTATACATTATCCCCCCATAGCCAGTAACCTGTGTTTATTATACATTATCCCCCCCATAGCCAGTAACCTGTGTTTATTATACATTATCCTCCCATAGCCAGTAACCTGTGTTTATTATACATTATCCCCCCATAGCAAGTAACCTGTGTTTATTATACAGTATCCTCCCATAGCCAGTAACCTGTGTTTATTATACATTATCCCTCGCATAGCCAGTAACCTGTGTTTATTATACATTATCCCTCGCATAGCCAGTAACCTGTGTTTATTATACATTATCCCCCATAGCCAGTAACCTGTGTTTATTATACATTATCCTCCCATAGCCAGTAACCTGTGTTTATTATACATTATCCCCCCATAGCCAGTAACCTGTGTTTATTATACATTATCCCTCCCATAGCCAGTAACCTGTGTTTATTATACATTATCCTCCCATAGCCAGTAACCTGTGTTTATTATACATTATCCCTCGCATAGCCAGTAACCTGTGCTTATTATACATTATCCCCCCCATAGCCAGTAACCTGTGTTTATTATACATTACCCCCCATAGCCAGTAACCTGTGTTTATTATACATTATCCCCCCATAGCCAGTAACCTGTGTTTATTATACATTATCCCCCCCAATAGCCAGTAACCTGTGTTTATTATACATTATCCCACCATAGCCAGTAACCTGTGTTTATTATACATTATCCCCCATAGCCAGTAACCTGTGCTTATTATACATTATCCTCCCATAGCCAGTAACCTGTGTTTATTATAGATTATCCCTCCCATAGCCAGTAACCTGTGTTTATTATACATTACCCCCCATAGCCAGTAACCTGTGTTTATTATGCATTATCCCCCCCAATAGCCAGTAACCTGTGCTTATTATACATTATCCTCCCATAGCCAGTAACCTGTGTTTATTATACATTATCCCTCCCATAGCCAGTAACCTGTGTTTATTATACATTATCCCCACATAGCCAGTAACCTGTGTTTATTATACATTATCTCCCCATAGCCAGTAACCTGTGTTTATTATACATTATCCCCCATAGTCATTTATCGTTGGACCTAGCAGCATGATGTCTTAGGCCGGCCCAGAGAGTGAGTGAGTGAGTGAGTGAATAATATAATATATATGTTCAGAAACATATTAGTAATATATGTAAATCGGGTTCATGCAAAGAGGGTGAAAAGGTATTAAAGAAAAACACACTTATTGCATCAAATTTACAAAGCCAAACTTTTAAAAGCTTTTAAAAGCTTTCCTCATTTCTTTCTCGGGATGAGGAATATATCGGTTGTAGACTGAGGATTTCCATCTGCCCAATCTTTTAATAATATGCACTGGAGTGTCAGTGTTGAAGGAGACCGAAGCTGCCCCTATTCTAAATGAAAGACCCGAGACATGGATACAACCCAATCTTAGGAGTAGTGTTCTGATGTAGAAGATGAATTTAGCCATAGTCAGAGGGATTCAGTGAGAGTAGTGGTGAAATGTGTGTGGCATGACTGAGTGTGGGTAAGTAAGAGTCAAGTATTTTAACTGGGCACTAGTTCTAGGTGGGATAAAGTGGTATAGCGGATGGATGAGTAGTTTGGTTCGTTTTAGAGGTTTGTAGAGAAAGTATATAGTAATCATGATTTTTAGCAATATCCAATATTTTTAAGGTGGTCTCAAACAAACATAAAATGCTATATAAAATTTGTGGGAATATCGAATAGTCGTGTACAGTAAATCAGAGAGGGCTCAGAATATCGAACCATCGATCGGTATCCAACCTTGTGCAAATGGGGAGTTTGCGGTTGTGCAAATGGACTGTTTGCGGTTGTTTGCGGTGCGTTAAACGGGGAGTTTGGTCTGTCACTGTGAAGCGGGCGTAACCCTTACACTACCTGATCGATACAACATCATACCTGATGTTTTAAAGCACGTTATTCCAAACAATTTAGGAATGTTAGGTGATTTATGCCCTTTATGGATTAAAACCAGACTCTGCATCAACTGTGCAATTTTCCATGGGAGTTTTGCCATGGATCCCCCTCCAGCATGCCACAGTCCAGGTGTTAGTCCCCTTGAAACAACTTTTCCATCACTATTGTGGCCAGAAAGAGTCCCTGTGGGTTTTAAAATTCGCCTGCCTATTGAAGTCTATGGCGGTTCGCCCGGTTCGCCCGTTCGCGAACATTTGCGGAAGTTATTGTGCCTGGATGGTTTCTTTAAATAATCTACCAGTGCCACTTCCAAGATTAGGGGCTGAATATATGCCATAGTGCTTTACATATATACAACCTAGAAATGTTTCTGACTTGGGGTGCCGTGGAAAAATATTGAAATATTAAGGGTGCCTTGAACCTAAAAAGTTTGGGAACCACTGATTTAGACAACAAGTCTGTAACTTCCTGATTTGCTTAGCTCAGTGGAGCTATATTCAAGAGGCAACAATTGCTCAGAGCACCTACCTTGTAAAGACTTCTCAGCGAGCTGCATTGGGAAGCCTGTGATTGGACAACCACAAAAAGAATGGGCGGGGTTACAATTGGAGGGCTTGTTAAGGCTGCAGACAAGAGAACTGCAGTTTTTACAAGCTGTTTTTATATATAACCCCAATGGAAAAATGCATAATTAAATGCATGCAAGTTTTACATTTGGGGTTTATCTACTAAACAATGATTTTTCTTTATTCGGTATTTTGGCAGTGGAGTCTCCCTTTAACTCTTTAACGAGTGGCACATTGGTGTTTAATTACACCCATTTTCATGTGGATACATTCTCAAACAGCAAATACCTGTTCTCAAAGTTGCCAGTCATCAGTAAACAAAAAAATGACTCAGTGCAGTGCAGGGGGGAGGGGGGGGAGGGGGGGGGGGGGGAAACAAAAGTTTAAATGTGTCTCTCTACTATAATCCACTCTCTCACAGAACCCATTAATGCTGGCAATCTAGACGAGCGCACATCCTGTCTCATAAGCCGTCAGACTTTGTTAACTGGCTGCTAGTTTGTGTCTAGTTAGTACGGATCCGAAATGTGTATTGTCTTTCATTTACACCATAAAAGAAGACGGTTCATCCACTAGTGAATGCCGAGGAGTTTATTCTACAGAACATCTATTTCTGACTGCAGCTCTTTACCTGAATTATACAATAAAAAAACAGAAGCCAAACATAAACACTGTATGTGCGCCTGGAATCTTGTCCCTTCCTTTTTACAGTAATATTATATTTGTATAAAAAGGAGTAGCTGTCTTCCAGTTCGAGCTTCTGGCCTAAAATACATCATGTAATTGAGCTGCCATTGAAACCGTTCTAATAACGTACTGCACCATAAAATATCTGAGCCAGTGCTTTTGTAGATCGGTATATCTAGATATTACTAGCATTCAGTCCTCTCTTTTTTTTCTCATTCCAGTTCTGCAAGTAACAGAGCAGTAACATGTTAAATGCTGCCAATGAAAGACTTTCACATGTTTCCATACTCCCTGCACAATGAGCAGTTTGTACAAGCAGTTCCACTGTCACTGGATTCAATGTAAAGAGATGAGTTTTGGAGAAATATGATCCTGTGTCCTTCCCACAACCACAATTTTACGGGATATGTCAGGCACCATGACCACTTTAGTGATTTAAAGTGGTCATGGTGCTTCTAGTCGGTATGTGCAGCATTTTAGTAAGATTTGCTGCACATACCAAGATTATGAATTTTGCTGCCAGAGGTATAACCCCCACCTCCAGTAGAGTCATTAGCAGTCTGGAACAGGAGTTCTGGCCTGCTAATATTCATTCCGTGAAAAAAAGGCATCTGTCATCTATACAAGACCCATAGCCCTGCGCCCCATTTTTTTATTTTAACATGGTGCTGGTTGCTTTGCTGCTGCTACGGTTCATGGTGAAGAGCAGCATTAGAGGCAGGTGCTGTGTTTGCCTGTCTGTCTCTGTCTTTTCACATCGCCTCAACTTCCCATCAGGCCCCGCTCACTGAAAGAACACTGCGGAGACCAGCACTGAAAAAGCAGTGTTTGCAAAAAAAAAGCCTAAAAAGCCTGAAGGGAATGATTATACTCACCAGAACAACTACATTATGCTGTAGTTGTTCTGGTCACTAAAGTGTCCCTTTAAGTTTAACTTAAAGGAACACTATAGGGTTTGGAATACAAACATGCATTCCTGATCCTATGATGTTAAAAACACTATTAACAGAGTAGGAGATGGGAAATTCTAAATTAAACAGAATTTGCAATAAAGGAAGTGTAAAAGTTAGATGACTCTTTACAGGAAGTGTTTGGGAAGGCTGTGTAAGTCATATGCGAGGAGGTGTCTCTAGGGCTGCATCAACAAAGGGTTTTCACTCCTAAATGGTAGAGAATTGAGCAGTAAGATACATCAAAACTGCTTAATTAAGCTAAAGTTATTTTGGTGACTATAGTGTCCCTTTAACTTTATTCAAGCGTTGCATGGGTGAGAACTGCCAACCTCAAACAATCCAACGCTTTTCCATAGGAAAGCATTGAGAGGCTCATGTGCACACGAGGCAAAACGTCTTGCTGCACCAATCAGAATCTCCTCATAGAGATGCACTGAATCAATGCATCTGTATGAGGATCTTCAGTGGCTGAACGTCAGTGCTGCACTCAGAAAGCTCCTCCAGTGGCTGTCTGAGTAACTGCCACTGGAGGTGTCCCTAGGCAGCAATGTAAGCACTGCCTATTAAAAAGGCTGCAGGGACATACTATACTCACTAGAACAACTACAGTTGTAGTTGTTCTGCTGAGTATAGTGTACATTTAAGTTAACTTGTACTTTCCCTGCAGCCCCTGTTCCACCCCCCACTGCTCCCAACCTCCATCTGCAGACTATATTGTCCCCACTGCAGCCTCTATCCCTCCCCTGCTATCGGCCCTACTCCCCTCACTGCAGCCCCTGCACTCACACTGCAGCCCCTGGCTGTCACATAGCAACCCTTATGTCTTGCCAAGGGTGCATAATTCATTGTTGCACAATAGAATATTGCCATTTAATGTAATTTGTGTAGTGCATATATGAATTGGCCACTTGGTTGCAAGGTCAGATGACAGAAGGAATAATGTAAATTGCATAAGAATGTGAAAGGGGTCAGATTGTTTATCATATGGATTGATCCTTTGATTAATCAAAAACTCTGCAAGGTGTGAGAAGTCACACAAGTGGCCTGGAAGTCTGGTTTGGATATAAACTCTCTAATTTGCCACAGATTCCCTCTTAGATAGGGGGGTCCTTTGATATGTTAATGGCCATTAGCCTTGTGTTCCAGAAGACTGTTAGCCGTGTGTTCATATCCAAAAGAAACATTAATATTTACCCACAGATTAATTATTAAGCCTCATTTTTATTATATTTAGAATGGGACAAGCACAATCTTCTAATCAAGCCCAAACATGATTTGTGTAACTTAACCATAGTGGAACAGATTGTGATGTCCATTATATTTGGTCACAAGTAAGGAGTCTGGAATCTCTATCTCTATCTATGGAATGAAAAAATGGTAACAAATTCATAGATACAATTATTATTTCTGTGGCAAGTACAGAAGAGGAGATAGAACCAAATGTTTCCACTTGCATTGATGTTGATTTGGAACACAAGTGGGTGGTCACTTATAGTTACTATAAGTACGCCTTATCTCCACCTCTGGGCGAGGCTTGGTAATCCACAGGGTATATATTTAATGATACTGAAGTGTGTATGGACTTGCTTGGGGGCCAGAATCTAATTTTATTAAAGACACGGAGGCTCATATTATGCATAACTCTTTCTTTATTTCCTCAGCAGCAAAGATAGAGGAATATAAATATTGTCAAAAATGAAAGAAAAACTGTATAGGCATAACGGGTAGCCAATCACATGGTAGAGGAAGTGGCTATATAAGTCCTGTGTCTCCCACAATCCTCCTCTTTCTTTGCTGCTTCCTCAGACAGATAAGTACTTTTTGTTTCTCTCTGACTCAAATTTGATGATCGTTTATTTGTATGATATTTCATTGTATACTATTTATGATTGTT
This sequence comes from Pelobates fuscus, assembly GCF_036172605.1. Taxonomy (NCBI): domain Eukaryota; kingdom Metazoa; phylum Chordata; class Amphibia; order Anura; family Pelobatidae; genus Pelobates; species Pelobates fuscus. The sequence goes on along the minus strand of NC_086320.1, from coordinate 349,620,664 downwards.
TAATTACCTGTTACCACTAGCGTTCCCCCTGGGACCCCCTTGGTGCTTTTCCCCCCCTACCCGGGGATTTCTGTAACCTGCCTTTTTCTATCCCCCTCGTGCTCCCGCACGACTCCCGGCTCTGTGCTTTTGCCGCAACCGCTCTGTTGTCGTCCGCGGCTGCGCACGCATCCCTCCCCGCTCGCGGGCGGGCTCGGCGGATCGGGTGCACGAGCCCCTTCCCCTGCCGGGTGCCCAGTCGCGTGCGCCTTCCCTCACGTGCGGCGGCCATCTTGGGCGGACCTCGATCCTTCCCCTGTGCTGCCGTGCGGTCACCTTTGCTTTGCCGGGTCCCCTGGGAACGCTAGACGGTCTGTGTGTTTCGTTTTCTGTGGGTTACTCAACCCTTTGCTCTTCTCACCCACCTTAGTGTCATTTAGCAGTATTTAATTGCCCACTGCAACTTTGCAGCATGCAGGATAGGGAGGATGGGCCTGCGGGTCCCCCTGGGGACTTCCGCTCAGACAGCGCTGAGGGCGCTATGGCCTCCCAAGAATTTCAGGCCATGCTGGAAGCCACTATGGCCTCCTCCATTCAGAAGGCTATTGCCTCGGCCATGGGAGCTGTTACTACTTCGTTTTCACAATCGATGCACTCCCTGGTTTTGCCTACTCTGGCCTCCCCCGCCCCTACGGGCGTGAGGTCCCCCTCCCCTGCTCAGACTGTGCCTGGAGCCCGTAAGGCGAAGGCCAAGTCAAAACACGTCGGCTCCCACTCCTCGATGCAGGTTTTACCTGCCATGACTGACACGCTTGAGGCGGTCACAGATGGCGCGCACCCCACGCGCAAAAGAGCCCCTGGCCGGGCTAAAAAGGCTAGATTATGGAAACGGGCTAGAGCCCTTGATGATGGGTCGGATACCGACCGGAGTGTGGAGGAGGAATCCGACTATATGGAGTATGACTCCTTTGGTGATGATGATGTGTCTGGCGAGGATTTGCCCCTTACGGGCGTTAACCCATCAGAGCCCTCCGCCAAGACCCGGGGTCCAGTCTTAGGCCCCTCCGGGGTTGACAACACTATTCTTGATCCTCAGGGTAACCCCCTGTTCGACCCAGACGACCTACGTCACCCCCGGTCCGCTGAATGGGTTCCCCCGGATCATATTGCCCAGTATGTGGCCAAACGTATCCGCACACCCCTTTCCAAAGAAGGCCGCAATAAGCTGCGGGCCGAATGCCCTCGCCCTTCTCTCCCGGGCGCTGCGGGTAAAACACCAGATATTGACCCACAGATTGCCCAGTTCCTGGGTAAGTCGGGCTGGAAGCCCAAAAAGGGCCTTGACAATTCCCTGAAGGGATGCCAGGACAAGATCCTGGACACACTAGGGCCCCTCTCGAAGCTCTATGAGCTTCTAGATACTGCTAAAACTGGGGATTCAGTTTTGGACGTGAACGTGGCCATTGGTTGGGTCCAACGGGCCATATGCTTGCTGGGAAACGCCAATACGGCGATATCTGCGGAGAGACGTAAGGCGATATTACTAAAAATCGACCCTAAACTGGCCACTATGACTGTGGCGGAGCCTGACCCGACTGAAGAGGGTTTACTGTTTGGCACCTCCTTCGTTAAAGACATGGGGTCGTATGTCAAGACCTTCACGGCGATTGACAAGGCGCAGGCGAGCATGAAGCGTGTGTTCGCGCCTAAGGTTTTTGGAGGGGCCGGGCGTAGCAGGAACCGTCCACCCGGCCGGGGTTTCCGAGGCGCATTTCGCGCTACCAGAGGTTCCTTCTTTCCCTCCCGGGGATTTCAGGACCAAAGAACCCCTCCTTTCTTCCCAGCCAGAGGTCGGGCTTGGGGCTCCAGATACCCCCGCAGCGGTGCCACCAGCGGACGTCCTTACGGTGAGTACCCTTTCTTCCCCTCCCGTTCAGGTAGCAGGGAGACTGGCCTTATTTTACAGAGAGTGGGCACAGCTCACCTCAGATGCTTGGGTTCTGCAGTGTGTAAAGGGGTATCGCCTAGATTTTGTTTCAATGCCTGTCCAGTTCTACTCCCCCAGAGAACTGTCCCTTCCACGGGAACAAGACGAGATGATCTCCGCGGAGGTCGGAGAGATGCTCTCCAAGGGCGCTATAGAGGAACTGCCGTTCGCCGCCAAGGGCTTTACGAGCAATCTGTTCCTGGTGCCCAAGAAAGGAGGCGGAGTTCGCCCTGTAATAAATCTTCGTCCCCTCAACGCCTTCCTACGTTACCAGCACTTCCAGATGGAAGGTATTCACTGCCTCAGGGACCTTCTGCGCCAGTCGGACTGGCTTGCCAAACTAGACCTGAAGGACGCCTACTTCACGGTCCCCATTGCTCTAGAATTCAGAGATTATCTCCATTTCACATGGCACGGGCGGCGTTGGCGTTTCACCTGCCTGCCTTTCGGTCTCTCTTCGGCCCCTTGGTGCTTCACCAAGCTTCTGAAGCCTGTGGTGGCGTTCCTCCGTACCCGAGGGGTTCGCCTCATTGTTTACCTGGACGACATTCTGATTTTGTCCCAATCGAAGGAGGATATCCTTCTACACCTAGAATGGACTACCACCCTGCTACAGAAGTTGGGTTTCCTGATCAACTGGGACAAATCGGTCCTAGATCCCGCCCAGTCCATAGAGTTCCTGGGGTTCAGAGTGGACTCCGTCCAACAGTTCCTGTTCCTACCAGGTTCCAAAGTGAAAACCATTCAGAAGGAGATTCGAAGAGCTCTGCGCGTCGCAGACTTGTCCATCAGACAGCTGGCGAGAGTAATTGGCCTTCTCGCGGCCTCTATTCAGGCAATCTTCCCGGGCCCACTACACTACCGGGCCCTCCAGCGACTCAAAGGGTCACACCTTCGGTCAGGTCACTCCTACGAGTCTCGGATACGCTTGGACGCAGAGTCCAGAGACGAGTTGGTGTGGTGGTTAGCACACATGGAGGCGTGGAATGGGAGAGCCATCTTCGGCTCCATCCCGGACGTGGTGATCGAATCAGATGCCAGCTTACACGGCTGGGGTGCTCGTTGTGGCGACGTTTCCACAGGAGGCAGATGGTCCGACGTGGAGAAATCATTGCACATCAACTGCCTAGAGCTCCTGGCTGGAGCTTTCGCGATCCGCAGTCTTACCCCAGGACGGGCGAATTGCTGCGTTCTCCTCAAGATGGACAACGTATCAGCGGTCCGCTACATAAACCACCTGGGGGGTACGAAGTCCAAGATGTTGGCAATTCTGGCGAAAGACTTCTGGCAGTACTGCCTCTCCAACAACGTCTCGGTGACAGCGGAACACATCCCGGGACTAGACAATTCGGGAGCGGATTGGAATTCCAGACACTTAAGAGACTCTGGAGATTGGCGTCTACACACTTCGGTGTTCCGAAGCCTGGACATGTTGTGGGGAAAGTTCCAGATGGATCTGTTCGCATCTCGTCTGAACACTCAGCTGCCGAAGTTCTTCAGCTGGAGGCCGGATCCGGCAGCGGTGGCGACCGATGCCTTCCTTCAAGACTGGCCACGGGGCCTGCTATACGCATTCCCTCCATTCAACATGATAGCTCGCACGATCTCGAAATTGGTTCGCCACGACTGTTGTGTAGCGTTAATCACCCCGCTTTGGAGATCTCGACCATGGTTTCCCCGCTTGATGGAGTTGTCGATCGATTATCCTCGGTTGATTCCAATCTTCCAGGACCTCCTTCTGGACCCGGATGGGAACCCGCACGAACTAGTATTGCAACGCCAGCTACCACTGATAGCATGGTTCCTTTCAGGGGACCTTGGATTGTCCCAGGCGTTCCGCAGACAACTCTCCTACTCCTCGATAACGCTTGGGCCCCAGGCACTCGAACTGCCTATCGGGCTTCATGGAGATCGTGGTCTGGTTGGTGCTTGGAACGGGCAGTGGATCCCGTATCTGCCCCTTTGCCTTTGATCCTCGAGTTTCTCACGTCCCTGTTTGACTCGGGCAAGGCGTACCGCACGATTAACCTCTCCCGCTCGGCTATCTCGGCCGGACACAGGGGTTTGGATGGTTCCCCTGTCGGCAGGCATCCTTTTGTGTGTCGTCTTCTCAAGGGTATCCGCCTTGCGCGCCCTCCTCGGCCTCGCTTCTCTGCCTTTTGGGACGTTAACATAATGTTGCAGTTCCTCTCCTCATGGTACCCTAATCAGGAGCTGTCTTTGAAACGCCTGTCATCCAAGTTGGTGATGTTACTCTGTTTGATCTCTTGCAAGAGGGTCTCCGACGTCAGGGCCATGGATTGGGACGCCATTGCATTCACCCCTGAAGGTGTTACTTTTGATATATCCAGGAGGACTAAATCTGCATCCAAGTCCTTTTCGTATCCCAGGTTTCCTGGCTGTCCGGCGCTCTGCCCGGTGGATTGCCTCAGAGTTTATCTGGATGTCACGAGTTCCCTTCGCTCTGCTGATCTACACGATTTGTTCGTATCTTTCAAGTCGCCTTATCGACCGGTTTCTACACCTACCCTGGCACGTTGGATACGGGAATTATTATCCTCTGCGGGTATAGACACCTCTGTGTTTACGCCCCATTCTGTACGGGGAGCGATGGCTTCTAAAGCCTCCTCGGTCGGATGTCGTCTGGAGGATATCATGCGGGCGGCAGATTGGTCCAGTGAATCGACTTTTAGAGATTTCTATTTCAGACCTATTGAACACATCGCATCTCGAATAGTTGCACAGCTTTGAACTTGCATAATATGAGCCTCCGTGTCTTTAATAAAATTCCCAGATTTTACTAGTAACATGACGTAAAGTCATGATTTTATTATAGACACGGAGGCGAGTATTATTCCCTCCCGCCCTCCCGGTGTGGAATGGGGATACGAGATGCTTGAGACTCTACGGATTTTTTCCTGTTCAATAGGTATGTATTGATTATGTATTGATTAGGTATTGATTAGGTATTGATTATGTATGTTTATTTATATGATTGGATGGTTTGATACATCTTTTATGTTCACTAAATTATTTATCCTTTGTATTTCAGAATCCGGTTTCCTTGTTTGTGACTCCTTATGATGCTGTTTGGTAAGTCTACAGTTTTGAGTCTGGAAATTACCATATTTCTCTGTCTTTTTTAGCTTGATGTTGTCGCATTGTTCCTGTTTCCTGTGCTGATCAAGTAGGACATCGTTTCTTCTTACCTGGTCTTCGGTTTTCGCAAGAAAGAGGGGGATTGTGGGAGACACAGGACTTATATAGCCACTTCCTCTACCATGTGATTGGCTACCCGTTATGCCTATACAGTTTTTCTTTCATTTTTGACAATATTTATATTCCTCTATCTTTGCTGCTGAGGAAATAAAGAAAGAGTTATGCATAATACTCGCCTCCGTGTCTATAATAAAATCATGACTTTACGTCATGTTACTAGTAAAATCTGGGAATTCTGAGTGAGTCACCATCTATCTACCTTGCCAGAGACCTCCTGGGCAGAAGTTTTACTTTAAAAACCTGAGTAAGTGATTAGGACTTCTGTTTTTTTATCCCTTTTGTTTTTATCTGTTGTTGGTGTAACTAATTTGATTGTCATCTATATTTTTGTATGCACTGTAACTATTTTTTTGCTCGGAATAAATATTACTTTATTAAGTTCTGCCTTTGTCTGGTAAAGAATTACGTTATTTGAAGAGACTAATTAGTGTTTTGCAATTGCATAGTTATTGTGCTAAAATGTATTTGGTGGGTTTTTATTATTAAATTACCTGGGGGACCAAGGCACCCCATTTATAAATGGGATAGGGGCTGTAGTGGGGGTTAAGGGATGTATTGGGGGGATAGAGGCTGTAATGGGGGTTAGAGGCTGTATTTGGAGAACACCAGGGCACTCCTGGCACATTGCACAGAGCTCCACATAAGTCAATCTTATATTTTGTAATGTGGAGCTCCGTGTTTTATTTTTGCCACCTAATCTCTTCCTCTTCTCCTATCACACCAATCTGTCCACTACTCCCTCTGCTCTTCCTCTTCCCCTATTACTCCCACTCATGCCTTCAACTCTTAGCCATCTCCTCTCACTTTTCATATCACTCTTCCCATCACAGCAACCCATGCCTCCCCACTCCCATATCTCTCACCCATCCCTCTGACTCCATCCTCATATCACCCCAAACCCTCTCTCCCCTTCTTCTCATTACTCCCATTAATCACTTCCTCTCACCCCATACTTCTATCTGTCATCCAGCCATCCCACCCTTTCACCCCATACTCATATCACACCACCTATCCTCTCTCCTCATCTTCCTATCACTCTCACCCATGCCTTCCCAAATATATCGTTCTCGTATACTCAGACATAACCACTAACAGTAGCCCCATAAATTACACACAGACCGATACAACAATTACAGCCACCCCACACCTACATAAAACAAAATAGCCTTCTAAAAAATATTCCTGGGTGCACACAACTATTATAAGAACCACAATAACTCCAGAGAAAAATTGCAGAAATTTGATTTGTACTAAACTCAAAACAATGCTCAATATTCAACATGATGCAACAGTAAGTTGTAACTTCACATCCACATACACACACACACACACACACACACACCATACATATTCTTTAAATACTGCAGAGAGCTCTAGATACAGTACATGGTGGTGATTTCATACTGTGTGTATTGGGGAAAAAGAGAAAACATTTACAAAACGTCCTATAAAATAAAATGAAATGTAACACTTGATAAAATATTTCTGAACAATAAATGAATAGTAATAATGACTTATATTGTAACCATCTATTGAAATCCCTTTAACAAGGACTCAACATTCAAAGGACCAGCATTTTCTCAGAGTTTTCTATGCAGACCTGGTGCAGGTAGAACTTTCTCTCCCAAGAGAATTCTGAAATTCTCTGTGTAGAAAAGAACACTCTGACTGGGAGCTCTACCGTTATAGTGCTGAGATAAATATCTTATCCTGGGTAGCTAGAAATGTTCGTCGGCTTCCCATTAACCCCTTAAGGACCAAACTTCTGGAATAAAAGGGAATCGTGACATGTCACACATGTCATGTGTCCTTAAGGGGTTAAAAAAAAAAAAAAGAATCTCCAAAGCATCCTTAACTTTGGAATACAGCCCCTATCAGGACAAGACTGGTTTGTTTAGTGAACATGTGCTTAGCCGGCTGCTTTCTGGAACTCTAACTGCTGGGGGGAAAAAAACACCAGACAAAACCAGAAAATAATATTTGTTGGCTACTTCTAACTGTAGGCAATTTAAGGCCACTGGCCTTCAACTCCCATCACGCCTGCCCATATAGAGTTATTTCTACACAGCACCACTAACATGGCCATCCAGCCATTGACAATCTATTTTAAACAGATTATAATCTGCATTTATACGGAGAGAATTATTCACAGAAAAGAAAACACAGATCAGCTATGTCTGGCAATTCTGCTATAAAAGACTACGGCTTCCATGATAATAAGAGAATTTGCTGTAGGTAAATAACACTCATAATAGAAACAACAGTGACAGCTGGTGAAGTTTAAAGGACAACTGTCACCTGAAAAATATTTGTAATATAATAATCTTTTTATCAAGTATTCAAAGAAAATAGATTATTGTCTTTTTTTTTTAAATGAAGTACATGTAAAAAAAAAAAAAAAAAAAAAATCTGAAAAACCCATCCCTACCTTTTGTAGGTGACAGGATCCTTCAGCCATATATAACTGCACCTTTGGGTACGACTGTGTTTGAAAACCAACAGTCTCTATGGTATTCCCTGTTTCTGTGTCTGACCCAAGGTGTACATATATGGCTGAAGGATCCAGTCATATAATAAAGGTAGGCATGAGGTTTGTCTCTTTTATTTATTTTTTTTAACCTATACTTCATTACAGAAATATTTTTTTCAGATGACAGTTGTTCTTTAACCCCTTAAGGACACATGACGTGTGACATGTCATGATTCCTTTTTATTCCAGAATTTTGGTTCTTAAGGGGTTAAAGATGCGGGGGACTCTACCCATTATTACTTAATTCCATGTATTGAACCCCTGACTCAATGAGACATCATGCCCCTTGCAACCATAAACCTACACATACCAGATTTACCAAACAGTCACTTTAGAGAGGTCCAACTCCATCTACTGATGCTTGCTGTTACACAATGACAGCCCTAGAAGTCAGGATGATATGCAGGCCTATCTATTAAGGCATCCAACATCTGACAGCCCCATGCAAAGCCAGTGGCTGATGTCATAAATCCGGTTAGAGCAGACTCTGTCTGCCTAGGGTCCTATACTCAGAAAATGGGTTCTCTTTGAATTCTCAGTTTAGTGAATAAACCTGCGTAAAATAATCAAAACTTCTTACCACAACAATAGGTTTATTTATTTTTTAAGAAAACAAAAAACAGCCTTTACTAATATGAATAGGCTGTGCAATTTTGGGCACCTGTTCTAAAGAAGGATATCATGGCACTAGAAAAAAGTGCAGAGTCGAGCTACAAAATTGATAAAAGGAATGGAGCATTTTAGTTATGAAGAAAGGTTAAAAAATGTAAATCTCGTTAGTTTGGAAAAACGGCGCCTCAGAGGGGATATGATAACATTATACAAATATATTCGGGGCCAGTATAAACCATTATCTGGACATCTATTCATAAACAGGGTTATACATAGGACACGAGGTTATGCATTTAGGCTTGAAGAAAAGAGATTTCATTTAAGGCAAAGAAAAGGTTTTTTTTACAGTAAGAGCAAGAAGGATATGGAATTCTCTGCCCGAAGATGTGGTTTTATCAGAGTCCATACAGATGTTTAAACAGCAATTGGATAAATACTTGCAAAAACATAACATACAGGGATCTAATTTCTAATTAGTGGGGTAATAGCTGCTTGATCCAAGGAGACATCTGACTGCTATTTTGGGGTCAAGAAGGATTTTTTTCCTAGTTTGTTGCAAAATTGGAAAATTGCAAAAATTGGAAGTGCTTCAGACTGGGTGTTTTGCCTTCTTTTGGATACACAGCAACAACATATGTGAGGAAGGCTGAACTGGATGGACGCAAGTCTCTTTTCAGCTATGTAACTATGTAACTATGAAACTATGTAAGAAACAGAAATATGGGAGAAAAAAATTAGAAATCAAGAAAGTGTTAATAAAGTGAGAAATCATGAAAGTAAAAAAAAAATCTGCTGAGTGTCCCTATTTGCATTATACAAGATTAGTTGCTGTATAAAGGAAAAAATGCATAAGTATGGAACAGTAAATTTCTGTAACTCAGTTCTTCCATTTATTTTTTTATAAGACGATAGCTCTGGTAAATAAATGCATCTACTTCTCATGAACACGGTTTCAACAAACAATAGAGACAGCCAGCATATGGCATTGCAGCTGCTCTGGGCTAGCAGCTCCCATCATGCACTGCCAGACATCTGCACTTCAAGGGCTACAAATTAAGACTTGCATTAATCTGCGACAGCATTATAAATCGACTATAGATGAGAAGTAACATCCACAGCAGCTCAGCTACTATGCACTGCAACTCCCATCAAGCTCAGACTCGACTGTTTATAGACTACAATTCATAATTCAAAAACTTGCTGGCTGTGGATATCTACAATTGCTATCAAACTCTGAGCATGGTGGGAGTTGTGGTAAGAGTTGAATGTTGGCAGGCTGGGCATGATTAGAGTTGAAATCTGCAGCTTTTTGTGGACTATTATGGATAGATTTACATTATAGATGTTTGTGAACTACCATTCTAATGACGATAGTCCATTCTTTCAATGATTTTAACTTCAGTCATAGTGCTTGAACATGCTCCATACAGAGTTTAACCATAAATTGCTTAATTGCGCAGAGCATCCTGCCTTGCAAAGACTTCTCACTGAGCTGCATTGGGAAGTCTGTGATTGGACAGCCACAGAAAGTCTGGGAGGGGCTAGAAAGGGAGGGCTTGCAAAAAAAAAACTGATGCCTGATTCTCCTATATGAGGGGCATTGGATTTTAACATCGCAGAGGAGACCATGCCTCCTTGATCTCATCACAGGAGACGGAGAGTTGAGTTTTTCAAAAAGTAAGTAAAACTTTATTTTAGTAACTTTTATGGCACATTGGGGGGAGGGAAAGGGGACAGGGCTATATAGAACTAGAGACAGGCAAAATATAGCACTAGGAATAAAGGTTTGTGTTTTAATAATTGTAGCAATATAAACTTCAAAAATCCAATTCCCACACTTAAAGCATTCTTTCCCCCAGACCAACTCTGTTTTACTTCTGAAAACTGTTAGAATGTTCTTAGAACAGTGCATAAACGAAACCAAATGTTAACCTAAGGCAATAATAGTTTTTTTTTTTGTTGTTTTTTTTTTTCAAATCTGAATTACAGAAAATTATTACATTATTAAAAAAGAGCCACAGTGTGTTTCAGTCCTGATTCTGGAATGATTTGGAAAATTAAGTATTATTGCCTGCAGTAATTTATATTACTTGTAGCTGCATTAAACATACTTATGAATTCTTATTTTATAAAACAGTAAAACACAGTCATCTGCTCGTAAAATTATGCAAACCCAAGTATGAGTTTTACTGTGTCCTTAGCTGTAACTGTTGTCTATGCAAACGTGACACAATAATAAAGAGTTAGATGTTTTGCATCTTGCAAATATTCTTGCAAATATTGTATTTCCTATTAAACAAGCAACATAGAACACATTGAAACATGTTGCAAAAAAGGGAGGGTTGAGGGGGGGGAGGGGTAATAACCGAGGCCACAGTAATTCAGTTGGACACATTCAGGATTTGATTCTACCAGGAAATGTTTCATGTGAATTGTAATATGCTGAAATGCTAGTGCATTAAAACCGCTTTTAGTTGTATTGGGTTTGTGTTTTCTTTATTAATGCAAGATAACAAAAATAAGTACATTTTCTTTTTGGCAAAATCCGTAACTGCTTTTTCCCGTATCTATAAGAAACTAGGTTATTTTTGCTTTTTCTAGAGACACTATAGTAACCATGTGCAATTCAATTCGGCCTGAATTTAAATTCGGAAGAATTTCGGCATTTGGACATTCAGATGCTTCCAAATGTCCGAATTGCCGAAGTGCCGAATTGCTGAAGTGCCAAATTTCGAAAGTGCCAGACCGAACCAAATTGCCGAAGTGCCGAATTGCTGAAGTGACAATTGCCAAAGTGCCGAATTTCGTATTGCGGAACCGAATTTTGGAAGTCCGAACCGAACCAATTTTTTTTGCCCATGCACATCCCTAGCAACCAAAAGAACTTTAGCTTAGTGAAGCAATTTTGGTGTATAGACCATACCCCTGCCTTCTTATTGCTCAATTCTCTGTCATTTAGGAGTTAAATGGTTTATGCAGCTCTAGCCACACCTCTCTGCATGTGACTTACACAGACTTCCTAAACATTTCCTGTAAAGAGTCATCTAATGTTTACACTTCCTTAATTACAAATTCTGTTTAATTGTATTTCACTGATTGAGATTACTGTGTTGTGGGATTTATATGAAAAAGTGTCTTGTAGCAGGAGCTTACGGCAGTTCCTGCTTAGGAACTAACTCACAGGAATTAGCAGCGGAAGCAGGAAACAGATCCTGGCAGACCCCAGGTAAGATGTCAAACCCTTCAAAATTGGTTTGACTGCTTACAATGGGGATTGCTAGGGTACTCATAGCACCATATCCACTACTGAAAGCTGTAGTGATTATGGAACTTGTAGTATTACTTTAACATTGTTCCCCCTAGAGAACTTTCTAAGATAAAAATGCAAGCTTAAAGTCTGTTTATGGTTTGCATAAGTTTTGGCCAAGGAACTGTGTGACATTTCTCATGTAGTCCGATCATTCAAGTGGGCTATTTTTGTTAGAGGGCAGCATCACTGAAAAATCTAAGCTATATGTGCATTAAGTCTGACAGCAACATATATCGGAGGTACAAAACAAGAACCTTGCAGAGAGATGCACTGTCATGGCGAGACATAGCAGGCTGCAAGACGGCATTCTTCCTGCCGTGTCCATTGTGCCAGTGCACAGATGTTTATTTTAATGCTACTCAAATCTTTCAGCACAGGAACATTTACCCATAAGTCTTTATGTTACAATATGGAGGATGACTTGGCAATCTTCGACTTGTTCCTGACATTATGCACTACTGCCACGATGTTGTGAAATATCACTTTCATTTTTCTGTTTAAATAGCTGTTTGTATTGAAGAAGAAGAAAAAAACATTTTAGCTACTGTAGGAAAAAAACCTAGATCCCTCTGCCAAACCTGTCAGTTTGAAGCATTTTGTGCCAAAGTGAATATCTTTCTTCAACAAACCAGTACATTTTTTGGCTTCCAGCCATGGTCTGCATGGGGGATAAGAAAAACAATCATTTGGGATCTCTTTTTATCCACCCCCCCCCCCCCCCCCCCTTAGCAAAACAGCTTACCTTTGGGGGAAAAAAAGTCTTGGCTTAATGTTGATTAATTTTTTATTTAAAAAGTAGACAATATATTACTATCAATTTTCGTTCCCATTTTCAACATAATGAAGCTTTGGTAAGTGTTGGTCAGTGAAATGTACAATTTGATGTACTCTATAATTTTTTCTTGATATTATGTATTTAAATGAGTCTGCATTAGACACCATTCTTATGGTCTCTATACCTTAAGACCCAATGGAATTAACATTGCTGAATGGGCTTTGATTATGGCAAATAAAGGTCTGGCACTTAAACATCTGTCAGCATTTGAATTCCAAGTCCTTTTTACTAAATTTGTCATGAAGCGCAGCTTTGCCAAGTATGCGTCTACATAGTCTGGGGTGGCATTTCAGATTTTAATGAAGTTTTGCAATCACCATTTATTATTCTGAAACACAATTTAATCTGACCACAATGAGTTTTGGAACAAAATGCAAGTTCATTATTAAGCAGTACTGGTAACCTGATAGAATGTTTCATGAGCTCTGTTTATGGATTTTTTTTTCTTAAATCATTTTATTAATTGACAACTAGTGTTCTGCAGGATATAGGCATTGTCAATCTAGTATAAATTAGTATAGCATTGTTAAAATTCCAAACTCAGTGAAAAGAGCCATACACCACTTTTCCATTGCTCTTTCTTAAATGAACACTATAAAGCCAGAAACACAAACATGTATTCCTGACTCTATAGTGTTAAAAACACCATCTAACCCCCTGGCCATCCCTTGCCCCCCTATATATACTAGAACCTTGTCTTTATTCCAGTCTGCTGCTGCTGGCTCTGCCCCTTAACTGACTGCTTGGCTGAATACATCAGAAGTGTTTTTCTCAGCCAATCACAATGCTTGTCCATAGGATTGTCTGAAACTGTTAAGGAGACAGATCAGGGGCAGAGGCAGCACAAACCAAACAAAGCCCTGGCCAATCAGCATCTCCTCATGAGGAAAGTTCAGTGTCTCCATGCAGAAGGAGGAGACACTGAATGGCAGTGTTACTGTGCAGCACTGCCCCAGGAAGCACATCTAGTAGCCATCTGAGGAGTGGCCAGTGGAGTTATCACACAACTGTTATGTAAACACTGCATTTTCTCTGAAAAGACAGTGTTTACTGCAAAAAGCCTGAAGGTAATGATTCTACTCACCAGAACAAATACAATAAGCTGTAGTTTTTCTGGTGACTATAGTGTCCCTTTAACCTTCCCTTAATTCACACCTCTAGACTAAACATTGTATCCCTTTCCAAGTTGGCCTTGCAGATTTTATGATTTGCTCAGAAAGCCAATACTTTAGCACCCTAAAGAAATAAAACAAGAAACACAGCACTAAAAATGACCACAAATCTAACCAACATCAGAGGTAACATTGTTTGACATGTTGATGCCGATGATGAATGCCAACAGGCTGATATGATTACTACAAGGTCCTTACCATATGGCATACATTATATGTATGGGTAGACTTGTAGCCTTTTTGACATGTCCAATCATTAACATTCAGTTTGCTATAACATCTAATTTAATATAATCAGGCTTCAGAATACAACGTTATGATGTCTTTATTGCCTGTCGTTCATTAATCTTGCAGACTTAAAAAGTAATGTATTACAACAGATTATACTCTAGACTAATGCACATCATTTGCTCTCTCCTCATATCTCAGATGAATTGTTAATTACTGATTCTAAAATCAAACACTGGATTTCACATTTCTTCTGCAGTCGCTGTAAGGACATAGTCAAAGGCAGAGCAAGCCAAAAACGCAGTCCTCCTCCAGCACCAACGAATATACAGGTTTCCTGACAACTTACGGGCATCCCTAGGTAGTTGGTTACCCCTTGTCTAAAAAGGGAAAGGCTGTAAGATGGTGGTAGAAATGTGATCAGTAGTATGTCTTATCTTCATAGAGAATTTGCCCTTTTAATAAAACTGGCAAAAATAGCTTTCATTGGTGTTATGGTTTTTTTTCCACAGCTTTTTATAGCTCAAAAAATACTTATTAAAATCTTTATCCTGTTTATTTTTGTACTAAATACAAAATCCATTATGTTAATATTCCTACTGCCTGAAAACACTGCTCATTGCAGAAATGTACTGGGTTAAAGCAATATCATTTTAAACCAAACATTACGGCTCCAATAAAGCAGTACAATAAATGTGAGCAATAAATAACTATTTCCGAGGGCGAACATGTTTCTAATGAGCGTACTGAGTGGATTAGGGACAATTAAGGTAGGTGGTAGGAAATGTTAATGACTAGTTCGGATTATGAATTAAAAACAAAAATCCATTAGGACATTCAGATTTTGGGCTCCTATTCCACAGCTCCCAAACTTCCAAAAAGCTTGTATGTTTTTAAACACATTTATATCATAGGCCATAACAAGGTATCGCTGCACATGGAAGAGGGTGTTCAATTCAGGCCCCTTTATCAGTAGGTAATGTCAAAATCTGCCAAGTGCAACATCTCTAATAGAGACATAGATGCATGATAGGTGCCAATTCTATCACTCTTAATTTGCAGTTTTATGTTGCTGTGACAGTTGCGACACTTGCCATTGAAAATCCCCGCCCTTCGTGACTTTGCCATCTACTGGAAAATGTATCCAGGATAAAATTACAGAAAGTATGGGTAAAACTGTCATTTCTGTGACTACTGGGTTTACATGTGGGTCACAGCTTTTGGTTAACCCCTGTCAAATGGGCAAGTGTTTGGGTCTCTACAGCCACATTATCTGGACCTGTACTGCCCATGCATGGCTACTTTGTTAAGACATTATTAGTATATAAGTGTGTACACATACTACAGTATAGACTACATACATGTATTCACACAGAATATGCATTACAGATGCCAATTATGCATTTATAAACTGCACATTCATCATGCCATGAGTTTCTAATAGCCCTCTGCAGTATATATCTTCTATATATATTGGGAAACTAAACAAAAATTGCCTGGGTGCAGTCCATGTTTAATTTATACATACCCACACTACATGCTTGTATTCACACACTGCATGCATGCATTGACACGCTACATGCATGTACTTATATGGTATAACCACGTAACCTAATGATACAAAATCTACATTACAAACTTCATTTAAAAAAAAAAAACCTGACAAAATGAATTAAAATAAAAAAATTTGCAAAATTATATCAAATAAACTAAATACAAACAATATATACAAGAGGGCATAAGCATATAAACTCTCACAGAAATGCACACATGCTAACAAACATTACACAAACAAACACATACACACAATTATTTTCTAATTCTACAGGCACTAATTATGTAACTCTGCCCTGCTCAGTGTTGATACTTGTATCTTCCTTATTGAATACTTGGATAACTAGGACTCTGGTCCACTTTAAGATGCTGACTACGTACAGAACCTATGCCATGGTCGCTCGCATGTCAGCAGAGACAGTAACACATTACTTTTATCACTCCACTGCTAAGTCGATATGTTAGAAGTATTATATAGGTCAAACGGCCGACTTGACAAATCTCCAATTTATCTATAAACCCTTCCACACTACACAATTTAGGTAATAAATCCCTCGGAGCTATAGAAATACCGCCAACTGGTTTCGCACTCCACAACACCATCAATGATTAGATTTTATTAAACCTGATAACTAAGTCATATAACATATATCTATTTTTTTTTTTTTTACTCTGCTAAGCATGATGAGATTTTACTGGTAAAGTAAAATATATTAAATCCTATACTTCCCGGCAATCTTTCAATTTTAGCGTTTCTCCAGCCTGCTGTTATTCTACCCTGACATTAGGCGCGCTTGCAGTAAATATCTTACTATAGGGAGAAAGAATATTCATTACACACTTTATGACTATGCTTGGACTGTATTTGTCCTTATCAGGGATAGTGAGTTTGGTTTTCTATATACATCATTATTAAGCTGGTCACATATCATCTTGTACTGCAATATGGGGAAGTATTGGCTGAAATAAATCACAGCACATACACTTTCTAAAAATCATTAGCAACAGCAAAGCATTAAGTGAAATATAGTCAATTAACAGATGTTTTATTTTTTATTGCGTTTCAAATTATTACACTACTAAAGAGAAACTTTCACATTTGGGGCACTTACAGGACACACATTTTATTTAATAGTTTGATATGATTTAGGCTATTTCTTATAAATAAATGTTTTTGTTGTTGTTTTTTTTTTCCCATTTTTATTTATCGCATAAGGGAGACTTTTCAAGAAACAATATTATTTAATTCAGGGCTTGTGGAGTTCTTGAGAATAAATATTACCGATGGTTTGTTTTTTGACTGCTAAAAAATACTGAGTGACTCGTAAGTCTCCTAATGTATGCAAATAAGAATCAGCACCTGGATTACTTAGAGAAGATAAAGTAACAAATCCTGAATTACTCTGTAAAGCAAAGCAAATATACCCAAATCACACACAAACACATGCATTCTGGCTGCTTAAAAAAAAAAAAAAAAGAAAAGATAATTGGGGTTTATTTAACAAATCAATCAAGGCTGTTCAGTAAGCTGTGAATTTCTGGGAATTTAAACAGAGTTATTTACTAAAGTGAGAATTGTTGGAAAAGGGAAAAAAATAAACAAAATCTCCAAGTATTTTCCATTTCGCCTACTTTGACTTTAAATGTGAAATTCATCTCGAAATTCACTTTAAATTTCCAACAATTCTCACTTTACTAAATAACCCTCAAAGTGGACGCAAGGTGAATTTTTAATTTGACATCAGATTTGTCACACTGAAATTGTAGCTGACTTGGAGAATAGATTCTAGCTTAGTAAATTAATGTTGCTATTTCTGTCAACGTGATAACACTTTTACTTTTAAGAACAATAAAGCACTATTCTTCATGCATGCCGACAGACCTTCAGGAATCTTGCAGTCTTTGTATTATCTGCATTATGTCTCCAGTCACTGCTGAGTTTACTGATCTGCCTAAATGATCTACTTGCTAGTTTCCCAACCTCTGGTGTGAGTACTCCAGAGGGCACGCACACCACAGGCAGAGCGTATGCTCAGGGCCGGATTAGGAGCCCATTGGGCCTGGTGCTGACAATTATGATGGGCCTAATTACAGAATCTTAGCGACAGAAAACAATAAAACAGTCCTACCTCCCAAGCGTCATTTATCTGGTGCAGCTGGTGCTGGAGGGAAACTCATAGGATGCAGCTATAAGAAAACACAAACCCTATGCTAATATCTCACTTTCATCTTTCAAGTAAATTCATACACCTAACAGTAGTGTCTAGTGAAGCAAGATTTTGTTGGACGAGGTAAAAGGGTGGGCCACTGATGTGAATGACGTAACCAGAACTACCCAAAAGGACAAACATTCCCAAAAAGGGGCGTATCTGCACAAAGAATTAGATGGTCAGCCCGGCGTGAATGAGAGCACCCTGAGGTGGCATAAATGCGTCTAATGATTCGCTCGCTCTACGCTTTCTAAGGACTGTCTCCTAGCACTCGCTGGTCCACTCCTCTCCTAACCTTCTTACTAGCCGGCAGAAGCTCCGGTTATACAGTCTGGGACAGAGAAAAGGTGTATGTAGTGAGTGTAGAAGAAAGGGAACATGCCACAGTGGTAGAGAGACTGAAGCAGCCAGGGCTCGAGTCCTGCAGGAACGCGTGGGAACGGCGTTCCTGCACTTTTTTTAGTGCAGGAACGCCGTTCCCGTTTATGGTCCTGCAGGCACTCAGGGGGCGGCAAAAAATGCCGCCCCCAAATGCCCCCCGTGTTCCCCCTGTCATGGGGGGGGGGCCAAGAGGTGGCCTAATGGCCACCTGAAGGACCCCCCCCGGCCGGCTCTTGTCTCTCTCTGTCAGACGCGGCGAGGGAGCTGTGTCCTCTCTGCTCCCTCTCGCCGCGCCGTTTGCCGATGCTGGGAGCCGGAATATGACGTCATTTCCGGCTCCCGGCATCAGCAGACAGCCCGCGCGGCGAGAGGGAGCAGAGAGAACACAGCTCCCTCGCCGCGTCTGACAGCGAGACAAGAGCCGGCCGCACTGAAGCCACACTGGACCCCAGGGACAGGTCCACGCCAGCTCTCCAGGTAGGGAGGCTGGGTGGACATTTTTAAATGTAAAAAAAATATATACAAATTATTTTTGTGTATGTGAGTGTGTGTGTATGTGTGTGTGTGTGTGTCTGTGAGTGTGTGTGTATGTGTCTGTGAGTGTATGTGTCTGTGAGTGTGTGTATGTGTGTGTGTCTGTGAGTGTGTGTGTATGTGTCTGGGAGTGTGTGTGTGTATGTGTCTGGGAGTGTGTGTGTGTCTGTGAGTGTGTGTATGTGTCGGTGAGTGTATGTGTGTGTGAGTGTATGTGTGTGTGTCGGTGAGTGTATGTTTGTGTGTCTGTGTGTGTGTGTGTATGTGTCTGTGAGTGTGTGTATGTGTCTGTGAGTGTGTGTGTGTCTGTGAGTGTGTGTGTCTGTGTCTGTGAGTGGATGTGTGTGTGTCTGTGTATGTGTCTGGGAGTGTGTGTGTATGTCTGGGTGTGTTTGTGTGTGTGTGTCTGGGAGTGAGTGTATGTGTCTGGGAGTGTGTGTCTGTGAGTGTATGTGAGTGTGAGTGTATGTACGTACGTACGTACGTATGTGTGTGTGTGTCTGTGAGTATGTGTGTCTGTCTGTGAGTGTGTGTGTGTCTGTGAGTGTATGTGTGCACCTGAGTGTGTGTGTACGTGTTTATATATGCATGCAAGTTTTTTTTTTTCTGGTGGTGGGGTGACGGGGGAACTCGAGTGAGTTCCCACACTTTATTCCCCAGGACTTGACCCCTGGAAGCAGCATTTGCATAGTGTGCAAAGTCAGCTTAACCTTAACTAATTTTATTGTCAGTCAGTCCACACTAGTTTTGTTCCTCCACATCCCTCTTAAGTTTCCAGACTTAAGCAAGAGCATGTGAAGAGTAGTAAAAAATGTTTAAAAAATAAACTTTTTTTTACATCATTGGGCGTATTCCATGGGCCTGGAGCTGCAACTCCATCAGCTTGGTGTCCCCCAGGAGGTGGCCAGCTGTGGGGAATGGAGGCGGATGATCTTCCCAGCACTACTCCCTTGTGCGCCCTGCAGGGATGCCAGGTGTCGGGTTATGACATCATTTCGACCCTGGCACCACTAAACAGAGCGAGAGGGAACAGTGCTGTAAGAGCACGAAGATTCCACAATCCCCACACTGTACTCTAGGGAATAGATCCCAACTGGATCTCAAAGGTAAAAATATAACAAATTCTGAGTGTGTATATGTCAGTTTGTGTCATATCGGTGAGACTGTGTGTCAGTGTCCTCTGTATCTAAGTGTGTGTGTCAGTTCCCTCTGTTTGTAAATGTATGTGTCAGTGTCTTTTGTGTGTGACTGTTGGTGGTATGTGTCTGTTATTGTGAATGATAGTGTTTCTGTTAAATAAGTAATTAACCAGGAGAGATTACTCTGGTTTCCAAGTACATCATGGGGATGTTACTTTTGCCCAACATCCTGGGGATGCTACCATTACTCAATTTAATGGTAATCATTTTGTCTACCTCGGAGTGAGTAAGTGCTGAGCCAACCGTGCCTGGAATTTAACCTGCAACCCCCAAGAGTTGAACAGATTCTACTGATGATGCATTAGCCCACTGAGCCAAATCAATGAGAGTGTGCATCACTGTGTGTATCAGTGTGTCAAATCATTATTTGACACATTGTCAGTGAGTGTGTGTGTGTGTTAGTGAATGTGTGTGTGTCACTAATTGTGTCTGTCAGTGTGTCAAATCATTGATAGTGTGTCTGTCAGTGTGTGTTTGTGTTTCATTGCCCTGTGTGTGTAAGTGTGTGTGTGTCAGTGTCCTCTGTGTGTTTGTGTGTCTGTCTGTCTGTTAGTGAGTGTGTGTCTGAAAGTGTGTCTGTCAGTGTGTGCAAAGTCAGTGAGAGTGTGTCTGTCAGTGAGTGTGTCCTCCAAGTGTAAGCCTGTGTATGTATCTGTTTCCTCTGTGTGTAAATGTATTTGTGTGTGTGTGTCATTATCCTCTGTGTGTAACTGTGTCTGTCAGTGTCATCTGTGTGTGTGTATGTGTGTGTGTGTGTGTCAGTGTTCTCTGTGTGTAAATGTGTGTGTATGGGTGTCAGTGTCCTCTGTGTGTAACTATAATGTGTGTATAACATTTTCATTTTGTGACTTTATATAGTTCATACACTCCTCCTTGCACACACAATATTCACATTCCGTCATTGTGAAATATTCTTTGCTACCTAAAATAAGGCTTGTTCTCCTGTATGGGATTATCTTATCTATATCATTGTTTACACATTTCATTTGGTATTTAAATCAATACATATTACTTTTCTCAAGGAATTCTCAAGAAAAAAAATAGCTGCTGACAAAGTTATCAGGAAGTTTGAAATTTCATGTTAATCTTAAATACAGATTATCATATGTTACAATACTTGATGACTTGGAAATATCAGCATAACTGAAAAAAACAAGCAAACAACTAACTGTCAATCAGTGGCGGATCCGGGGGGGGGGGGGGGGGGCAACGGGGCAATTGCCGTCTCCCCCCCAAGGTTCTCCCATGCCGGCTAATGCAGGGCTGGCATTGTCAAAGTGCCAGCCCTGCAATGTGCCTGCGGACCGGGGAGGGAGATCAGAGATCAAAGATCTCCCTCCCCGGTCCGCAGGTACTGTGCTGGCAGCTGGGTGGAGAGGGAGTGAGAGAGGACCCGGAAGCTCTTAACTGCAGCTCCTCCGGGTCCTCCTCTCGCGAGAACGGAGTGTTGCCGCGGTTACCACGGCAACGTTCCAAATCTCGCGAAAGTGAACTCTAGCCCTGGAGCGCGGGCTAGAGTTCACTCTCCCCACAGGGACCACCAGGGATTCCCCACCGGACCACCAGGGATGGAGAAATGTCTCCCTGTAAAGGTAAGAAGGGAGGGGGGACAAAAAATATTAAAAAGCCTCCCTACCCTCTTTCCCCCCCATACAAACACTGCCCCCCATACACAGTACACACACTGCCCCACAAACACTGCCCCCCATACACAGTACACACACTGCCCCACAAACACTGCCCCCATACACAGTACACACACTGCCCTACAAACACTGCCCCCATACACACTTCCCCACAAACACTGCCCCCCATACACACACTGCCCCATACACACACCACACACACTGCCCCACAAACACTGCCCCCCATACACACACTGCCCCCATACACCCACCACACACACTGCCCCACAAACACTGCCCCACAAACACTGCCCCCGTACTGTCCCGTACACACACTGCCCCCATACACACACTACACACACTGCCCCACAAACACTGCCCCCATATGCACACTACACACTGCCCCACAAACACTTCCCCCAATACACACACTACACACCCATACAAACACTGCCCCCATACACACACTACACACACTGCCCCACAAACATTGCCCCCCATACACACACTGCCCCAAACACACACATACTGCAACTCTCATACACACTGCAGCTCTCTCTCACACACACACACACACACACTGCAGCTCTCTCACACACACACTGCCCCACACATACACTGCACCCTAACACATACACTGCAACCCTGACATACACTGCCGCCCTCACGCACTCGCACACACACTTCACCGCTCACACACACACACACTGCACCTTTCACACACACTTCACCCCTAACACATACCACTGCTCCTATGCCCTATATCCAGCAGACCCCAGATAAGTTGTCAAACTGTTCTTAAATGGTTTGACTACTTACTCTGGGATGGGATCCTGGCACTACTGGCACCATAACTACTACACTGAGCTGTAGTGGTTATTGTGCCTGGATTATTTCTTTAAATAATCTAAAAGTGCCCCTCCCGAGATCAGGATCCGCAACTGATGTCAATAGACTGCATGATGGTTTAGAGAAAATGCATACAAAAACGCAAATACATCTCCCCTGCCCAATTGTGGATCCAGGAGTGCACCAATTTTCTTTGTTTTATAGATATATATTTATATATTTATATATACACACACACACAAACAAGTATTTTTACAGGAAGTGAAAGAAAGATGACCAATCAACTCTACTTGCCTGATTCATGTGAACATTGTAACTACCAGATTGTGTTCCTAAGCATAGACTAATCTCAACTCAGAATTGTTTCTAAGCTCTGTATTTTCTGTGTTTTTTTATCTTAGGAACCTTCCCTAAAATCATAAACTCACGTTCACCTTTACAATCCCAATACAATGGTATATTTGTATTCTCAATACCAAGCACTTCACCAAACACAACCTGCTCCGATTCATCGCCCTTCAAATAAGCCAAAGGCATTTCGTTTAACCACACAATAAAAAGACTCACTGTGCATCACAAATAAATTAATCATAAAGTGTTAAAGTATTTCATAGTTTAACAAATAGCTCAGCGTACATGAAGACACATGTTATTAAAGCACAATACAAGTTATAGAATATGAAAAGCACCTGATTAATGTCTGTCCAGCTTCCGCTTTTTTAGCAAACACTCCCGAGGTAAAAAATGCAGACATAAACGTAAAAAAATGTGGTTTTATTTAACGCAGGAATTTGAACAGATGACTATATTCACCTTTTACATTGATTGTGTTGGATACAATCAATGTATTGTATGCTGTCCCCTCTAAGGTCCAAAACCACAGCTTGGGTTTTTATATCCTCCTAAAAAATCTGTATAAATTCAAAATACTTTCAGTTTAGTACTAACATAGTTTAATTATTTTTATTTATTTTTTGTCTAAGACTATCATTATAGAAGCACGTTTCTACTAAGCTAATTAGCCAATAATGTTTTGCAGTTAAAGTGAGCTGTCATATGCAGATTAAAGGAAAACTAGCGCCAGGCTTCACCACCCTATTTTATACATTACCTAGAAAATACGTTCAGAAAATTCTTTAAAAATGTAAAATATAAAATGGAATCTTAGCTTTGCGTAAGATCTCAGGTGTACCATCTGACCGAACAAAGAAGGGGATGGGCATTAACATATATCTTAAACTAAGTGTCCCCTAACTAGTGAGGGAATTGTTATTTGGAAATTAATTATTGTTATTGGCCCCCTGGATGTCAGTGCATTTTTTGGCAAACATAAAGCAACTTTCACGACTCTTACAAAAAAATAACGAATGATTAATTGCACAATGCACTATTAAATGTACCGTATATACTCGAGTATAAGACGAGTTTTTCAGCACATTTTTTGTGCTGAAAAACACTCACTCGTCTTATACTCGAGTCAGTTGTCTGTATTATGGCAATTTTTATTGCCATAATACAGACAAGGACCGGGGGCTGTCAGGAAGCTGTAAATTACCTTCACCGCAGCTCCTGTCAGCTCCCTTCTCTCTCCTCCATCCGTGCAGCTCCCAGGTCAGCTTCCTCTGCAACTCTCACGAGAGCCGCGGGGTCAGAGCATTGCCACGGGTTACCGTGGCAATGCTCCGCGCGGCCGCGAGAGTTGCAGAGGAAGCTGACCTGGGAGCTGCACGGACGGAGGAGAGAGAAGGGAGCTGACAGGAGCTGCGGTGAAGGTAAGTTACAGCTTCCTGCCAGCCCCCCTCCTACAGCCCATCCACTGGACCACCAGGGAGTGAGAGCCCCCCTCCCTGGCCAGCTAACAAGCAGGGAGGGGGGACGAAAAAATAAATAAAAAAATAATAATAAAATAAAAAAATAATAATAATAAAAAAATAATAACAACATTAAAAAAATATATATTACAATAATAATTAAATAATAATAATTAATAAAATGCCCACCCCCACCAATGCTCTGCACTCACACACACACACACACTGCACTCTCACACACACACACTGCACTCACACACACTGCACTCACACACACTGCATTCATACACACACTCATACACACACTGCACTGCATTCATTATATACACACACTGCATTCATACACACACTGCATACACACTGCATTCATACATACACACTGCACTCATACATACACACTGCACTCATACACACACTGCATTCACACTGCACTCATACACACACTGCACTGCATTCATTATATACACACTGCACTCACACACTGCACTCATATACACACACTGCACTGCATTCATTATATACACACTGCACTCATACACACACACTGCACTCATACACACACACTGCACTCCATTCATTATATACACACTGCATTCATACACACACTGCATACACACACTGCATTCATACACACACACTGCATTCATACATACACACTGCACTCATACATACACACTGCACTCATACACACACTGCATTCACACTGCACTGCATTCATTATTTACACACTGCACTCACACACTGCATTCATTATATACACACTGCATACACACTGCACTCATACACACACTGCACTGCATTCATTATACACACACTGCACTCATACACACACTGCACTCATATACACACACTGCACTCCATTCATTATATACACACTGCATTCATACACACACTACATACACACACAGCATTCATATACACACTGCATTCATACACACACACACACTGCATTCATTATATACACACACTGTAAATAAATATTCAGTTAATATAACTTTTTCAGGATCTAATTTTATTTAGAAATTTACCAGTAGCTGCTGCATTTTCCACCCTAGTCTTATACTCGAGTCAATAAGTTTTCCCAGTTTTTTGGGGTAAAATTAGGGGCCTCGGCTTATATTCGGGTCGGCTTATACTCGAGTATATACAGTACTTTGAGGTTTTCCTGCCTAAAGCCCTATCAAACAATGGTCTAAGGCAGGCTTCCCAAAACTCCGCCCCGTCAGATGTTGCTGAACTACAACTACCATGATTCTCAGCCTATCTATTTCATACAAGCATGGGCGTTGTGGTTCAGCAACATCTGGAGGGCCGAAGTTTGGGGAAGCCTGGTCTAAGGGTACCACCACTAGAGGGAGAAATGGAAAGTCTAAGGAAATAGTGAGACATCAATATTTTAATTCATTTATTCCCTTTAAATAATTTAAATCAATTGCTTGTGTTAAACATGCACCAAGTCCCCTACAGAAAAAGCAGCATTATAGTGATCACAAAATCATCAATATGTCAATCAAAACCATGTAACTAGCCCAGACAACACTACTTCCAGCTGTTGACTGACACACCTGGAAAAATTCCTGGATTAGTTACCCCAGGTTGTCTAAAATGTAACTAGGTCCTGTAGTAGTTTGCTTCAGTACTGCTTAATTATGGTTTTCTTTACAAAACACCTGTTGTCACCTACATACCAGCCTGCATTTATATCCAACCTGAAAATGTGTACAATTTAAGCACCTTAATCTTCTTTAAGCCAGAGATCCCGATGTCCCCACTAACAGCAGTAACACATTGTCTATCACCCACACTATTCAGCAGTAAGCTAATTGGAATATCACTCCATCCTACCTTGGCTGATTATCAGTACTAAACCTCCTCACGACAGAAACACAGAATCTTCTTCGGACACTGCTTATCTGATGTATCCTCTTTTGCATGCCTACAATTCAGAAATAACTCTAGATAGATGACTACTTGCAACACTGGTTTCTCTCACTTTCTCCTCCTATGATGTTCACTCAGTTTAGGTCTTCTCTCCCCTCCCTATTTATCTATTGCCCTTAAGGACAATTATCTTATTTTCCCAAGTTCCCTACTTGTTTTCATCTGGCATTTATAGTTTCATATTAAATGTCTTTACCATTCCTACAAACATAATTTAAACTTGTCTTTTTCTAAACACTTATCTCTTAGCAACAGTCATGGTCTTTACCTTTACCTTCAAATGTCCTCCACACAGAGTTATTCATTGGACCTCCTCGTTGTTTTTTTTTTTTTTTTTTTGTAAATCTATTTATTAAGACAAAATAGTCAGCGAAGAGTTGGCTCGCAGGCCAGACATAGAAACAATTATTCCGGTATAAAGCAAAGTGAGCATGAGAATTTCGAGAACCAACATAATACAATTAAACATGACTAACTTTTCAAGATCTGGAGTCCTGAATATTGGTCATTTGAAGAGTTCCGTGTTTCCCTTCCGCTAAATGGAAGTGCAGTGAGCGAGCTTTGTCTTAGAATGCCTTAGTAATGTAAGTGTACATGTATGTGTGTTTACTCATAGCGTACCGCTACTCTTGGTTTGGACATAGCCTATGTTCGGGGTCCAACTGCGATAAACAAGACTAAGTGTATCAGATCCTCGTTGTTTACTCTTGTTCCAACAGAGACTTTTCTAATGCTACTTACAGCAACAACACACGGCTGCAAAATAACAAGCTTCTTGAACTCTAAATATTCTTGCAAAACAAACTGCTTACCCACGATTAACATCATCATTCTATAGCAATTCACTTTCTTTGACTACTTGACAATATTTATCCATTGCCATGTGCTCCTCTAGTCAACAAATGCAGACACAGTACAACGTCTTTCTAGGATATTCCATTTATGAAAGTTGAGCCATTCAATTAATAAACAAATCAATTATAAAATAACTACACATCTACATCGCTGTCCTCCCATTTACAAAATGCCAACATCACACACTCATACACCACGTTCAACTCTTATCTTTGCCCCTCTACATCTCAGACCTACTCTACATTCACCATATAAGATTTTGCTACTGGTTTCAATGGGCAGAGCAATGCCATCTGAAACTTCACACTCAACTTTCTCACATACAACCCTCTGGACCTTAACTCTCCTGCTCCATCTTATAGAATTCTTCCCTGGATACAACTTTTTTCAAACTACCGTCTAGCTCATATTGTCACCTTTGCATTAAAACCATTTGAGACAATAGCATATTATCAACTGATTAAGTTCTACTCTTATGGCTTTCTCAACCATCTCCATTTTGTTTTTTTTGGTACCCATGAAGCAGCATTAGTTTAGGCCATGTTATATCACATAATCATGCCTTCTTTGTCTACCATTCACATTCTTCCTTTTTGCTCTACATCGGTGTCCCACAAGGTTTATTAAACATAATAGTTCACCACAATCCCACAAGTTTCCGAAGGTTGAACCTTTGGTAGTGTGTGGACAATCCACTCAGTGGTAACAGTGACATAGCCAGTTCTATTAGTTTGAGGCATTTTGATTACTTGCAAAAAACATGAACTTGTGGATGGGTTGACATGCGAAAACTAGGAACTAAGAAATAGCTGAACTGCAGCAGGAAAACTGAACCACAATTGAGCCAAAACAAGAGGAGCAGGTACATCAGAATACTGTACACATTGGATATTCAATCCCTCTCCCATGACTAGTGATATATTATACAAGTGCTAAAAATTCAGTGGAAAAACTATATAGAATGTTTTTTAACCACCTTTATATAGACAATGATCTAAAAAGATTTCCAAATACAGCAATCTATCGAACAGCTTCACACCTTTGTGAAGGACCCTCACACCAAACACAAGAAGTAGACTAAAAAAAATATACCAATATTGGTGGAACGCTCACTAAACGACTGATATTCGTGTCCCTCTCCCATGATTGCCACTGGTATCTCAAACAAATTGCTAGCATTTGTCCATTTTCACTCAAAACGCCACCAAAGTCACTCAAGTCTTTTCTTTCCTTAGTATTGGATAAATATAACTTTTCCAGAGATGTCCCCATATTCTTAAGAATCGTTACCAAAATTAACTTGAACTTAGTTATGATATCATTCAGTCACGGTGTCCACTTCTGACGAATTTAATGACACTATAGAAACGAATGACGATAATAATGTGTTTTTTATTCAGTCTTTATGCTACAAGTGATTACATCGTGTTACATAGATCACGAGTTCCAATGTTCTTGAAAAATGACAGAACTTTACAACAGCTGCGGATTCAGCACACGTCAGGCACTAGATATTTCGTTATCTGTTTTATTTTTATTGTTGGTGTGTTTTCATTTTGACTTGACTGGTTGTTTGCCAGTTCTGAGGGTCTGGATCAAAAGGACATTTGCTGACACACAGAAAACGAAAACCCACCAACAAAGGCAAATACTTTCAGGATTCTAACGCGGCCAAACTCATCCTAGGGCCTGAAATCTTGCTGTAATGATGAAACACTACATATATCGGATTAGATGCGAGTAGAGTCATCACCTTTGTTTTCCCTTGTAGAGCAAGTCATGCTGCAGAAATTCTCTAATAACCTCTGCTAAGCCAGGCATCAAGGAATGTTAGCCTGGAAGGCCTTTTTAAGTAAACTCTGAAGAAAAAAAGCAGCAGTTTCAGATTACAAAAATTGCATTCTAGCATGTTTATGAAGAGCATGACAGACAATATAGAACCTGTTACAATATGGGAGGGGGCAGGAGCACTGACAGGAATTAGCTTTAAAAGCCTTTTTCCTTTACGGTAAGATGAATAAGCTACAGATAAATACTCAGATATACAGTTGAACAACATCTACATATCCTACATGTAAACAAACAAACAAGTAAAAATAAACAGGTCAGACACAACGGTTGAGAATGTTTGTGTTTCCTACGAGCTCCCAGAATGCCATTCAAAATATGCAAATAAGCATAGACAGCTTTAATTTTTTTAAGATTTTTTTCCCAGTATTTCTGTAGGTTCTTCTTTCAATGATCTGATGTTTTATAAAAACAGCTTTTCACATCAATTTACTGGTTAGGATCAGAACAACCTAGTTTTGCCCTTTTTAGCTCCTCGGCATGGTGCTGACTATACAGATAATAAAGATGAATGTTTCACACAATCACCAGTATTGCTTGTCCATGGTATAACAAAAATATATGTACTTTGCTGCATTGCTTTGACTTCTAGAACATCTCATCCGCTATAGAAAATAAAGCATCAAAGATTTCTCAGGTCTTTTTTTTTCTTCTTTTTTTAGAATTTAGTTTCTACAGTACTTTACACCAAAAAGTAATATAGATTTATTTTAGAATATAATAAAAACATATGAGTAATGGATTAATCAGGTGACATAATCTATTTTTAAATAGACAGTAAAAAAATAAAGATTAGCTCAATTTATATAAAAAAAAAAGAATATTTACAGAAATCCAATAATATAGTTGGTCCTCACTTTGAGACCTACCTGCTTTACGACGGCGCGGACTTACCACCATGCTCTCTAGCGTGGGGATTCAAAAGATTCCCCCGAACACAGATTTTAGAGATTCTCTGTGCTAGTGCGCTAATCTATGTTTGGGGAATTTTCCCCGAACAGAGATTTGTGGGATTCCCTGCGCTAGTGAACTGGTCTATGTTCGGGGGCGTTCCGGCGAACGTAGACCTGCTCTCTGTCGCATGCTTTCTAGAGCATCCTCATTTACCGACCAATTTGTTTTATGACCAAGTCATAAGAA
Organism: Pelobates fuscus; assembly: GCF_036172605.1. Lineage (NCBI taxonomy): Eukaryota > Metazoa > Chordata > Amphibia > Anura > Pelobatidae > Pelobates > Pelobates fuscus. The sequence continues at coordinate 349,590,785 of NC_086320.1, read as the reverse complement.
CGGAACCCAGTCGGTAAGTGAGGACTGTCTGTATATGAGCAGGTCATGGAACATGCCTATTTTTAATTGCATTGTCCTTTAAAGTGTACATTTTGATCTGAAAGTTTGAAAAGACCAAGCAGCCAACAGTTCTCTTCTGTTCTTCCCTTTGGATTTAAATAAAAAAAAAAAACGCAAGGCTTCTCATTAAACTAAAACTGCATCATATATAAAACTCATTACTTTTACATTAGTAATTTTTTATTCATTTGATCTCAAATTATATACATAAATTATCTAGGTGATACAAATTTCAAAATGAGCCCATAAATATTTTCTTCAATTGCAACATAACATATACTAAAATTATTATAAAACGCCTTCATTAGAGTCTTCCGTTTGTAGAAGAGATCCCCATGACATTGCTGCTACAGTAAACAATTTATTTTTGGCAGTTGCTAGGGTCAGATGATGAGGCTGTTCTAATGAACGGAACCCACTGACAATTCCATGGCAGTATGGCTGCCAGAATATGATAATTTTGCTGGAAGCTTATTAATTCTACAATCCTTTTAGGAAGGGTGTGAAAGTGCTACTGGCCAGCATGTGGGCTTCATGTGCTCCTGGTGTAAAATCAATTCATTCATATTGGCAGTTCATTCGGGATCCTGTCCCTGAATAGTTCTCTGAATTCACACAAGGAGCACAAGATTTTGCCAGGCAGTATCTTACCCTGTTCAACAGAAATCAGAATTAATAAGCATGCCACAAACAAATGTTGACTTGGCCGACATGGTTTTTAAACCAGAGTTTAAGAAGAAACACTTTTTTTAACTACACATTTACCCTTGTCTCAGTGTGCTGCTTCAGATAACATCTTTTCATATTCAGGCATTACTGGACCTTTAAAGGGGCACTAAAAGCATAACAACTATGTCTCCATGTAGTGGTTATGGTACAAGGTGTTTTTGGGTGGTGCCAACCAATCTTTGTCAAACCATTTTCAAACCTTCTCTTGGTACCCAGAGTCTGGACCTTTTGTTTTTGCTCAGAAAAAGTAAACTTTTCACTGCAGTATTTGCCATCAAATGCTGACCAACCAGAACTTTCAACAAGGTGATGCGTTATTATCTTCACTGGGTAACAATACATGAGGACAGAAGAAGAAGTTTTGAAAATAAGTATTCTGTTCTGAAAAGTGATCTAAAGTTCTAAAAATGGTGCAATCACCATAGAAAACAGTAGAACCAGCAGGCACATTCCATTAGTAAAACCTGATTTTTTTTACATTGTTGTACCACTTTTTTTTTTTTAGAAGAGAACTCTTTGATAAATTGCCTGCAGTGTGCTATTGAGTACAAAGATGAGCACTTAGTCATAGGCATGAGGCCATACTAAGGTAATGACATTAAACCATGGCTAGGAAGTATGAGATAAGCACAGGAGTAGCCTGGGTAAGACTGGGGGCATGCCAGCGACACAATTCTGATGATATCTGCCAAAACGTTTTGTCTACCAGGCAAACATGCTCACCAAAATGGCATGCAACCCTACAAGCCAGCCAGCCTGGGCAGGAATACCCAGAACCAATTAGAGCATTTCATAATAACATGTTTGAACTTTGCCCTAGCAGACCAAGAAATAGGACACCAAAGAAAAACCCTAGGATGGCGGAATTGGCATACCAAATCAGGACCAGCCCAGTGGAAATAAAACCGCCTGTAGGTATGATTTAACTACTGTGGCAATTAGTCAACCAATTAAACAATCATTGGTTTTCTTAAAACATTTAAACTGGACGGTATGTGCAAACCGTGAGTGCAAATCTTCTCCAACCAAACATTTCCATTTAAAAGTATTTCATACTTATATGCATGTTTCTACACAATCGTCATCGCTAGTATTTTCTTTAAATTCTAAATTAAAGATTGCTTTTCCATTAGTTTGCGTGGCTCTGTTGAATTGCTTAGGATGCCCCAAATGTACTGCACTATAACTTGCTGAACCAAAATTAAGTTCTTTTTAATTTATCATGACTTTTGGTACATGGTTACTGCAAGTCACAGTACAGGACTTGCATCCCACGAAATCTGACATTTAATTAATTCTTCCTGTCCGGAACCAAGGTTAGACGGTGAGATAGAACAATCCTCAAACACTATTTGTATTTTGTACACAAACACCACTGAGGATTATCCGCTAATTCAGTGAATTGGCAAGACACTTTCAGGCCAAAGTAGCTGACCTGGAAAAACAGATGAGTTGTATTTTGTTACGGTTTGATTATTTTGGCCTACAATTTGCAATCCCTTAGCAAATTTGCCACAATTCCCTTTTTGGGGAATGAATTCCCACAAAAGATTTGTCAGCACTTCACTGCCCCTGGCTATAAAATTAAAGTAGTTTAGCCTCCACTCCTCGGCAGATGACCTTTCTAAGCCCTTTTATTCAGTAAAATGAAAAATTGCCTACAGCGTTTACTTTGTGTGAGTAACACATCTACCAGATACAAACTTCTTTAAATGTAGTGCTGGTTCCTTTTCACTCTAACTGATCCCGGGACATTTCCTCACATGGTATTTTTTATACGGTATGCGGATTTAAAATATAATTTTGCTTACAAAATAAATATAAAAAAGATACATGATAAAAAATACATTTAGGAGTTTGGTAAAAAGTGAGTTGTGGTAAAATTAAAACATTTATAGTAAAACAGAATTCAAAAATATACCAATTTCAGTTACTTTTTCAGATCTAAATACAATTCAGAAGTTGCAATTCACAGCAAGTCACAGTTTGACGGATAGATAGTCACAAGTGTCAAATCACATAGACAGGCATGTATATTGAATAGACCAGGCAAACTGTATCTGCACAGGATGTAATATATCTAAATCACCAACATGTTCTGCAGTGCTGTACAAATACAGATTTACATCAACAAACAGCTCTGATCACTGCTGTATTCAGTACATCTATACGCAGGAATACTATTCAAAGAATTATTCTGTGTATTCTTTAAATTCAAATAACATGCAGATTCAATGCACAAGAACTGTAATAATACAATTAACCATTGCATGACAGGGGCGTATAAAATTAGCAAGATCCCCTATAATGAACTACATGCCAACAGACTGAAAAATGAATACACAGCCTATATAATAGAGATCTTAAAATCTTAAACACTCCAGTATTTGCAAACTACCAGTCCCATGATACTCTGCCATGATTGAAAATGAAGTCCACAATAACTGGAGTGCCAACCTTACCCATTACTATTATTATGATTGCCATTTATATAGCGCCAACAGATTCCGCAGCGCTTCACAATATTATGAGAGGGGGGATTTAACTATAAATAGGACGATTACAAGAAAACTTACAGGAACGATAGGTTGAAGAGGACCCTGCTCAAACGAGCTTACAGTCTATAACTTATCTGTAGGACTTTAAAGCTTGCAATCAGACAGTCTTACAGCAAACACTGCTAGGTCAGAGCAAGACAAGTTTAGAAAATCTGGAATGTCCGATATAAAAGAACAAACATGTTTAACTTGGAAAAGAAAAAGGAATGTAGTGTACCCTGTGCAAATTATATTTAATATTTAAAAAGCAAAACATTTAACGACTCGCTGGCTGGCACAGAAAGGGTTAAGGAATAGACAGTACCTTTTGATGATCTGGGTCCAGTTTCTTTAGTGGATCTCTGCGTTTTTTGCACCTGCTGTTCTTCCTGCAGTCTCTGCTGCTGTTTAATAAGCAAGTTCCCCTCACTGCCTGCTCTCAGGATCTTGTCTCCTAAGCTGATTTTTTTTGATCTGCTACTAAAATCTTCTTTTCTATTTGTAGGAAGCTTAGATGCCACATTAGCTGACAGGGGCCTAGCCAACCGAGAAGGCTTGGACATTCTCTCAATTGTAAAAATGTAGCCAAAAATAAAATAAAAATCGTAATATTTACAAATGTATCTAAAAGCAAGAAAAGGACAATTGTTAAAGCCTAATCAGTTTCCCATAGTTGCAGAGCTGTAGAAAGGAGCTGGGAATTTCTCCACCTTGAGCTGAAAAAGCCAAGGGCTGGGGGGGACGTTTAATCAGTTTGAAGCTCCAGGAAGCTGGCAGTCAGACAGGGACTTTGTCAGACCTGTGGATTGTGGAATGTGTTCCTCTGGATCAGTCATAGGAGTGACTCCTCTGCAGTGCTAGATTTACAAAGTGCTGGGGTACAGCAGATGCTGCGGTTGGCTGCTGTGATTGTGTGTGTGTGAGTATGTGTGTGTGTTTGTCAGTAACTGCATGAAAAGGCTGCTGGCAGGCTCAGACTAGTAACTGGTCCTTATCACACCACAGCAAGAATTCCCCCCAATGCCCCACCTACCCAGGTAAACTTGTCCAACACAGCACAAATGTGTACATTTACTGACAAAGGAATTTAGTGCAATCTCCAACTGTTTTATTGATGCTATTTTCATGCCAAGATATATTTCTGGTTAATATTACAGATGTCTTTAAAAGATTCTTTTTTTTATTTGAAGGGGTGTGTATGCCAGGAAAAAAAAGCCAAACATTTTGTTGATATCAATCCAAAATGTCACCATTAAAAAAGGTGTCTAAAATTATAGTATTTAGAAGGACTGTTTAATTTGCCAAGACTAACAGTTTTTGGTGTAAAATGTTCCGTTCCCTTGGCAATTCTCCAGTTACTTGTTTGGTAAATAAATTACAGGTTGTTTGTGTAGATGAGTCACATATATATTTAAATTAGCATTTTGTTAGAGTAGTTGTAGTGGATTATTTTGATGAAGCTCGCATGTGAGGCAGAAATATTGCAATTTCAAATAAAACATCTGTTTCAAAGATGCGGCTCTGTTAGAATAGAAGAACCAATAAAAACGGTAAAATAAATAAAAAATAGAATGTTATAGTGCCACCATTTAAGCACTTGTTAACTTGGTAGAAAATTTATTTTCATTTTAGTTTTGTTTGTACTGAACTTTTGTTCAGTTTCAGGCCACTGAATTTGAAGAGAATTTCAGATTTAAGACCAGTGTAGCTGACGTGGAGAATTTTTCCAGTTCGAGTTTTTGACCTTAAATTTGAAATTCACATTGAATCATCATTAAAGTAACACTACACTGTTAGGACTACACAACTATATTCCTACCACTATAGTATCCATCTGCCTCCATTTCCCTCTCCTCCCCGCCGGACATAAAATGGTTACAAATCTTTTCTTTCACTCAGCTGACTCTAGCGCCAAGGTCTCTCAATGTTAGATCAGGCTCCTTCTCCCGCAACATAACAGAAATCCAGGAACCTAATGCGCATGCACAGAAAGTGTTAGACCTTCACCATTGGAACAAAGCGTTGAATCAATGCTTTCCTTTGGGGATTTTGAAGACGCTGGACAGCCTCACGCAAAGCGGGCATCCAATGTTGTTTCAAGGAGATTAACTCTCTGAAAGAAAACTCCTCTAGCGGCTTTTTGGATGACAGTCACTAGGGGCAATCTTAACCTTTCAATGTACACAGTGCTCTTTTTTACAAAAACGGCAGTGTTTCCATTGCTGGTTTAAAGGGACAAGGACACTGCACCCAGAATACTTGAATGGCCTTGGTGCCTATAGTGTCCCTTTAAATTCTCACTTTACTTAATAACCCTAAATTGTCTGAAGTGACAGCTCCTCTTTCCCTAGCCTCATTAAATGTCACTGAAGTGTTATAAAACATATGTTTGTGTTCAGTTCAAGTTCCCTCCCATAATGACCTGGGATTGCACATGCACACTCAGGGATCTACAGAGAAAAACACAATGCGCATGTACACACTCTTGCATTCATCAAAGAGAAACAGTCACTTAAAGATAAGTAACACTTCCTTGTTCCTTCACCCCAGTAAATGCGATATTGCAGCCTCCATTGGGGTGAATAACACTGGAGAGGTAAGTAAACAATGTACTTACCTTCACTGTGCTTCGTGATATCACCTCGCCATGATGTCACTACACACGTGTGCATGTTCAGGGATCGAAAGGACAAATGCGAATGGGCATTTTGCATTTTTTCCATTAGTTAAAGTAGGAGTTCCAAGAGTTAACTTATTTACATACTTTGCCTGAAGATTAGCAAACATAGCACAGACTGTGGCTAACACTTAGCTATTAGATTGTGCTAACGTTCCCCAGACATATGACACTTCAATAGTTAATTAAATTTATGTAGAATGGCCGGCATGCCTTACAACTCAATATTAAAACTATTAGATATTTTAAGAAATTAAATTACGGCTATCGGGTTGCACTAAAATCTCAGTGGCAACAGTTTCACTTTCATTCTCAAACTATTATGATGCATTGATGCTTAGGAATTAGGGATTCACGGGTTACTCCAACTGAAAAACAATGTTATGATAAAACATAGTAAGCCTTGCTGATACAGCTCTCCCCTTAAAGACAAAAAGAGAAAATGCATTGGTAATTCAGTGCAGAGGCCAAGTTCTTCCTGCAGCGCTATCCACCTTTTGTGGCATCATCCCCCTCACTGCATGGGAGGTATATTATGGAGTCAGGCCTGGGGAGGGCATAGGGTAGCACTTAGAAAGAAACGATGCCAACCAATGGTTAACCATCGCCAACATGGACATTTTTATTCCAGTCAAAGTACATGTAAGTACATAGATTGCTTTTTAGTTACAACTAAAGTTTTTCAGCATATTATTCATAATAACTATGCAATTGGTAATATACATTTTTAAAAATGCCTTACATAGGTACTGTCAATTATCTGGATTATTTCAGTTAGTTTCAATGTTGTATTTGTTTATTTTTTCTAAATTAGCAGAGTAAAATATAAATAACAGGATAACGTTTATAGACAACATTTAAGACAGTACTATAAGCAGTGTCTTTTTTTTTTTTTTTTTTTTTTTTTACAAAAACAGGGCACTCTTGATGCCAAAATCTGAGCCCCTGACCTACCACTTGGCTAATCAAACAAAACGAAGATTGGGATATCAGAAAAGTAAATAAAATAGTCTAAAAATAAAAAAGTGTAAAATAGTAATAGTAATTGTGTGCTCAAGTGTATCTAAGTGCCGTTACCGTATTTGTTTCATTTGTGATTGCAGGGGTGTATTTATGTGGAATGTCTGTGTTTTAGTGGTGTGCGCGAATTAAGGAGTGTACAGTACTTGTGACGAGTCTAGTGTGTGTAAACAGCAGCAACTCTGTAAAGAAGGAATCTGTAACCAGCTATTTAACAACGAAACAAATGATATAATACTATTTCTAGAACTTACATTTTTTTCTGTTTCCTTTTTAAAAAGCTATGCCCTTCCCGGAGATAGGGCACTAGAACAGGCCCTGGTCCAAGTTGTAGACCCACAAGGGGATCCCCATGTTTTGTTAAACTATTTAAAAACAAATTGCAACATTACAACTACAAGGGGCTGAGACAGTTATACAGAATAGAGCGGCACATTAACATGAATACTGAAATCGCAGTCTGTCTTTTCAGCATCGCCAGATTGCTCTTTTAATCGCTTGCACTCATTCATAGCGCCCTTATCTAACAGAAAGGCTTTTTAGAAACTTTGATAATTAGACCATATAAGATTAAGTAACCTTTACTGTCTACAGTATTATCTCACTATTTCAAACATCAAGAGCAATTTAGGCAAATCCACTCACACGTTATCT